>NC_087163.1:10667500-10747500 GCF_035594125.1 Scylla paramamosain
GAGAGTGGGTGACAGGACAGAACCCTGAGGAACACCACTGTTAATAGATTTAGGAGAAGAACAGTGACCGTCTACCACAGCAGCAATAGAACGGTCAGAAAGGAAACTTGAGATGAAGTTACAGAGAGAAGGATAGAAACCGTAGGAGGGTAGTTTGGAAATCAAAGCTTTGTGCCAGACTCTATCAAAAGCTTTTGATATGTCCAAGGCAACAGCAAAAGTTTCACCAAAATCTCTAAAAGAGGATGACCAAGACTCAGTAAGGAAAGCCAGAAGATCACCAGTAGAGCGGCCTTGACGGAACCCATACTGGCGATCAGATAGAAGGTTGTGAAGTGATGGATGTTTAAGAATCTTCCTGTTGAGGATAGATTCAAAAACTTTAGATAGGCAGGAAATTAAAGCAATAGGACGGTAGTTTGAGGGATTAGAACGGTCACCCTTTTTAGGAACAGGTTGAATGTAAGCAAACTTCCAGCAAGAATGAAAGGTAGATGTTGACAGACAGAGCTGAAAGAGTTTGACTAGGCAAGGTGCATGCACGGAGGCACAGTTTCGGAGAACAATAGGAGGGACCCCATCAGGTCCATAAGCCTTCCGAGGGTTTAGGCCAGCGAGGGCATGGAAAACATCATTGCGAAGAATTTTAATAGGTGGCATGAAGTAGTCAGAGGGTGGAGGAGAGGGAGGAACAAGCCCAGAATCGTCCAAGGTAGATTTTTTGCAAAGGTTTGAGCAAAGAGTTCAGCTTTAGAAATAGATGTGATAGCAGTGGTGCCATCTGGTTGAAATAGAGGAGGGAAAGAAGAAGAAGCAAAGTTATTGGAGATATTTTTGGCTAGATGCCAGAAATCACGAGGGGAGTTAGATCTTGAAAGGTTTTGACATTTTCTGTTAATGAAGGAGTTTTTGGCTAGTTGGAGAACAGACTTGGCATGGTTCCGGGCAGAAATATAAAGTGCATGAGATTCTGGTGATGGAAGGCTTAAGTACCTTTTGTGGGCCACCTCTCTATCATGTATAGCACGAGAACAAGCTGTGTTAAACCAAGGTTTAGAAGGTTTAGGACGAGAAAAGAGTGAGGAATGTATGCCTCCATGCCAGACACTATCACCTCTGTTATGTGTTCAGCACACAAAGATGGGTCTCTGACACGGAAGCAGTAGTCATTCCAAGGAAAATCAGCAAAATACCTCCTCAGGTCCCCCTAACTAGCAGAGACAAAACGCCAGAGGCACCTTCGCTTAGGGGGATCCTGAGGAGGGATTGGAGTGATAGGACAAGATAAAAATATGAGATTGTTATCGGAGGAGCCCAACGGGGAAGAAAGGGTGACAGTATAAGCAGAAGGATTAGAGGTCAGGAAAAGGTCAAGAATGTTGGGTGTATCTCCAAGACAGTCAGGAATACGAGTAGGGTGTTGCACCAATTGCTCTAGGTCATGGAGGATAGCAAAGTTGTAGGCTAGTTCACCAGGATGGTCAGTGAAGGGAGAGGAAAGCCAAAGATGGTGGTGAACATTGAAGTCTCCAAGAATGGAGATCTCTGCAAAAGGGAAGAGGGTCAGAATGTGCTCCACTTTGGAAGTTAAGTAGTCAAAGAATTTCTTATAGTCAGAGGAGTTAGGTGAGAGGTATACAGCACAGATAAATTTAGTATGAGAGTGACTCTGTAGTCGTAGCCAGATGGTGGAAAACTCAGAAGATTCAAGAGCGTGGGCACGAGAGCAGGTTAAGTCATTGCGCACATAAACGCAGCATCCAGCTTTGGATCGAAAATGAGGATAGAGAAAGTAGGAGGGAACAGAAAAGGGGCTACTGTCAGTTGCCTCAGACACCTGAGTTTCAGTGAGGAAAAGAAGATGAGGTTTAGAAGAGGAGAGGTGGTGTTCTACAGATTGAAAATTAGATCTTAGACCGCGAATGTTGCAGAAGTTAATGAAGAAAAAGTTGACGGGGGTGTCAAGACACTTAGGGTCGTCGACAGAAAGGCAGTCCGACCTGGGGACATTTATGGTCCCCTCCCCAGATGGGGACTCCGAGGCTGGTGTAGGAGTCGCCATGATGATTTTAAAATTTTTGAGTGAAGGGTGTGTGTGTTATTAGGTGCTTGTAGTTTTGTGTGGAGGAAGAGATGATGATTTTAAAATTTTTGAGTGAAGGGTGTGTGTGTTATTAGGTGCTTGTAGTTTTGTGTTGGAGAAGAGAGTTTAGAGGGCAGGCT
Organism: Scylla paramamosain; assembly: GCF_035594125.1. Lineage (NCBI taxonomy): Eukaryota > Metazoa > Arthropoda > Malacostraca > Decapoda > Portunidae > Scylla > Scylla paramamosain. The sequence goes on from NC_087163.1 coordinate 10,669,724, forward strand.
GTGACTGCTCCCTTGTGTTGTGAGACACAAAGGGAAACGTTCAGTGAGGTCACAGCTGGGTTTAATGATAAGTTCACAGCACCCCCTGAACAGTGCTTTAGACCTCACTGGGAGTAATTATCGTTTCGACAGGTGTCTACTGCCTCCTCCTTCTGTTAAGGAGGGAGGCAGGGAGGGAGGGAGGGAGTTAAGGAGGCACAGGTGCTGGTAGCACGTAGCTGCCTGTTGCTTGGCCGTTTTGGAGTCCGGCTGACTCGGGACCGATTGGCGCAGGTTTGGTGTTCGGGTGTGGCCACGTTTGTTTGGCGTAAACGTGCGGTTCAGGCTGGCAAGTTTGATGACCTCTTGTCTGGGATCTCCTCTCCTCCATGTTTCTCCTAGTATGGGGGTGATTTATGATGTTGCTCTCTCGATTCCTTCTTCCGGGGTGAGTTGTGATGATGTTATTGATGCGAGCATTACGGCATCACTGTGTAAGGCTGTTGGTGATAGTGTGTTGCTTGCCGCTTAGAGAACACCTTCAGTGTTGCTAGGGGCTTTGCTTGGCCAAGCTGTTACTTGCCAGGTGCTAGGCCCAAGTAGTGTAGTATGTGATGATGGAGGTCAGCTTCCTTGAAGGGACAAAGTATCCAGGCTGATGAGAAGTGGCTGCATACGGGATAGTTGTTGGGAACAGTGAGGCTAGCCCAGTGGCACGTTGGCTGGGCTTGTGTTGGAGTTTAGGTTTGTTGTTTTTTGACAGCCACGTGTGTTTGGTTGGCCCCGTGTGCAGGGACGTTTACTGCGTCCTGGAAAGGAGCAGCCGTCTGCTCGCTGTGGCGATACCTGTATCATCAATGGGCCGGCGGGAGGAATGAAATATGATAGTAGTGTTGTAACTGGCAGTGGCATGCAGGCTTCGTTGTGTCACAACCGGGAAGGAGTATATTGTTTAGTTGAGAACGGCCCAAAGGCTCTTCTTACTTTTGTCAAGGAAGTGGCATTTTATGTTTGCGGCACATAGGCTCCACGTAGCCAGGAGCGGGCAAGCGGGAGTAATGGTGTGGGCAATGAATGCCCAAGTGAGAGTAGTGTTTGGCCGGGAAGTATTTTGCCTGGCCCTGCTGTGATGATGATGCACCAGGAGACTACGGTCCCTGGTGGGCAGGGATGTCATTGTATGGTGACTCATTGTATGATTGTACAGTGTGGAGAAGATACAGATGGAGTAAAGTGTGTAATGAAGAGAGGAGGGGTGAGAGTAGATAGAGAAATAATGAAGGCAGAGGACCGAAGAGTCAACGGGAACGGAGTGACCAGAGTCGCAGGCAAAGTTGGTGCAGCTATAGCTGCCGGAAGGGAGATCTTAATATGATGCCTTGAAGAAGAAAGATTGCAGACCAGTGTAGCAGAGGAGACCAAAGATCCTGGCATAGAACCAGAAACGGGTCTGGGAGGAGGAGTAGGAGGAGAAAAAAACAGGAAACGGTAGTCTGAGTTTGGAGGGTTAAGTGGGAGCCTTTTTATTTCTAGTTGTCTAGAAATTATTCATATCAGTGCTATAGTAGTCTTTGATGTTTTGTGATGAATATTCACCTCTTGTCTGAATTTGCTGATGTGTCCGATTAGTTTTGTGGAGATTATGATTTTGTTGCTTCCCAGGATTTTTGTAAGCTTTTGTATATCTTTCAAATTGTTTATGATGGTGTTATTTGCAGCAAGATGACGCAATATATGACGAAGAAAGAAGAAAGAACAAATGAAAAAGGGGAGAGAGAGGAATGAGAAGAGAGACAAGATGGGGATGAGGCTTGGATGCTCCTCGGACAAGTAGCCTACCCAGCTTGAAACTCCTAGTATAATATTTATTCCTGCAGTCACTCATATTCCCCACGTATATTTCCTTACTTCCCTTTGTCCATTCAATTTGAGTCTCACCCAGTATTTAGTAGAGCTGCTCTTGTCATTATAATAATCAGTATTTATCTAGCACCAGAAGTTTAATCATTAGAATTTTCAGAAGTGAAGTGTCATATTCCAAGAAGCCAGTACGAGATGCAGAGCAGCAAGCGGGTGGGTGTATGTATGTATGTCGCCACATCCCCCTTCCCCTGTAGTAGCAGGGTGGGAGCGTTTTGGAGCGCTTTAACACAGTCAGTCACTACCCAGTGCTTAGACAGCTTAGACGTATTGAGGCAGGCAATAATATCTAGCGGAGACTGAAGCAGGATTACGGTTAGTCGAGTCAGTTGCTTTAAGGGGATAAGTGAGAAGGGAGTGTGGTTGCGTATAACATTTTATACCTAGAGAAGTGACTCCTCGGCTGGGTGTGTGTACGGGCCGAGTTCTTGTACAGTGAGAGGTGAATTACTCTCCTGTGTGTTCGTTGGCACTTGTCTGTAGTCGTGTTTTAGCTGTTTTAGCTTGAGATGAGATGTGAAGTTTCGAGTTCAGATTATAAGTAAAGGACAGACCGAGGATGTTCAGTGTAGAAGAGGGGGACAGTTGAGTGTCATTGAAGAAGAGGGGATAGTTGTCTGGAAGGTTGTGTCGAGTTGATAGATGGAGGAATTGAGTTTTTGAGGCATTGAACAATACCAAATTTGCTCTGCCCCAATCAGAAATTTTAGAAGGACGTGGAAAAGTGCAGGATGGTATCATCAGCGTAGGAGTGGATAAGACAAGAAGTTTGATTTAGAAGATCATTGATGAATAACAGGAAGAGAATGGATGACAGGAAGGAACCCTGAGGAACACCACTATTAGTATATTTAGGTGAAGAACAGTGACCTTCACCATAGCAGCAATAGAACGGTCAGAAAGGAAACTTGGGTTGAAATTACAGAGAGAAGGATAGAAGCTGTAGGAGGATAATTTGGAAATCAAAGCTTTATGCCAGATTCTATCAAAAGTTTTTGATATGTCTTAGGCAACAGCAAAAGTTTCACAGAAATCTCTAAAAGGGGATGAGCAAGACTCAGTAAGAGAAGCCAGAAGATAACCAGTAGAGGCATTGACGGAACCCATACTGGCGGTCAGATAGAAGGTTGTGAAGTAATAGATGTTTAAGAATCTTCCAGTTGAGGATAGATTAAAAAAAAAAAAAAAACTTTAGATAGGCAGGAAATTAAAACAATAGGACGGTAGTTTGAGGGATTAGAACGGTCACCCTTTATAGAAACAGGCTGAATGTAGGCAAACTTCCAGCAAAAAGGAAAGGTAGATGGTGATAGGCAGAGCTGAAAGAGTTTGACTAGGCAAGGTGCAATCACGAAGGCGCAGGATAGGAGGGACCCTATCAAGTCCATAAGCCTTCTGAGGGGTTCCTGAGGAGGGATTGGAACGATAGGACAAGATGTAGATATTAGATTATGATCGGAGGAACCCAACGGAGAAGAGAGGGTAACAGCATAAGCAGAAGGATTAGAGGTTAGGAAAAGGTCAAGAATGTTTGGTGTATCTCCAATTGCTATAGATCGTGGAGGATAACCAAGGTGAAGGCTAGTTCACCAGGATGCTAAATGAAGGGAGAGGAAAGCCAAAACTGGTGGTTAACATTGAATTCTCCAAGAATGGAGATTTCTACAAAAGGGTAGAGAGTCAGAATGTGTTCCACTTTGGAAGTTAAGTAGTTAAAGAATTCCTTATAGTCAGAGGAGTTAGGTGAGAAGTATACGCACAAATAAATTTAGTTTGAGAGTGACTCTGTAGTCGTGGCCAGATGGCAGAAAATGAGAATAAAGAAAGTAGCAGGGGACAGAAAAGGGGCAACTGTCATTTGTCTGAGACACCTGTGCTTCAGTGAGGAAAAGAAGATGAGGTTTAATAGAGGAAAGGTGGTGTTCTATAGATTGAAAATTAGGTCTAAGATCGCGAATGTTGCAGAAGTTAATGAATAAAAAGTAGAGGGGTTGATACCAGATGAGCAGTCCGACCTGAGAACATTTGTGGTTTCCTCCCCAGATAGGGACTCCGAGGCTGGTGTTGGAGTCGCCATGATAATTTTGAATTTTCAGTGAAGGATGTGTATGTAATTAGGTGCTTGTAGTTTTCTGTGAAGGAAAAGAGTTGTCCTTAGAGGGCAGGCTGTGACTGCCCCTTTGTGTTGTGAGATACAACGGGAAACATTAAGCGAGGTCACAGCTGTGTTTAACGATAAGCTCACAGCATCCCCTGATCCAGTGCTTTAGACCTCACTGGGAGTAATTATCGTCTCGACAAGTGCTGGTAGCAGGAGTGGCTTCGACCTGATTCCCCAGCCCTTGCAGTAAGTGGTAACGTATATCTGGCACTGTGTGGTATGCACTTAGCCCTATAAACAGTCTACATGGGCGTGGTAATCCTACCTACAGCATTGGTGTATTTTCCCAGATGGAAGGACAATCTGAAAATATTATATTTAAATTTTAAATGAAAAGAATGTAGCTGGAGGAGGCTAGAGGAACTAAGAGGGTTGAGTTGGAACCCGAGAGGGAGAGGGAACTGAAGAGTCTTGAATTGGAGGAAGCAGAGAAAGAGAGGAAGATGAAAAGGATTGAGCTGGAATCTGAAGCTGAGGCAAGAAGGTTGAAGGATGAGGAAGCTGAGAAGCCAGGGAGCTTGAGGCCAAGAAGGGGTCAAGGTTACTTGAGTTGGAGAAAGAGAATGAAGCGATAATGTATGAAAAGGAGGACGCTGAAAAGAACAGAGTATTTGAGTTGGAGAAGACTTTGATAGAGGTTAATTCATCTAATGTTATGAGGAGAGAATAAGGAGTGAAGCAAGATAAAGTAGAAAGTCAGATAGTGAGAAGTTTGAAGTTGATACCGGAGTTTGATGAAAAGGTGACAAAATGGTTCAGGAGATTTGAGAAGAAGGCCGCTGAGTTTGACTGGCCTCAAGAGCAATTAGGTTGGCCTTGTTACTAATATGTTGAAAGAACAACATTAAAAGACTATGACATGATGTCAGTAGATGATTTAGAGGATTATGAGGAATTTAACAGCTGACTTTCTGAGACCTTATGAATTGCGGCCTGAGTTACAAATTAAAGGGACTAAGAAAAAGCCTAGTGATTTATATCTTGATTGTGCTCGCTAAGCTTGAGGAGGTATTTGAAAGATCAATGGCTAGCGAGCGTGTCACCTCCTTCTGTGAGTTAAAGGAGCTCGTGGTAATAGAGCGATTTGTTAATGTGGCCGAAAAGGGAATTGCGCCACTGCTCCGGAGGAGAGGCAGATGATCACGTGTTGTCTAACCGACCAATGTCTCGTTGGTTGATTTGAACGTCTGGGGGTGTTGGTGACAGTGTGTTTGGAGGTGCGGTTGGCTTCGGTTTGACGAGAAATTCACTCTACAGTAGTGGCGGCGGTGACTGATAAGATAAGTCTGATAGGTCTGATAGGATAAGTCCCGTTAGTAATGTCTCCACTTAGCTCCAGAAAGAGACATGCTGCGAGTGTGCCACACAGCACTCTTAGATATAGTCTAAGTGCGGGCACACAAGCTTCATCTCCACTGTTACGAAGCTACAGCGGAGATAAAGCTTGTGTGCCCACTAGTGACCGCAAAGGCACAGGTGGCATTAGCGGAAGACCTGCAAGTGTCGGGTGTCAATTTCCTGTTAAGAAAATTATCTGGGAGATGGGCGAGTTGTGGAGAGTTCTCCGTTCGTAGACAGGGTCTCGGAGGAGGCAGTGGAGAACTCAGGCTTGGTCAGTGTTGTTACTCGTGCTAAGGCGAGACAGGCGACTCGGAGTCGGGCGTCCGTGCTCTCTGACTCCTTGGGTCAACTGCAAACAGGCAGGGTCACCGCTAGAGAAATGCAGAGTTGGTGTTGATGCCGCAGTGGGGGCAGAGTGCCCAGAGGCCTGTCCCGCTGCTGGCAAGGGTCTTAGCGAGCTAGAATTGAGCTTGTCCTTGAGTGATTATGTGGGGCTGACTGCGCTACAATATAGTCGCCGCGGGAGGCACATGTTGCCGTGGGTGAGGCTCGAGTGTTTGGTTTGGCTATTTTGTTTGCTCGTTTGTCTCACCTTGCAACTCGGAGATGGAGCTCAAGCGGAGTTGTCACCTGGTTTGGAGGCTTTGGGCGCCAGTACTCAGTCCAAGTCCCAGTCTGGTGTATCTCGTATGTTAGGGGTCACTGGCAAGGGTGGGGAGACTCCAAACTCTGCGGCGGGAGTTATATTTCCCCTGCGGAGTGTACCGGAGGCAGGAAACAGGCTACTCCTTTGCTGGGCCCAGACACGGAGGGTGTTAGCTAACGTAGTAACTCACCCATTTTGATAGATGGTACTACAGCTTCTTGCGTACCAGAAGAGGGTTCTCCTGCCAAGACAGGAGAGGGCAGCAAGGAAGTAGAGGATTCGGGCAGAATTAACAGAGAGTAGCAACATTTTGAATAGCCGGTGTACTAGGTTCAAGTGACCACCATTTTCAAGTGACCATGTGTGCGCACAGCCATATTTTTACTGCCAGACTTACAGTACTATGCATTTACTTCCGGCCAAGAGAACGCACAGACTTTAGTCGACACCGTTCAACAGCAGCAATAGCAGGCATGTCATTTAGGTTATGTTAGGAAATGATAAGTTAGGTGTTGCTGCACGTCAATTAGGTAAGTTAGGTATTGCTAGGTTAAATTAGTGTTTTTAACCCTTACACTGCTGTACACAGATATTGCTGTGGTGATGGAATTGTTTCGTTTGGCGAGAAACTAGCAACTGCCGGGCACCACTAACATGAGCGACTGTGCCAGGTCCGTCTTGGCAATATGAAACGTCCTGGTGTCTGGATGCCATGTTCGCTGCCGGACGTGCGTGGCATCATCCATTTGAACTCGCCGGCGCCCGACTCTTGAACACGCTAAACTGGTTTAGGCTAGGTTAAGCTAGGTTGACATTAGGTTGGGTTAGGTTTTGACTCGCATGAATAGGAAAGGCGAGTCTTAAAAAAATTTTGAAATCGTTACAATGATGATAATAGATAAATATTTTTTTTAACAATAAACTAAATTAAGTTAGGATTAGGTTGGGTTAGAATTAGACTCATAAACAGGAAAGGTGAGTCCTGAAAATTGTTTGAAATCGATGCAATGGTAATAATAGATAAATAACTTTTTAACAATGAAAATTTAAAAGGAAAATGATAACTAGCTACAGGCGAACGATGACGAGCAGCCACATTCCTTTAATATCTCCATTATAATATCAAAATATTTCTGATACTCAATGATCTTATAACATGTTCATATTCGTGATACACTATTATTACCGTTAACATAAATTTTAGTGCATTATTTATTTATTTATTTTTTTATGTAGGAAGGATACTGGCCAAGGGCAACAAAAATCTAATAAAAAAAAATGCCCATTGAAATGCCAGTCCCATAAAATGGTCAAAGCAGTGGTCAAAAATTGGTGGATAAGTGTCTTGAAACCTCCCTCTTGAAGGAATTCAAGTCATAGGAAGGTGGAAATACAGAAGCAGCCAGGGAGTTCCAGAGTTTACCAGAGAAAGGGATGAATTATTGAGAATACTGGTTAACTCTCGCATTAGAGAGGTGGACAGAATAGGGGTGAGAGAAAGAAGAAAGTCTTGTGCAGCGAGGCCGCGGAAGGAGGGGAGGCATGCAGTTAGCAAGATCAGAAGAGCAGTTGGCATGAAAATAGCGGTAGAAGACAGCTAGATATGCAACATTGCGGCGGTGAGAGAGGGGCTGAAGACAGTCAGTTAGAGAAGAGGAGTTGATGAGACGAAAAGCTTTTGATTCCACCCTGTCTAGAAGAGCAGTATGAGTGGAACCCCCCCAGACATGTGAGGCATACTCCATAAATGGACGGATAAGGCCCTTGTACAGAGTTAGCAGCTGGGGGGGTGAGAAAAACTGCCGGAGACGTCTCAGAACACCTAACTTCATAGAAGCTGTTTTAGCTAGAGATGAGATGTGAAGTTTCCAGTTCAGATTATAAGTAGAGGACAGACCGAGGATGTTCAGTGTGGAAGAGGGGGACAGTTGAGTGTCATTGAAGAAGAGGGGATAGTTGTCTGGAAGGTTGTGTCGAGTTGATAGATGGAGGAATTGAGTTTTTGAGGCATTGAACAATACCAAGTTTGCTCTGCCCCAATCAGAAATTTTAGAAAGATCAGAAGTCAGGCGTTCTGTGGCTTCCCTGCGTGATATGTTTACCTCCTGAAGGGTTGGACGTCTATGAAAAGACGTAGAAAAGTGCAGGGTGGTATCATCAGCATAGGAGTGGATAGGACAAGAAGTTTGGTTTAGAAGATCATTAATGAATAATAAGAAGAGAGTGGGTGACAGGACAGAACCCTGAGGAACACCACTGTTAATAGATTTAAGAGAAGAACAGTGACCGTCTACCACAGCAGCAATAGAACGGTCAGAAAGGAAACTTGAGATGAAGTTACAGAGAGAAGGATAGAAACCGTAGGAGGGTAGTTTGGAAATCAAAGCTTTGTGCCAGACTCTATCAAAGGCTTTTGATATGTATAATATCAAAAGCCTTTGATATTATAATGTATAGATATAAAATCGAACTTCATACGAGACATCGTGCTGAGAGATCCAAAATATCATAGTCACAGCGAGTCTGCCGTGGTGTATTGAAGTATGCTGGTAGAATTCCTAATTCGTGAGCGACCTGCTATTTATGATTATAGTGACCCCCAACCATCGATATCATGATGTCATTGCTGCTTTATGGAAAGTCATCCTAAAAAAGTTGCAGAATTTTTCTGGATAGTTTACCAGGTCTGAGAATAGTGACTGAAACTACCAAAATCTGGCCTCTTGGTGTTCAGATGATGCATCCATATTCGAGTTTGATTTTTACGTCTGCGACGAGAAAACCAAAGCAAAGTTACTTCAGCAAGACAATATGCGTCCATTCTCCCTGAAATCTAATGGGTCAATGAGTGGTTGACTTGTCTCGGGTTGACGACATGTATGTAAACGGAGATACGTCAAGATGAATCGCATCAAACGACGCGACTCTACTCGACGCGACTCGCTCGTAAACGCAGCCTTATAGTATCAAAATATTTTTGTGACTCATTGATCTTGTAACATGTTAATATTCGCGATACACCATCATTACCGTTAATATAATTTTTAGAACATTAAGATAATTTATTACTTTAAAATCGAACTTCATACAAGACATCGTGCTGAGTGATTCAAGATATTATGGTTTACCATATTAAACAACATCGCCCGCTTACAACCTACCCCACCGACGCTTTCATTGAATTCACCTCACACCTCTCCACGAACAAGGGTCTGTACGTCGATTTGGGCACCCGGACATTTCATCCTGCCACATCACTCCCATGCTTGTGATTAGCCACCGTGCAGCCACCGTACATAGATAAATAAAAAGCCCACTGAGATGACGGTTCCTGAATAGAGTCCAAAGCGGTGGTCAAAATTTGAAGGATAAATGTCTTTAAACCTTCCTCTTGAGAGAATTCAAGTCATAAGAAGGTGGAAATACAGAAGCAGTCAGGGAGTCCCTGATTTTACCAGAGAAAAGGATGAATGACTGAGAAAGATTGAGTTAACTCTTACATTAGAGAAGTGGATAGAATAGGGATGAGAGAAAAAGAAAGACGTGCAGTGATGCTGTGGGAGGAGGGTAGGCATGCAGTTAGCAAGATCAGAAAAGCAGTTAGCAAAAAAATAGCGGTAAAGGATAGCAAGAGATGCAACATTGCGGCACTGAGAAAGGCTGAAAACAGTAATTTTATAGGAGAGGAGTTGATGACATGAAAAGCTTTTGATTCCACACTGTCTAGAAGAGGGTTACGAGAGGAACCCCCCTAAACATGTGAAGCATACTCCATACATGGACAGATAAGACCCCTGTGCAGAGTTAGCGGCTGGAGAGGTGGGAAAAACCTGCGGAGACTTCTCAGAACGCCTAACCTCATAGAAGCTATTTTAGTTAGAGATGAGATGTGAAGTTTCCAGCTTAGATTGTAAGTAAAGGACAGACCGAGGATGTTCAGTGTAGAAGAGGGGGACAGTTGAGTGTCACTGAAGAGGAGGGGATTGTTGTCTGGAAGGTTGTGTCGAGTTGATAGATGGAGGAATTGAGTTTTTGAGGCATTGAACATACTAAGTTCGCTCTGCCCCAGTCAGAAATTTTAGAGAGATCAGAAGTCAGGCGTTCTGTGGCTTCACTGCGTGAACTGTTTATTTCCTGAAGGGTTGGACGTCTACGAAAAGACGTGCAAAGAAAAGTACTGGGTGGTATCATCAGCGTAGGAGTAGATAAGACAAAAAATTTGGTTTAGAAGATCATTGATGAATAATAGGAAGAGAGTGAGTGACAGGACAGTGCCCTGAGGAACACCACTGTTAATAGAGTTAGGAGAAGAACAGTGGAAGAACAGTCTACCACTGCAGCAATAGAACAGTTAGAAAGAAAACTTGAGATGAAATTACAGAGAGAAGGATAGAAGCCGTAGGAAGGTGGTTTGGAAATCAAAGCTTTGTGCCAGACTATGTCAAAAGCTTTTGACAAGTCTAAGGGAACAGCGAAAGTGTCACCAAAGTCTCTAAAAGAAGATGACCAAGACGTATTAAGGAAAGCCATAAGGTCACCAGTAGAGGAGCCTTGACGGAACTCATACTGGCGATCAGATAAAAGGTTGTGAAGTGACAGATGTTAAAAAATCTTCGTATTGAGGATAGATTCCAAGACTTTAGATAAGCAAGAAACTAAAGCAATAGGACGGTAGTTTGAGAGATTAGAACGATCCCCCTTTTTTAGGAACAGGCTAAATGTAGGCAAACTTCAAGCAAGAAGGAAAGGTAGATGTTGACAGACAGAGTTGAAAGAGTTTGACTAGGCAGACGTGGTTAAAGGCAAGAGGATAATCTCCATTGTTCAGTTTTTGGTTGTATTTTTCTATTCGTCTGATTAGTTCTTTTTTGTGAGTGGCAGGGATCCGAGGAGCTTTCTAAAATTTGTAGTATCAGCAACGTTTCTTCTATATAGAGGGCTTCTAGTATCTTCAGTCTTCTTTGGTCCTGTTCTCTGTCTATTATGATGATGCCATCCATTATGATTTGACGGATTATGCTTACTTGATGTTTGGTGTGGTAGCGTTCCTTGATTGCTACGGTTTGTAAATGGCAGATCAGTCTTCTTAACAGTGTAGTTGTCATCATTCCAATATATATACATATATATATATATATATATATATATATATATATATATATATATATATATATATATATATATATATATATATATATACCTCTCTCTCTCTCTCTCTCTCTCTCTCTCTCTCTCTCTCTCTCTCTCTCTCTCTCTCTCTCTCTCTCTCTCTATATATATATATATATATAATTACAACTAAAAAACGGAACAATGTTGTTGTTCTTGCCTTTAACGATATCTGCTTAAAATAGAATATTCTTCCTGTGTACACGAAGGTAAATAAATAAATAAATAAATAAATAAATAAATAAATATATATATATATATATATATATATATATATATATATATATATATATATATATATATATATATATATATATATATATATATATATATATATATATATATATATATATATATATATATATATATATATATATGTATATATACAAGAAAGGGGTGCCACACACACATATAAGTGACTCCGCAGGAGTCACAAGGGATTCTTTACACCTGCTTTTGAGCCCCGCTCCGAGTCCACGTAGTAGGTGGCTCAGGGAAGCTAGTCCAGTTGCGCCAGCTGTGCGAAGGGGCTGTGGTCGTAACAGAACTGGCCAGAATACCTGGTAGCCTCGTTGCCACGTGAGGGAGACAGTTGTCTGTTTGTTACGGTGTCTTGTGTGTGCCGACATTCAGTTTAAGTCATGGAGGGCAAGGCTGGTAGCATGGGTGACTCAGGACCTGAGTCCCTTGCCTCTGTTGGGAGTGAAAGAATGGATTTAGGTCAGTTCGGTGCGACAACACATTCCTTCCCATAGCGTGCACGGATACATTAGCCTTGCCTGCAGTCTTGGTGGTTTTTCCCAGACCGAAAGTATGTCTGAGGAAATGAGATTAAAGTTGGAAATGAGAAGAATGGAGATAGAGGAGGCTAGAGAGGAGGAACGAGGTTGAGAAAGGTCCAGTTGGAAGCTGAAGTTGAGGGAAGGAGACTAAAGAATGAGGAGGCTAAGATTACTTGAAGCCGAGAAGGAGGCGAGGGTGTATGAGAGGGAGGAAGCCAAGAAGATTAGGATATTGAGTTGGAGAATTAATTATCCTTACAGCTTGAGGAGAGGCGAAGGAGTGAAGGAAGATACTTTAGAAAACCAGATAGATGGTGAGGAGTTTGAAGTTGATTCCCGAGTTTGATGAGAAGGTAACGAAATGGTTCAGGCGATTTGAGAAGGCCTCAAAATTAAGTTGGCCTCAGGAGCGATGGGTTGGCCTTCTGGCAAATATGTTAAAGGGCAAAGCTCTTGACGTCTGTGATAGGATGTCCGTTAAAGATTTGGAAGACTATGAGGATTTTGTGGCTGACATCCTAAGAGCTTATGAAGTGCGGCCGGAGGCTTACAGACTGCAGTTCCATGAAAGAAAGAAGCCTAGTGACTCCTACCTTGAATGTACTCGCTATCTAGAGGAGACATTTGGAAAGGAGATTGCTAGCGAGCAGGCCACCTCTTACCATGAGTTAAAGGAACTCATGATAATGGGTCAGTTTATTAACGTGGCCTATAAGGGGTTGGTATCGCTGCTCCGTGGGAAAAGGTTAAAAAACCTAAAGGAGGTAGCCTTTCAGACAAACTGGCGCCAGCACGGCCGGCGCTAGTTTGTCTGAAAGTCCACGTTTTACCAGTGGCTTTGGAAATAAGTTTGGCCGAGTAAGACGGAGACAGACCGGGAGCATACAAAACAGCACTCCCCCTTACAGTCTGCAGCCCATGTTTTACTATTGCATGAATACTGGGCATTTTAAGTATAATTGTCCCAAATTAGTGTCCGCCACAGCTTCCAAGACTTCCCAGAAGCGAGTGGCTTTAATTGTGTCTCTGAGCCTGGACCAACAAAATGATGAAGTCAGACCTGTGTTTCGTCGTGAGGGTGGAAAGGCCATTGTGGCCTCCCCCTCCTCTATTGATACGTCAAAGTCCCCTGTAGGGTCTGAATTAGACAGGTGCCGCCCTTTCTTGTGTCGAGACACTGTTGAAATTGATGGGGTTACGTATCCTGTTATTGTTTTGAGAGACACAGCTAAACAGAAGTCGCTGTGCAGGAATGTGACTGGAAGGCGAGTTGCCTCCGGTCAACCTGTGTGGTGCCAGGGAACTGGCGCCGCGGAGACCATCGCCACGGTAGAGATCCGCTAGTGACCGCAGAGGCGTGAGTGGCACTAGTTGAAAACATGCCAGTGTCTGGGGTCGATTTCCTTCTGGGGAATGACCTGGCAAGTGGAAGACTGGGTGCATTTCTCATCCGCCGACCCCGTCCCAGATGAAGAGATGGCTGAAGTTTGTGACTGTTGTTATTCGCCCTAAGGCGAGGCGAGCACCCCGGCGTCGGGTGCCCGCGGGATCAGTGATCCCTGAGATCTACTGCAATAAGGCAGGGCCACCACTAGAGGAGCGCACTATTGGTATTGATACTGCAGTTGGGGCCGAGTGCCCAGAGGTCTGTCCCACTACTAGCAAGTTTTTGGACGAGTCAGGATCAGGCACCTGCCGAAACGATAATTACTCCCAGTGAGGTCTAAAGCACTGGAACAGGGGGTGCTGTGAAGTTATTATTAAACCCTGCTGTGACGTCACTGAACGTTTCCCTTTGTGTCTCACAGCACAAAGTCACAGCCTGCCCTCTAAAGACAACTCTCTTCCTCCATACAAAACTACAAGCACCTAATAACACACACACACCCTTCACTCAAAATTTAAAAATTCATGGCGACTCTTACACTAACCTCGGAGTCCCCATCTGGGGAGGGGACCACAAATGTCCCCAGGTCGGACTGCCCTTCTGACGACGAACCTAAGTGTCTTGCCAACTTTTTCTTCATTAACCTTAACTAATTTTCAGTCTGAAGAACACCACCTCTCTTCTAAACCTCATCTTCTTTTCCTCACTGAAACTCAGGTGTCTGAGGCAAGTGACAGTAGCCCCTTTTCTGTTCCCTCCTACTTTCTCTATCCTCATTTTCAATCCAAAGTTGGATGTTGCGTTCTTGTGTGCAACGATTTAACCTGCTCTCGTGCCCACGCTCTTGAATCTTCCGAGTTTTCCACCATCTAACTACGACTACAGAGTCACTCTCTCTGTGCTGTATATCTCTCACCTAACTCCTCTGACTATAAGGAATTCTTTGACTACTTAACTTCCAAAGTGGAGCACATTCAGTCTCTCTTCCCTTTTACAGAGAGCTCCATTCTTGGAGATTTCATTGTTCACCACCAGCTTTGGCTTTCCTTTTCTTCCTTCACTGACTATCCTGGTGAACTAGCCTTCAACTTTGATATCCTCCATGACCTAGAACAATTAGTGCAGCACCCTACTCGTATTCCTGACCGTCTTGGAGATACGTCCAACATTCTTGACCTTTTCCTGACCTCTAATCATTCTGCTTATGCTGTCACCCTCTCTTCTTCGTTAGGCTCCTCTGACCTCAATCTCATCTCTGTATCTTGTCCTATCGCTCCAGTCCCTCCTCAGGATTCCCCTAAGCGAAGCTGCCTCTGGCGTTTTGTCTCTGCTAGTTGGGGGGACCTGAGGAGGTATTTTGCTGATTTTCCTTGGAGTGACTACTGCTTCCGTGTCAGAGACCCGTCTTTGTGTGCTAAGTGCATAGCAGAGGTGATAGTATCTGGCACGGAGGCGTACATTCCTCACTCTTTTTCTCGACCTAAACCTTCCAAACCTTGTTTTAACACAGCTTGTTCTCGTGTTATACATGATAGAGAGGTGGCCCACAAAAGGTACTTAAGCCTTCCATCACCAGAATCTCATGCACTTTATATTTCTGCCCAGAACCATGCCAAATCTGTTCCCCAACTAGCCAAAAACTCCTTCATTAACAGAAAGTGTTAAAATCTTTCAAGATCTAAATCCCCTCGTGACTTCTGGCACCTAGCCAAAAATATCTCCAATAAATTTGCTTCTTCTTCTTCTTTCCCTCCTTGATTTCAGATGCACCACTGCTATCACATCGATTTCTAAAGCTGAACTCTTCTTTCAAACCTTTGCTTAAAACTCTACCTCGGTCAATTCTGGGCTTGTTCCTACCTCTCTATCTTCTGACTACTTCATGCTATCTATTAAAATTCTTCGTAATGATGTTTTCCATGCCCTCGCTGGCCTAAACACTCGGAAGGCTTATGGATCTGACGGGGTCCCTCCTATTGTTCTCTGAAACTGTGCCTCCGTGCTTGCACTTTGCCTAGTCAAACTCTTTCAGCTGTCTGCCAACATCTACCTTTAATTGATAGAAGTTTGCCTACATTCAGCCTGTTCCTAAAAAGGGTGACCGTCCTAATCCCTCAAAATACCGTCCTATTTTTTTTTTATTTCTTGCCCATCTAAAGTTTTTTAATCTATCCTCAACAGGAAGATTCTTAAACATCTATCACTTCACAACTTTCTATCTGATCGGTAGTATGGGTTCCGTCAAGGCCGCTCTACTGGTGATCTTCTGGCTTTTCTTACTGAGTCTTTAGAGACTTTGGTGACACTTTCGCTCTTGCCCTAGACGTATCAAAAGCTTTTGACATAGTCTGGCACAAAGCTTTGATTTCCAAACTACCATCCTACGTCTTCTATCCTTCACTCTGTAACTTTATCTCAAGTTTCCTTTCTAACTGTTCAATTGCTGCTGTGGTAGATGGTCACTGTTCTCCTAACTCTACTAACAGTGGTGTCCCTCAAGGTTCTTTCCTCTCTTCCCACTCTTCTCTTACCCACTCTCTTCCTATTATTCATCAGTGATCTTTTAAACCAAACTTCTTGTCTTATCCACTACTACGCTGATGATACCACCCAGTTCTTTTCTTTGCACGTTTTTTCTTAGACGTCCAACCCTTCAGCAAGTAAACATTTCACTCAGGGAAGCCAAAGAACGCCAGACTTCTGATCTTCCAAAAATTTCTGATTGGGGCAGAGCAAACTTGGTATTGTTCAGTGCCTCAAAAACTCAATTCCTCCATCTATTGACTCGACACAACCTTCCACACAACTATCCCTTCTTCTTCAGTGACACTCAACTGTCCCCCTCTTCTACAATGAACATCCTCGGTTCTGTCCTTTACTTATAATCTGAACTGGAAACTTCACATCTCATCTCTAGCTAAAACAGCTTCTATGAAGTTAGGTGTTCTGAGACATCTCCGCCAGTTTTTCTCACCCCCCAGCTGCTAACTCTGTACAAAGCCTTTATCCGTCCATGTATGGAGTATGCTTCACATGTCTGGGGGTGTTCCACTCATACTGCTCTTCTAGACAGTGTGGAATCAAAAGCTTTTCGTCTCATTAACTCCTCTCCTCTAACTGAGTGTTTTCAGCCTTTCTCAGTGCCGCAATGTTGCATCTCTAGCTGTTTTCTACCGCTACTTTCATGCTAACTGTTCTTCTGATCTTGCTAACTGCATGCCTCCCCTCCTCCTTTGGCCTCGTTGCACAAGTCTTTCTTTCTCTCACCCCTATTCTGTCCACCTCTCTAACGCAAGAGTTAACCAGTATTCTCAATCATTCATCCCTTTCTCTGGTAAACCCTGGAACTCCCTGCCTGCTTCTGTATTTCCACCTTCCTATGACTTGAATTCCTTCAAGAGGGAGGTTTCAAGACACTTGTCCTTCAATTTTTGACTACCGCTTTGGACCCTTTTCTGGGACTGGCATGTGAGTGGGCTTTTTTTTTTTTTTTTTTTATTGGATTTTTGTTGCCCTTGGCCAGTGTCTCTCCTACGTAAAAGAAAAAAAAAAAGACATGGTTTGAGTCAGTGTGGTGGGGCTGACTGCAAAAGCACAGAGCCACCACAGAAAGCACATGATTTTGGTGAGAGTGTTGCCGAGAGTGAGGCTGGAGTGTTGGATTTGGGTTGTTTGTATGACTACTTACCTCATCCTGTGGAGCCTCTCGGAGGTGATGCTTAGGGTGATTTGTCACCTAGAATTGAGGGTGTGGACGCCGGTGTGCAGTCTGTTGTGCCTGATGTCAGGGGTCACTGTCAAGGGCGGGGAGAATCCTGACTCTGCTGGAAGGTAGGAGTTTCCTCCACTGCGGGATGCACCGCAGGCGGGGAGCAGTCTGATTCACTACTGAGCCAGGCACGGTGGGTGTATGCTCACTTATTGAGCCACCCGTATTGACAGCTACAGCTACAGTCGTCATTGCACTTAAGGAGGGTTCTGTCCCTCGAGTATGTGTTGCTTACTGCTTACTGAGGCAGAAGTGGATAGCGAGGAAGCTGAGGGTCGAGGAGAATTTGTTGAGAGTAACGCTGTTGTGAATAGCTGGCGGAGAGAGGAGGGCAGAAGTTTGTTGCTCTCTTTGCATGTGCCATCCGCAGTTAAGGAGGCGTAGGTGCTGAAAGCACGTAGCGACCTAGTGCTTGGCCGTTTTGGAGTTGGGTTGACTCGGGAGGAGTTGGCGCGGTTTTCGTGGTCGGTAGTGGTCACGTTTTTGGGTATAATCGCTTGGGTGAGCCTGGCAAGCCTAATGACCTCTCATCTGGGGGCTCTCTTAGGTGTGTCATGGCCGGTACTGTTTTTCCTCGTGTTGCCAGCTCGATTGCTCATGTTGGTACCGGGATTGGCTGTGTTGTGATGGCCACGCATGTTTGTTTTTGCTCCGTGTGCGGGGATGGGTGTGCTGCGTCCTGGAAAGGAGCAGCTGTCAGCTCGCTGTAGCGATACCTATGTCATCGAGGAGTCAGCAGGAGGGATGAGTGATGGTACTGTCGCACCTGGCGGTGGAAAGCAAGCTGGGCTGTGTCACACCATGAAATGATTTGTTGTTTTGTTGAGTGCGACCAGCTGGCGCCTCTTATTTTTGCCAGGGAAGAGGCAGTTTTATTTTGTCAGATTTATGGGTGTGACG
Source organism: Scylla paramamosain (assembly GCF_035594125.1). NCBI lineage: Eukaryota > Metazoa > Arthropoda > Malacostraca > Decapoda > Portunidae > Scylla > Scylla paramamosain. Next base: position 10,687,778 of record NC_087163.1, read on the forward strand.
CAAAGGCTGCAGGGAGCCATAAGTGAACAAGAGGGAGTAGTTTAGGCAGTGAAGGCCCAAGTGAGAATAGTGTTTGGCCAAGAAGTATTTTGCCTGGCCCTGCTGTGATATTGCAACAGGAGGTTATGGGCCCTGGTGGGCTCATTGCGTGGTGCAAGGATGTTGAGATGTCTTTGCATGGTGACTCTGAAGTTTGTACGATGTAGATGAGACGACACAGCTGGAGCAGGCTGTGTAATAGAGAGGAGGAGGAAGAGAAAGAAACGGCATTTTGAGAAATTGGAGTATGGTAGGCTCAGGTGGAGCCTTGTTATTTCAGTTGTTAATTATGTCAATGCTGTATTAATGCTTGATATTTTGTATTACAGCACTGTCGGGCTCGGTGACCCTCACCACGGCTATGAAGGCGCCCACCCAGGCTCACTGTATCTAGCTCTCCCTTAAATTGAAAGTTATGTTTTGAAAATCATAGGGGTCTTATTTGAAGAGCTGGGTGAAAATTTATTATTACATGAGGGAGAGAACTCCTTAACTATACCCTCTATCAGTTACAACTCTTAGAATGGAAGGGAAGTGGGGTAATTGGGTGAGGAAGGACAACTTTAAATTCATACAAACTTACTGTAATCACGCTGTGCTTCGACCTGTCAATTGTTAGTTAGACCAACTTTGGTTGAGTGAGGTTTAATCCTGCAACATTTCGCCGTATGACTGACGGCATTTTCAAGCGAACTGGAAAGGTGGAGAGCATATCCTTAGGCATACAGTCACGATGATCATTCGTTGGTACTGCGATCAGACAGTGGTAGTATTGTAGGCTACACCGCTGGCCCGTCTTGTAAATATTCCGTTATATAGAAGGACGTGTGTGGACAACGCAGAACATGTCGAGTTAGGTGTCGAGTTAGACCAACTTTGGCAGAATGAAGTTCATTCTTGCAACGTTTTACCATATGACTGACGGCATTTTCAAGTGAATTGGGAAGGTTGAGAGTAAATTTTTGAGCGGGTGCTATTAAAGTGATAAAATCTAACAATGAACTTGGTCAGTAGAAGCCCCGTTACAATATTGAGAAACAGCTGCACAGCAGTAGCTATGCCGGAATGTTACCGGGAAACTAGTTACCTCCGACAAGTCCGTGTGGTGCCGGGGAACTGGCGCCGAAGAGAGCTTCGCCACAGCAGAGATGAGGCTTGTCTGTCCATTAGTGACCGCATAGGCGCGGGTGGTATTACCGGAAGACCTGCCAGTGTCTGATGTTGATTTCTTGCTAGGAAATGACCTGGCAGGTGGGAGAGTTTGGATACAACCATAATCCCTGGAACCCGTCCCAGCGAGTTGAGTGTACTCAGAGTCTGTTGAGCATTTGTTTATTACTTTCTCTGTGTTCAGGTAAAAACGGAGTGGTGACCTCACCTTTGTTCATCGTTGCAGATCAGAAGGACCCTGTAAACGCATATTTTGGCTCTGCACTAAATTATGCAGAAGGTAGCTTAGAAAAGCTGACCCGTGTTAGTGGCAGCTGTAAGAGGGGCGAAATTTGGTGTCGTAATATATATATATATATATATATATATATATATATATATATATATATATATATATATATATATATATATATATATATATATATATATATATATATATATATAAAGTGTGTGTGTGTGTGCGTGCAATTTTTTATTAAGAATATAACATAAAAAAATGTTTTGCTTTATTTTGAAGAAGATTGCACTAAAGTGACAAACATTGTGTAAGTTTTTATTTATTTATTTTTTTTCTAAAGCACAAATTTGTCGTTCTTTAAGATATATGATTTGTCAAAACCTACCCTTTGAGTTTCAATCCTAAATTATTTGCAACCCATACACCTGCAGGGACACCATACAGTGGTCAGTGGATGTGCTCCAGCAGAGCGTTGACGAGCTACAACAACAACTTGCTCGTCAGGACCAAGGTCATGAAGAAGGTTTGTTTGCTTGATTGAGTATTTGCTGCTTCTGGGAGTGTGTCAGTGCATGTGTGTGTGTGTGTGTGTGTGTGTGTGTGTGTGTGTGTGTGTGTGTGTATGCATGATAGAAAAAAAATTTCCCCAATGTTTTAGAAAAGATGTAATTCACTGGGAACATTTTGGCCAGATCTAATTGCTATATATAGCAATACATTGGTTTACAGTAACCCAAATCGTTAAGATGTTTGTTTATATATTAGTGGTGTTTGATAGTTTGCAGTTACCTGAGTAACTGCAAACCTGTATGCAACAAGTGACCGCCACTGACTTATGTCATGTCTTCTCATGCTTGTTAGCATTTGCTCTGCTTACCAGAAAGAGGAGACGCTCTCGAAAGAGAAGAATACAGAAGAAAGTATGAAAGCATAAATGAAAGCATTTCATTTAAAGCACTTATTTAAGAATATATATATATATATATATATATATATATATATATATATATATATATATATATATATATATATATATATATATATATATATATATATATATATATATATATATATATATATATATATATATATATATATATATATATATATATATATATATATATATATATATATATATATATATATATATATATATATATATATATATATGTGTGTGTGTGTGTGTGTGTGTGTGTGTGTGTGTGTGTGTGTGTGTGTGTGTACCACTCTTCTCACCGCAACCAGGATTTTGTATTGTTGTTCCCTTATAGAGACTTTACCTTCCTCCTGTAGACCAGCAGAGTCGGATAATAGCGCCATATCCTCTAAAACCGATCTATGAAGTCTTAACCTCTCCATGCTATGATGTACTTGATTTCATGAGGGTTAAGGTTTAAAATGGGAAATGCGAACACTTAAGCTACCTGCCGCATGCAAGACAGGTAGCCTAGGGTTCTTCTTCACCCACATGAGAAATGAATCACCCTAGTTTATGGCTGCGTTAGCAGAAGTACCTGTTGGCTGACTCAATCCATCCACCCCTAGCTCACTTGACCAGGCAAAATATCTATTAAAAAATTTATTAAAGGGAAGTTACAGCAGATGTGCCTTCCAGCCACTGGTCTAAGGATGACATCTTAATTCCAATAAACTGTCTTATTTCCTGACCCAAGCAGCCCCTGCAGGTGGGAGAGGGTAACGTGGCATGATATTGTACCATCAGCTTCACATCTGACACCATTCATGTATGGTCTGACCATTCTGAGTTGGGCTTTTGGGCGTTGTCTTTTCCGGGGATTCCCCGATCTGCGGCGCTGCCAAACATTGTACTGGGCCAATTATTGCACTGATAACCTCCTCCCCCACCCTCTCTCTCTCTCTCTCTCTCTCTCTCTCTCTCTCTCTCTCTCTCTCTCTCTCTCTCTCTCTCTCTCTCTCTCTCTCTCTCTCTCTCTCTCTCTCTCTCTCTTTCTATATAGGAGGGACACTGGCCAAGGGCAACAAAAATCCAATAAAAAAAAATGCCCACTGAAATGCCAGTCCCATAAAAGGGTCAAAGTAGTAGTCAAAAATTGATGGAAAAGTGTTTTCAAACCTCCCTCTTGAAGGAATTCAAGTAATATGAAGGTGGAAATACAGAAGCAGGTAGGGAGTTCCACAGTTTACCAAAGAAAGGAATGAATGATTGAGAATACTGGTTAACTCTTGCGTTAGAGAGGTGGACAGAATAGGAGTGAGAGAAAGAAGAAAGGCTTGTGCAGCGAGGCCATAGGAGGAGGGGAGGCATGCAGTTAGCAAGATCAGAAGAGCAGTTAGCATGAAAACAGCGGTAGAAAACAGCTAGAGATGCAACATTGCGGGGATGAGAGAGAGACTAAAGACAGTCAGTTAGAGGAGAGGAGTTGATGAGACGAAAAGCTTTTGATTCCACCCTGTCTAGAAGAGCAGTATGAGTGGAACCCCCCCAGACATGTGAAGCATACTCCATACATGGACGAATAAAGCCCTTGTACAGAGTTAGCAGCTGGGGGAGTGAGAAAAACTGGCGGAGACTTCTCAGAACGCCTAACTTAATAGAAGCTGTTTTAGCTTGAGATGAGATGTGAAGTTTCGAGTTCAGATTATAAGTTAAGGACAGACCAAGGATGTTCAGTGTAGAAGCGGGGGACAGTTGAGTGTCATTGAAGAAGAGGGGATAGTTGTCTGGAAGGTTGTGTCGAGTTGATAGATGGAGGAATTGAGTTTTTGAGGCATTGAACAACACCAAATTTGCTCTGCCCCAATGAGAAGTTTTAGAAAGATCAGAAGTCAAGCGTTCTGTGGCTTCCCTGCGTGAAAAGTTTACCTCCTGAAGGGTTGGACGTCTATGAAAAGACGTGGAAAAGTGCAGGGTGGTATCATCAGCGTAGGAGTGGATAGGAGAAGAAGTTTGGTTTAGAAGATCATTAATGAATAATAAGAAGAGAGTGGGTAACAGGACAGAACCCTGAGGAACACCTCGGTTAATAGATTTAGGAGAAGAACAGTGACCGTCTACCACAGCAGCAATAGGACGGTCAGAAAGAAAACTTAAGATGAAGTGTCAGAGAGAAGGATAGAAGCCGTAGGAGGGTAGTTTGGAAATCAAAGCTTTGTGCCAAACTCTATCAAAAGCTTTTGATATGTGCAAGGCAACAGCAAAAGTTTCACCAAAATCTCTAAAAGAGGATGACCAAGACTCAGTAAGGAAAGCCAGAAGATCACCAGTAGAGCGGCCTTGACAGAACCCATACCGGCGATCAGATAGAAGGTTGTGAAGTGATAGATATTTAAGAATCTTCCTGTTGAGGATAGATTGAAAAAACTTTAGATAGGCAGGAAATTAAAGCAATAGGACGGTAGTTAGAGGGACTAGAACGGTCACCTTTTTTAGGAACAGGTTGAATGTAGGCAAACTTCTAGCAAGAAGGAAAGGTAAATGTTGACAGACAGAGCTGAAAGAGTTTGACTAGGCAAGGTGCAAGCACGGAGGTACAATTTCGGAGAACAATAGGAGGGACCCCATCTGATCCGTAAGCCTTCCGAGGGTTTAGGCCAGCAAGGGCATGGAAAACATCATTGCGAAGAATTTTAATAGTAATGAAGTAGTCAGAGAAAGGAGGAGAGGGAGGAACAAGCCCAGAATCATCCAAGGTAGAGTTTTTAGCAAAGGTTTGAACGAAAAGTTTAGCTTTAGAAATAGATGTGATAGCAGTAGTGCCATCTGGTTGAAATAAAGGAGGGAAAGAAGAAGAAGCAAAGTTATTGGAGATATTTTTGGCTAGATGCCAGAAGTCACGAGAGGAGTTAGATCTTGAAAGGTTTTGACACTTTCTGTTAATGAATGAGTTTTTGGCTAGTTGGAGAACAGACTTGGCATGGTTCCAGGCAGAAATATAAAGTGCATGAGATTCTGGTGATGGAAGGCTTAAGTACCTTTTGTGGGACACCTCTGCATATACAATCTACATTTCATGCAAATTTATTTCCATCAGAGATCTATACTTGCTTATGAATCATTAGAATTTGAGAAAAAATCTCCTACCTGTCAGTCAAACTACCTCTCTCTCTCTCTCTCTCTCTCTCTCTCTCTCTCTCTCTCTCTCTCTCTCTCTCTCTCTCTCTCTCTCTCTCTCTCTCTCTCTCTTTTTCTCTCTCTCTCTGCATATACAATTTACATTTCATGCAAATTTATTCCTATTAAAGATCTATACTGGCCTATGAATCATTAAAATTTGAGAAAAAAAAATCTGCCTGTCAATCAATCTGCTCTCTCTCTCTCTCTCTCTCTCTCTCTCTCTCTCTCTCTCTCTCTCTCTCTCTCTCTCTCTCTCTCTCTCTCTCTCTCTCTCCATTGTGAATTTCGTTTAAATGTGATAGTTTCCTTCTAGATATGATATTTCCCTCAAACTATGGTGTTTTCTTTCCCAAAATAATTATTTACAGAGTAAATAAGCTCTTTTTTTTTCTCGGCTGTGGAGGTGACAAGAACGACCGGGAGAGGTAGCTTCCATCCTGGCTGGCGGCGCGAGAGGAAGTAACTTATGGATTAACACGGTCAGTCTGACCGTGTGATCTCACTCGGTCACCCATGGAAAAGTGACAGGAGGAAAAGTGCTTGAAGGAAAAGTTGCCAATTATTGTGGTACTTGCAAAAAAAAAAAAAACATAAAAAAAAAACAATCCAACTCTCATATATATATATATATATATATATATATATATATATATATATATATATATATATATATATATATATATATTATATATATATATATATATATATATATATATATATATATATATATATATATATATATATATATATATATATATATATATATATATATATATATATATATATATATATATATATATATATATATATATATATATATATATATATATATATATATATATATATATATATATATATATATATATATATATATATATATATATATATATATATATATATATATATATATATATATATATATATATATATATATATATATATATATATATATATATATATATATATATATATATATATATTACACTAACTTGCATTTTTAGAGCATCACAATGTATGTATACTACAACACCGTTGATTTTTGAGGTAGGAAGCACCTGACATGGGGGCGTATCTTGGTGTAAGTGTAGCAGAGCCGCAGGCTGGGGAACCCCCAGAAAGGACAATGCCCAAACACTCAATTCAAAATGGTCAGACCATAGTCATCTCAGCCGCTGTTGGTCACTGGTTCCCCTTGTGTTGGTACTTTGGCATGACGGACTCCATCTTCTGTTGCGTCCTTCATTGTTTTTGTTGTCTCCATCCTTTTTTTTTTTTATGTAGGAAGGATACTGGCCAAGGGCAACAAAAATCTAATAAAAAAAAAATGCCCACTGAAATGCCAGTCCCATAAAAGAGTCAAAGCAGTGGTCAAAAATTGGTGGATAAGTGTCTTGAAACCTCCCTCTTGAAGGAATTCAAGTCATAGGTAGGTGGAAATACAGAAGAAGGCAGGGAGTTCCAGAGTTTACCAGAGAAAGGGATGAATGATTGAGAATACTGGTTAACTCTTGCGTTAGAGAGGTGGACAGAATAGGGGTGAGAGAAAGAAGAAAGTCTTGTGCAGCGAGGCCGCGGAAGGAGGGGAGGCATGCAGTTAGCAAGATCAGAAGAGCAGTTGGCATGAAAATAGCGGTAGAAGACAGCTAGATATGCAACATTGCGGCGGTGAGAGAGGGGCTGAAGACAGTCAGTTAGAGGAGAGGAGTTGATGAGACGAAAAGCTTTTGATTCCACCCTGTCTAGAAGAGCAGTATGAGTGGAACCCCCCCCAGACATGTGAAGCATACTCCATACATGGACGGATAAGGCCCTTGTACAGAGTTAGCAGCTGGGGGGGTGAGAAAAACTGGCGGAGACATCTCAGAACACCTACATGATGAGAGCTGATAAGCTGATGGAGCATCCTGATCCTTTGTCAGTACATTTTAGTACAGAGAATACAGACTGTGTGAATGCCCCTCGATCCACGTTGGGGACGTTAGCCTTCATTTATGACTTACGAACGAAAGACATACATCAAACAAATCATAGGTCCACGTTGAGTTTGTGGTGGGAGAGTGTCTGTAGAGTGAAAACAGAGACAGAGTAATTAATATGGGGCCTTGTGACATTGTGACAGTCCTACGAAGAAAAGAGAGGAAGTGTTTGCATTGGTGGACTGATGTCAGGTGCGTTCGGCTCGACGTGGGCGCTGTCATTTGAAAGAGACATTTCAGTGAGACAGTATAGCATATATACAGTAGTATTGTGCCATACTATTGCTACTACATTATACACAGCATCCTATCATCCTGACCTGACCCGATCATTGCTCGACTTCAGCTCACCCGTCCAAACACTTTTTCCTTCACTTCGATATCAGTATACAATTTCATGTGCACATTTTCTTCTCGGATTATCACAAGGGCCTATGATAATCTTTATCTTGTCTCCATCTCTCTTCACACCTTTTTCCCTGTCGCCACGAACTTCACGTGAATCTATGATTATAACTTGTATTTCATTGGCGAACGTCACTCGGCTGTGTGTGAATAAACTGAAGAGGTCGAGATCAAGTTCAGTTGGTCGTGAGTCGAAGGGTATTCCATATGTACCGTACTACCGATGGCATCCCATGTACCGTCGTGGTACCTCTGCTACAGACATGTACAGGGAATGGTACGTACGTCCTCCTCCCATCCAGCTTCTCTCAGGATGGGGGTATGGGGTAAAAGAGTTACATATTGCAGTGTTAGACGTTTATTTGGTGTAGGACGAATAATACGGTATGTGCTCCCTCCAGAGTCTTGTCCTGCACTCCTCGATGGAAAGGTCAGTCGCTATTTATTTGCTACAGATCAGAGGTTAACATCGGCGAACAGCAAGGGGGAACATAAACGGAGAACATAGACGGAGGGATTAACGTAAGCTTGTGTGGTAATCCAAGGGATGAAATGGAGAGAAATGTATGCGCAGGTGTTTCCGCAAGGGACAGATTCACATGGAGGGGTGAGGTGAAGTGTGAGCTGTCACCTGATAGAAGTGAGGAGTGCCACATTCCTCTGAGTACGAAGTAGTAGTAGTAGTAGTTGTTGCTGCTATTGTTATAGTAATAGTAATATATGTCTATTATATCGAGTAGAGTAGTAATATATATATATATATATATATATATATATATATATATATATATATATATATATATATATATATATATATATATATATATATATATATATATATATATATGTATGTATATATATATATATATATATATATATATATATATATATATATATATATATATATATATATATATATATATATATATATGTATGTATGTATATATATATATATATATATATATATATATATATATATATATATATATATATATATATATATATATATATATATATATATATATATATATATATATATATATATTATATCGGTACACACACACACACACACACACACACACACACACACACACACACACACACACACACACACACACACACACACACACATACACACACACTTGTATCGGCTTCGACATCGCCCCGTGCAGCGTTCCATCCCCACGGCGCCGGTCTGTGACCTGAAGCCATGACCCAACCCGGCCACGTGGGCAGGGAGGTCATTCCTGTCTGCTCTGCCTAGGTGGGCGGACGTGCGGCTGGCGGCTCTGCTTTATTTACGTACGATATTTTTATATTAATATACTGCAGTCTTCTATATCGCGTTTTCCTTCACTCTTGGGAAGACATGGACTACTGCAACTACATGAACTACTACAAGCAACTCAACCAGTACAAAAAATGGTAGCAAGCGGTGAAATAGGAAGTCACCTTTGCGATGCAACGTTCCGTGCGTCATTCTTGCCCACTACAAGTTTTCACTGCCTCCGACGTGCCGCTGCTCGCTCTTGATAGCTACTTCGGCCTTCATCGTCCGACTTGAGTTGCTTAGGTGCTACCTGCTACCTGTTGCATTGTGGCTTTCTCTGGCGTCGTGTTAGGGCAACACTGCTCCACGTGATCTGCTGACCGTGTTGGCTTTCTGCTGATGGCTTACATATACCTGCCTCGGTCACCCACACTCGACATGGACAACGTCTCCGATGCCCTCTGCTGCTACTTGCAGACCGTGGGTCGGTCTTTTCTCCTGCCGGCCTGCCCTTTTTTTAAGTTCCCAACAGCTTATACTTTCCTGCGCCTGGCTGTTCCTGTTGGCTTCCTTGTATCCTGCCAGCTTATATCGTCGCCATCTTTCCTGATGTCTGCAGCTTTGGGCTAGGATTTGGTGTTATTATAGCGTTTTCACAAGTGCAATTTTACTTTTCCATTTTTTTTTTTTTTTTTATGGCAAAATACGCCATTCTCTTTGTATGAGGCTTTATAGTGATATCAATGTTTTCCTTGCTTGTAATTCGCCAGTGTGTGCTCACTGTTTTGACATCACGTCTGTGTAATCCTTGTGATTAGCTATTGTGTACTCGCTGTTCTGACGTCGCACCTGTGTCGAACTTGCGATTGGTCAGTGCATGCTCGCTGTTCCGACGTCACAGATGTGTGAACCTCGTGATTGGCCAGTGCGTTTTTTTTTTTTTTTTTGCTCTTCTGACGTCACAACCGTCTGATCGTTGTGATTGACTAGTGCATACACCACGTGTTTTTCTGCCTCTGTGATTGGTTTTGGCAATATTCTTTTGCGCCCTGTTGCTAGCTTCCCCAGCTCAGCTTGTGCCATTGTTGTATTACACAGGTAAGCACGAATAACACATTCATACACATCTTTCACGTTCTTTTTTATTAAGATTATGTTTTTTTTCTTCAATCATCACACACATACACACACACACACACACACACACACACACACACACACACACACACACACACACACACATATACAAGTATATTTTCCCATGGGATGTGGCCTGTGTGTCACCCAGTGTGCTTGCGTCATCCCATTATTTCAGGTTTTGTTTGTTGCGAGGCCGCAGCTATACTCTTTTTACTGATGGAAGAACGTTTGGACGTTGGCTGAGTAGGGGAATCCCCTGTGAGCTGCGTTGCTATGTCCTCGAAGTGGTTCCAAAGTTTGATAGGGAAAAGAGTATCATACCTTCAACGATTTGCGTGCATGATGATTTTCTTGGCAGCCGTTGCATGACGTCACAGGTAGAAGTTACAGCATTTGCTACAGAGTTTCTTACACTGTTTGCCTTCGGCAAACGAGTGCAGTGTAGTCATCACCTGCTGTACTTGGGCAGTTAGTGTTTCATGGGACAAAATAGCAATTAGAAAAAAAATAAAATGAAGGCAATACTATCCAAATTATAATAATTCCATGAAATAGATTTTATAACCTAAAGGAACGGTCATAAATATAAAAATTTACTTTCTTCGTTATGTAAACAAAACTTTGTATATACTTTTGGAATCAGTAAAACTTTAGAATAAGAAAATTAAATGAAATTGTAAGCTGCAAATCGTCCAATTAGTTGTTGATGTTTGGACATGGTGCGGAGCAATATCCCTTGGTTTACAAGGTAAATGGAAAATAACCATATTACCGGGTTCTCCTGGGCCAATCACATGAAAAAACCCAATCACAAAACATTGTAGGTTAAGAGAAAATATGTCAGAACTGATGATAGTATGTATTTTGAGAGAAACTCTTTGTTAATATTTAGATACTATTAGATATTATTATTTTATTCATTTTTTTTTTTTTTTTAGGGATGATAAACAAAATTTAGAATGTAAACAGAAAAATTGTTCTATAAGATAATATGTGATACACATACAATTAAATGTAACATCTACACAGTTTGGGTGTTTTCAATAAAAAAGATAAAGGCAAACCCTTGAGGCACCAATTACTTGTTATAATATATTCGTTTAAATTATTATTATTATTATTATTATTATTATTATTATCATTATTATTATTATTATTATTATTATTATTATTATTATTATTATTATTATGAACTTATTAGTTATCATAGTCCCTGGTATAGGAGGCCCCACAACTCATTGTTGAATCAGGAGAGAAAATAATTTGAAAACTATTTATTTTGAAGCTAACCTCATTAAAACTCAATCTGGTTGTCATGGAGTTTTTCCAGTGCTAAAAATGCTACCATATAAAGCAAAGTCAAAATTATTGGGCAAAAACTATGACTGGTGGCAGCTAATCTTTTTTTACTTTCTTATTTCTATATCTATTAACAACAACTAAATCAAAACTAAATTGAACAATAAACTAAATCAGAGCAAAAGTAATTTAATACTAACTTTAGATAAATACCGCAAAATTTAAGTAAAAAAAAAAAAAAATCAACACAGAAACCTTAACCTTAACCTTAACCCAGCAACAACACCCCCCCCACCCCCACGTGACATTAGTGGCTTAGCGGTGGGATGAATCTGTTATCTGGAGTGAGGCACGCTTAGCAGGGAAAGGGAGAGAATTAGTTTTGTGAGTCAGTTGCCCCAAGATTTGGATGTACCAGGGGCTGAAGTAAGAATTTATAAAGTACCAAAAGGTAAAGCTTGTCTCTTTATTTATGATAATAGGGTATATGAGTTACGAAATTGGACCCAGGAATGTGTGCATCACTGGTGTTGTTAGAACCAGATGTCATCTGATAGGGTACACTTTACAGAAGAGGGGAAAGAACTAATCCGGGGCAAAATTGTTCAGTGCATCAGGTAATATCTTTCAGACAATGAATCAGAGTAAGGGACATTAGTGGTGGCTATGTTACCGGACAATTGCTGCTAACCCTGTCACAGTAAGTAAAAAGGATTCGAATCCTTGCCGGAAACTAACCCATCACTGAAGTCCACACATAACTAGTAAAAATGGATCCCCTAGAGTCAAAATTTACAACAGAGGAAACCCATCAGCTGACAATGGAGGATTTGCAATATAAAATAACTGCCTTATGTGAGACAATTGTTCATTAGAATGACACAATTGAAAGTTTGAAGAGGAGCATGGCTTCACCACCCAAGGTTTTAGGAGAAAAACTATACATGTTCTTTTAAAGAGTAGAACATGTTTCCCCAGATGATGAAGTTAGAGTGCAGATTGCCAAGTGTAGGTTGAACCCTCAAATTGCCTTGTTAGTGCAAAATCAACAACAGAAAAATTTGTGTCACGCCTGGGATTCCCTCAAAACTTTTCTTCAAAATGAATTTACCTCTGAGATGAATTTTGACAGGGCATGGCAGCAACTCTTTACTCTTTTAATCACAAATTTAGATGTCAATATGCAGTAAAAGAAATTAATTTCCCTAAGAAGAATTTCCCAGTAGAGACCAAACAATAAAAAGAAAGCTTTGTCATGAATTACTTCCCGAGACCTAAGAGAAACTGGAGGCCTTCTTAGAAGAGACCTACCCTCTAACTAAATTTATGGATAGAGTTAAACGAGACAATTATTTTTTGGTAAAATCATATTCAGAAATGTATGCAGTAAACAAGAGTCAAGGAAAGGTGGATCAAGAAAAACCAGTCTGATCAGAATACCTTACTAACCCAAATTAAAGAATTGTCAAAGAAAATAGAAAGTTTGATGAAAAAAGGTAGTAGGAAAAAGTGGTGCACTTATCGCCCAGGAGTGTTGGGAACCACCAAAGACCAGATACTGTAGTTGACTAGTACAGGAAAATACTTCCCCTACCATATCCATCATTGTAAACCAACGATTAGCGACACCGGTAGTGGCTACACTTTAATTCAGCAATCAGCAGCACGGATGGTAAATTGTGAGATTAATCAGAGACGTGGCACGCTACTCCTGAAAGGAGTAACAGGGACCCTTTTAAGAATACTGAGCTCAATGTGGTTGAACATACGAGTAGAAGAAGAAAAGTATGCAAAAAATGGATTCCCTTAGTGCCGGATAGCTATCTGAGTTCAGAGCTGTTGTTGAGTTGTGATGTTTTGGGAAAAGATGAACTAACCTGGGATCATAAGGAACAAGCTCTAATCAGTTTTGTCCAGAAAAGACGATGAGTAGAGAGGGTCACCGTCATTCCTTGCAAAACTAAGACCATTTCAGGACTGTCCAAAAAAAGTTAATCTGCTCCCTTACCAATCAAAATTAATTACAATCCATATTAAAAATAATACTGGAACTACTGTAAATATTCATCCAGAAAAGAACACCAAGTGTACTCCACTTCCATTTTGTACCATAGGCAAATTGCACAAATCTTAGCTCCACTAGTAAGAGAAGGCTGGGTCAGAAATTACCTTGATGATGTCATCGTGTGGGCCCATGACTTTAATACCTTAACCACCAGATTAGATAAACTGAGAGTGGAGCAAAACTAAACATTTCTAAGTGTACATTTGGACAAGCTGAGGTAAAATTCTTATGTCATATTGTTTCAGAAAATGGCCATCGTCCAGACCCTGCAAATGTAGAGGAAGTAGTAAAGATAAAACCTTCCACTAAAGTAAAGGCAGTATGACGTTTCATTGGCGTGTGCGAGTTTTATAGGAAACATTCAAAATTTCACTACTATTGCTGCCCCACTCACTAACTTGACCAGGTCAAATGTGAAGTTTAAGTGGACCCAAAAATGTCAATAGTCTTTTGAAACCCTTAAGACAAAATTAATAGAGACCCTCGTGTTGGTAAGAGCAGATTTCTCAAAAATGTTTATAGTCACCACTGATGTAAGTCCCCAAGAATAAACCGATGGAAAATTGAGATTAAAGAATATCATTTTGACATTGCCTGTGTAAAGGGAAAATACATTTATGTGGCTGACCAACTTTCAAGGCATGTGGCGACAATCCAGCCGATTAATGAATTAGCCTACCTGGGGAAAACCAAAGCAGAAATTAAGATAATAAAAAAAGGAAGAGGACACATGGAGAACCATGACTGAATACTTGGAGGGAAGTCAGATTCCAAATAAATGCTACCCCCTGACAACCCTCTCCCAGTTTGCAATGTATGAGGATTTATTGAACGAGTATTATGTGACAAAAAAAAAAAAAAAATGATGGCAGTGTAAATTTCAACCTAGTAGTTCCAAGATGCCTTAAGGAGGAAGCCCTTATATTTGCACATGTAAAATCAAGCCATTTAGACCAAAAGAAAACATTAACCAAGACTAAGAATCTTTTTTACTGTTATAATATGGTAGATGTAAAAAAAAAAAAAAAAACTATATCAAAAGGTGCTCTCTATGCTATCAAACTAAAGAAAACCAAGGACTTCAACAACAATGGAAGGAACTACCTGCAGTAAGTAAACCTTTAGAAAGGATAGGAACTGATTTAACTGACATGACTGCAGGCATCAATAACTTTAGGTAGTAGTAGATAATTATAATAAGTACACTAGGTTTTACCCCCTCAAAAGTAAGAATACTGAGGAGGTAGTCAGAAAAATCGAAAAATTATGTAGCCGAATTTGGTGGGCCCAGGGTGATAGTCTCAGATAACGCCATTGTTGAGCACCAGCACAAAACCCTGAAGACGATGTTGACTGCCCTCTGCCAGGGGTACCGTCTCCGCTGGCCCAAGATGCTGGTCCAGTGCTAGACAATACTCAACACGGCCATCCACACTACCACAGCCTAACAACCCGTACTTCGCCTTGTTCTTCAGGTATCCCCCCTAGGGACTACTGGGCCAAAATTCTGAGAGATTGCCTGTTGGGATTGATAGTTGACTGGAAGAAGAGTCAACTATATCTTTCTTGTTTTTAGATGATTGAATTGTATTTATTTTTGTGTATAAGTATGTCTGGATTTATTCATTATTGTACTTTTGGGATGTTAGTTTAAGGATCTCACAGAGCCATATGTTCACTCCGAGAGAGCCGGTACTCTCTCGGTTGATAGTTCCACACTGCCAGACAGGTCACTGGATCTCGGGGTACGTATTCCGGCCGAGCACAAGAACGTCAGTTGAGGTATAATATATATATATATATATATATATATATATATATATATATATATATATATATATATATATATATATATATATATATATATATATATATTAACAACAACTAAATCGAAACTAAATTGAACAATAAACTAAATCAAAGCAAAAGTAATTCAATACTAACTTTAAATAAATACCCCAAAATAAATAAATAAATAAATACCTCAAAAATAAAAATAAAAAAAATAATCAACAAAGAAAGAGAAAAAAACAACACTTAAACATAATTCAGCAACTCCATCCCCCCCACCCCACCGCCCCACCATGACAAGTGAGTCGCCGTGATGAGTACTCGTATGAACGCCGGGGCCCTTGGTCACCCTGTCCCCTTCTGTTTGCATACTACCACAACATTTATGTTTGCGATAATAATGACATCGCCAGTAGGAGATTCCTGGAGTCATCCAATGTTCTATGCTGATCTCAGCGTATTCATGTCCACAATATAAAAGGAGCGGTTTTTCTCGTTCGATTCTCCCAGACTGAAGAAACATGAAGTAAAGTAGTGACGGAGAATGTTGTGAAACCGACCACGATGTCGTAGGCAAACAGATAACATAGTTCAAGTGTCCGAATATGCTCGTGGTTCAGTTGTCCACTGGTTCAGTTGTCACTGGTTCAGTAGTCTACTGATTCAGTTGTCCACTGGTTCAGTTGTCACTGGTTCAGTAGTCTACTCGTCCACTTGTCCACTGGTTAAGTTGTCCACTGGTTCAGCTGTCCAGTGGTTGAATTGTCACTGGTTCAATTATCACTGGTTCCGTTGCCCGGTCACCGTTATCGGTTTAACACCTTGGTGGAAAGGACAGGCGACGCTTCTACCTCTCTCTCTCTCTCTCTCTCTCTCTCTCTCTCTCTCTTTTAGTTGTATGACACTGTGTGAATTTTTTTTTTTTTTTTTATTTCTTTGTGGTAATTGTGTCGTATAATCTCGATGGGGGCAGATTAGATTCGTCGCAATGTCGTCTCACTCACATTAATGGCTTTGGCTGTTCCAGCCATTGCTCTGGAGGGTGCAATGATAGGATCTCTATTGGCCTTCTCGTCAGAAAAAAATACCTGTTCATGTGTTAAGTAATTTCTCCCTCCCGGTTGTGAATAGAGCGCCTTTGGGTTGCTTCCAATGTGGGAGTGACTCCTGAGAGGCTGAGCCACCCCTCTCTCAGACCTGAGTCACCTGACTCTACCGATAAGCAACGCCGCAAAACTATGTTGTTAAATGTGATATTTATGTAAAACAAAGACTATTTATTAAAACACGAACCAATCGTAACATTGCATGGTTTGATGAGCTAAATAATTCATACTTATCATTTGAATTTCCATAAAAAGTAAAAAGAACTTATATATTTAGGAGAAATTGTGTGATGTAGCGGAGTAGCTAATGGAGCTTAGCCAACGCCTAAACGTTATTCCGACAGTAAAAAGAGTATAGGTGTGGCCGAGCGTTTTACCGGTGTGGTAGAATGAAATCTTCAGAGAGTCCGGATGCCGTTGCCAGACGTGCGTGTGGCACACCTACTTGCAACCCGCCGCACCCGACGCATGTTTCCGAAGTTTGGAAGGAAGGTGCCAATCACTCTTGAACACGCTAGACTGGTTTAGGCTAGGTTAGGATTGGGCTGGGTTAGGTTTAGACTCATGAATAAAGGGAGTCTTTTGAATTTTATTTTATATCTTTACAACGGTAATAATAGATAACGAACTTTTTTTTTTACAGCAGGAAATAAAAAAGAAATGATAACTAGCTACAACCGAATGATGACGAACGTCAGCCACATCTCTTTAATATTCTCCTTATAGTATCCTAATATTTCTATTACTCAGTAATCTTGTAATACGTTGATGTTCCCGATACACTATCATTATTAGCATTGACATGACTTTAAGAGCATTAGGATAATGTATAACTATAAAATCGAACTTCAGACGCGACATCCTGCCGAGTGATCCAAAATATCATAGTTTACTTGACAGTGGTTCTCAGCCAGGGACGCGCCCACTTGGCGGGGCACACTATCTGGGGGGGAGGAAAGGACGGGAGGGAGAAAAAAATCACGGAAAATCACGTGATCACTGACTATTAGTGCAAAGAAGATGCAGCTGTTATGCCTAGCCAAAATCAGATATCTATATCATTTCATCTATCTATGGTGGCATAGTTGGGAGTGGTTGAGTGGGTGGAGCAGGGAGGAGGTGGGCCCCAACTGCACTGAACCAGCTTTTGGGGTCCCGGCTTGCAAAAGGCTCAGAACCTCTATTGCTATATTAAATATCGCCCGCTTACATACAATCTCCCCCTTCGACGCTTTGATAGACCTGCTCACCGCACCCTGCTCCACGAACAAGTGTCTGTATGATAACATCGGCGTTCGGGCTGTCCGGACATTTCATCCTGCCACACCGGTTAGGACGCATTCCTCACGGCGTCCCCTTCCCCAAGCGGCATAACATGACGCCCGGAAGTGACTGGCTCGTTACCAGGTGGTCAGTGAGGTCAAGTCAGTGCTGTCCGCCCTGCCTCGTTGGGGGTGACATGTGGATGATGCCTCTCCTTATCTCTGTACAGCACTTTTGTTTTTATTAATATACTGCAGCCGTTCTACATCGTGTATCTTTTCATCCTTGGAATACAACAACTACAGAACATCCTCCCATTACACTGTATTTGCTCTGTATCAAATGTATCTGCCGAAAAGCAACAAATACAAAGATACCAGGAGGAGGAAACCCCCGTACCTAGTTACCAGCTACAAGACGGTATCAGCCTGGTACAGTAGTGGTATTGGTAGTAGTAGTAGTAGTAGTATGTATGTATGCATGTAATAGAACATATATTGAACAAAATGCAGCAGTAGGAGGTATATATGAAATTATTTTTTCATGCCAGTTGTTTTATAAGTGATGGGCAGGTGGGATCATTTTGAGTAACGTGCTGAAGGAATAGGCGGATACTTATATTCATTGATTCATGTCTATACACTGTTACAGAGAGTGAATTCAAGTTGCGATGTGAAGCTCAGATGGCACTTAACAAGAAATTGGAGGAGCAAACAGAGTGGTACCAAGACGAGGTGGACAAAACGAAGGAGAAGGTCAGCCAAGGTGAGTCTTCACTTTCTCTACCGTAGCCGTAGTTGTGGTATTTCAGTGACACATTTTTTCTTTTTTTTATGTAGGAGGGACACCGGTCAAAGGCAACAAAAATAGAAAAAAAAAAAAAAAAAAAAAGCCTACTGAGATGCCGATTCCCGTACAGGGTCCAAAGTCAAAAATTAAAGGATAAGGATTTTGAAATTTCCCGCTTAAAGGAATTCCAGTCATAAGAAGGTGAAAATACAGAGGCAGGCAGGGATTTCCAGAGTTTACGAGTGATAGGGATGAATGACTGAGAATAATGGTTAACTCTTGCATTAGAGAGGTGGACAGAATAGGGGTGAGAGATAGAAAAAAGTCGCGGGAGGAGGGGAGGCATACAGTTAGCAAGAGCAGTTAGCATGAAAATACCGGTAGAAGATAGCTAGAGATGCAACATTGCGGCGATGAGAATGAGACTGAAGACAATCATTTAAAGGAGAGGAGTTGATGAGATGAAAAGCTTTTGACTCCAAAAGAGAAGGAGGCAGTAGGCACCTGCCGAAACAATAATTACCCCCAGTAAGGTCTAAAGCACTGGAACAGTGGGTGCTGTGAAGTTATTATTAAACTCAGCTGTGACGTCACTGAACGTTTCCCTTTGTGTCTCACAACACAAGGGGGCAGTCACAGCCTGCCCTCTAAAAACAACTCTCTTCCTCCATACAAAGCTACATGCACGTAATAACACACACACCCTTCACTCAAAATTAAAAAAATTCATGGCGACTCCTACACCAGCCTCGGAGTCCCCATCTGGGGAGGGGACCACAAATGTCCCCCAGGTCGGACTGCCCTTCTGACGACGACCCTAAGTATCTTGTCAACTTTTTCTTCATTAACTTCTGCAAGATTCGTGGTCTAAAATCTAATTTTCAATCTGTAGAACACCACCTCTCCCCTTCTAAACCTCATCTTCTTTTCCTTACTGAAACTCAGGTGTCTGAGGCAAGTGACAGTAGCCCCTTTTCTGTTCCCTCCTACTTTCTCTATCCTCATTTTCGATCCAAAGCTGGATGTTGCGTTTTGTGCGCAACGATCTAACTTGCTCTCGTGCCCACGCTCTTGAATCTTCCGAGTTTTCCACCATCTAGCTACGACTACAGAGTCTCTCTTTCTGTGTCGTATATCTCTCACCCAAGTCCTCTGACTATAAGAAATTCTTTGACTACTTACCTTCCAAAGTGGAGCACATTCTGACTCTCTTCCCCTCTACAGAGATCTCCATTCTTGGAGACTTCAATGTTCACCTGGTTCATCCTGGTAAACTATCCTTCAACTCTAATATCCTCCATGACCTAGAGCAATTGGTGCCGCATCCAACTCGTATTCCTGACCGTCTTGGGGATACGCCCAACATTCTTGACCTTTTCCTGACCTCTAATCCTTCTGCTTATGCTGTCACTCTCTCTTCTCCGTTGGGCTCCTCCGACCACACTCTCATATCTGTATCTTGTCCTATCGCTCTAATCCTTCCTCAGGATCCTCCTAAGCGAAGGTGCCTCTGGCGTTTTGCTTTCGCTAATTGTGGGGATCTGAGGGGGTATTTTGCTGATTTTCCTTGGAATGACTACTGCTTCCGTATCAGAGACCCGTCTTTGTGTGCTGAGCACATAACAAAGGTGATAGTGTCTGGCATGGAGGCGTATATTCCTCACTCTTTTTCTCGACCTGAACCTTCCAAAGCTTGGTTTAACACAACTTGTTCTCGTGTTCTCCAGCTAGCCAAAAACTGCTTTATTAACAGAAAGTGTTTAACCTCCCTCGTGACTTCTGGCATCTAGCCAAAAACATCTCCATTAACTTTGCTTCTTCTTCTTTCCCTCCTTTATTTCAACCAGATGGTACTACTGCTATCACATGCATTTCTAAAGCTGAACTCTTCGCTCAAAACTTTACTAATAACTCTACCTTAGACGATTCTGGGCTTGTTCCTCCCTCTGACTACTTCATGCTACCTTTTAAAATTCTTCATAATGATGTTTTCCATGTCCTCGCTGGCCTAAACCCTTGGAAGGCTTATGGACCTGATGGGGTCCTTCCTATTGTTCTCCGAAACTGTGCCTCTGTGCTTGCACCTTACCTAGTCAAACTCTTTCAGCTCTGTCTGTCAACATCTACCTTTCCTTCTTGCTAGAAGTTTGCCTACATTCAGCCTGTTCCTAAAAAGGGTGACCGTTCTAGTCCCTCTAAATATCGTCCAATTGCTTTAATTTTCTGCCTATCTAAAGCCTTTGAATCTATCCTTAACAGGAAGATTCTTAAACATCTTTCACTTCACAACCTTCTATCTTATCGCCAGTATGGGTTCTGTCAAGGCCGCTCTACTGGTGATCTTCTGGCTTCCCTTACTGAGTCTTGGTCATCCTCTTTTAGAGATTTTGGTGAAACTTCTGCTGTTGCCTTGGATATATCAAAAGCTTTTGATAGAGTCTGGCACAAAGCTTTGATTTCCAAACTACTCTTCTGCGGCTTCTATCCTTCTATCCGTAACTTCATCTCAAGTTTCTTTTCTAACCGTTCTATTGCTGCTGTGGTAGACAGTCACTGTTCTTCTCCTAAATCTATTAACAGTGGTGTTCCTCAGGGTTCTGTCCTGTCATCCACTCTTTTCTTATTATTCATCAATGACCTTCTAAATCAAACTTTTTACCCTATCCATTCCTACGCTGATGATAACACCCTGCACTTTTCCGTCTTTTCATAGACGTCCAACCCTTCAAGAAGTAAGAACGCCTAACTTCTGATCTTTCTAAAATTTCTGATTGGTGCAGAGCAAACTTGGTATTGTTCAGTCCCTCAAAACTCAATTCCTCCATCTATCAACTCGACACAACCTTCCAGACAACTATCCCCCTCTTCTTGAATGAAACTCAACTGTCCCTCTCTTCTACACTGAACATCCTCGGTCTGTCCTTTACTTATAATCTGAACTGGAAACTTCACATCTCATATCTAGCTAAAACAGCTTCTATAAAGTTAGGTGTTCTGAGACGTCTCCGCCAGTTTTTCTCACTCTCCAGCGTCTAACTCTATACAAGGGCCTTATCTGTCCATGTATGGAGTATGATGCTTCACATCTCTGGGGTGTTCCACTCATGCCGCTCTTCTAGACAGGGTGGAATCAGTAGCTTTTCGTCTCATCAACTCCTCTCCTCTAACTTACTGTCTTCAGCCTCTCTCTCATCGCCACAATATTGCATCTCTAGCTGTCTTCTACCGCTATTTTCATGCTAACTGCTCTTGTGATCTTGCTAACTGCATGCCTCCCCTCCTCCCGCGGCCTCGCTGCACAAGACTTTCTTCTTTCTCTCATTCCTATTCTGTCCACCTCTCTAATGCAAGAGTTAACCAGTATTCTCAATCATTCATCCCTTTCTCTGGTAAACTCTGAAACTACCCGCCTACTTCTGTATTTCCACCTTCCCATAACTTGAATTCCTTCAAGAGGGAGATTTCCAGAGACTTATCCTTCATTTTTTGAGTACCGCTTTGGACTCTTTTCTTGGACTGGCATCTTAGTGGGCTTTTTTATCTATTGGATTTTGTTGCCTCTGGCCAGTGTCACTCCTACATAAAAAAAAAAAAAAAAATGTCTAAAAGAGTGGTATGAGTGGAACCTCCCCAGACATGTGAAGCATACTCAATACATTGACGGATAATGCCCTTGTACAGAGTTAGCAGCTTGAGGAAGGGTGGAGGGATTGAGAAAAACTGGCGGAGACGTCTCAAAACGTCTAACTTTATAGAAGCTGTTTTAGCTAGAGATGAGATGTGAAATTTCCAG
Source organism: Scylla paramamosain (assembly GCF_035594125.1). Lineage (NCBI taxonomy): Eukaryota > Metazoa > Arthropoda > Malacostraca > Decapoda > Portunidae > Scylla > Scylla paramamosain. Next base: position 10,710,218 of record NC_087163.1, read on the forward strand.
TTTAGATTATAAGAAAAGGACAGACCGAGGATGTTATGTGTAGAAGAGAGGAACAGTTGAGTGCCACTGAAGAAGAGAGGATAGTTGTCTGGAAGATCGTGTCGAGTTGACAGATGGAAGAATTGGGTTTTTGAGGCGTTGAACAATACCAAGTTTGCTCTGCCCCAATCAGAAATCTTAAGAAGATCAGAAGCCAGGCGTTCTGTGGCTCCCCTGCGTGAACTGTTTACTTCCTGAAAGGTTCGACGTCTATGAAAAGACGTGGAAGAGTGCAGGGTGATATCATCAACGTAGGAGTGCATTGGACAAGAAGTTTGGTTTAGAAGATCATTAATGAATAAGAGGAAGAGAGTAGGTGACAGGACAGGACTCTGAGGAACACTACTCTTAATAGATTTAGAAAAACAGTGACCGTCTACCACAGCAGTAATAGAACGGTCAGAAAGGAAACTTGAGATGAAGTTGCAGAGAGAAGGGCAGAAGCCGTAGGAGGGAAGTTTGGAAATCAAAGCTTTGTGCCAGACTCTATGAAAAGCTTGTGATATGTCTAAGGCAAATTGCAAAAGTTTCACCAAAATCTCTAAAAGAGGATGACCAAGACTCAGTAAAGAAAACCAGATAATCGCTAGTAGAGTGGCCTTGGCGGAACCCATTTTGGCGAGCAGATAAACGGTTGTAAAGTGATAGATGTTTAAGAATCTTCCTGTTGGGGATAGATTAAAAACTTCAGACAGGTAGTAAATTTAAACAGTAGGATGATAATTTTAGGGATTAGAACCACAATCTCTTTCTGTAATTGTGTTCCGTGTTATATTATTTTAATTATTTATTTATTATTTTTTCGGTGATATCAGGTCGAGTATCTTTTGGGCAGGACGTTTTGAGCTGGCTTCTAGAATATATATCTACGCATTTTAGTTTTTGATGTGCTTCTGTCAAATATGTTTTTCTTTACTTCACCAAAAGATTGTAGAATTCTTTCAGGAATAAAAAAAAAAGAGATAAATAAATAAATGTATATGTGATCTTGCAGGTGCAGGTTAATTTCGCCCTCTCTCTCTCTCTCTCTCTCTCTCTCTCTCTCTCTCTCTCTCTCTCTCTCTCTCTCTCTCTCTCTCTCTCTCTCTCTCTCTCTCTCTCTCTCTCTCTCTCTCTCTCTCTCTCTCTCTCTCTCTCTCTCTCTCTCTCTCTCTCTCTCTCTCTCTCTCTCTCTCTCTCTCTCTCTGTGTGTGTGTGTGTGTGTGTGTGTGTATTCTTATATGTCGAATTTCACTACAAGAGAACATAAATCAACTACAGCACGCCTTGGTATAGGTTAAACACATGAAGCATAAAATATTTAAAAAAAAAAATCTGCAACAGAGTTGTCTATATGTAATCAAGTGCACAATATTTTAATAGTGCTACAGGTGCTCTTCCTAAAAGAGAAACACTGGCATGAATGGTGCGTAAACAACGCAAGACACCAGGCGGAGACCCTTTAACTGACGATATACAGAAATCAATTAGAGGAGAAGATTTTGTTATCTATGAAAGTGACAACCTGCTAATTCTGTCAACGCCTCGAAATGAAAAGTTTCTTGCTTTCAAAGACAATTGGTTGTGTGATAGAACTTTTGATTCTGCGCCATTAAGCTTCCAGCTGTATACAATACATGTTGTGCTGGATGAGAGTCATACTGTTCCCTTGGTATACTGTATCGCAAGGAACAAAAACCAAGTAACTTATTACTTTTTAACACGCTCAAACAAGTAAGACCAGGTCTTAATTCTTTGTCAGTCACCATTGATTATGAAAAGGAGACTCTTAATAGCATCTCTGCTTATTTCCCAAACACAAACATTTATGGATGTTTTTTTTTCCTTTTATTTTGGACAGTGTTTGCGGAGAAAAATACAAGAATACTCGTACAGGCTTGGTATAACGACCCAACAAATGCGTTGACTGTGAAATCTGTTCAAACTTTAGCATTTGTGCCAGTTAATGACGTTGAAAGTTTGAATGAATTTGTCTCATCTTTAGATGATGAAACTGATGAACTTCTCTCAGAATATCTTCACTACTTTGAAGCGACATGGATTGGTGTTATACAACATGGAAGACGACGAAGACCAGCGTTTGATCTCAGCATGTGGAACACAACAGAGAGAACTATAAACGGCATTCCACGAACAACAAACTCTTTAGAAGGATAGCATAAAGCGTTTGAGCAGAGCAGCAATCACCCTCAAACTCTTTGCCGTCTGGTTTCAAACTAAGAAAAGAGCAGTCATATTGGGAGTTGACAAGTGAGCAGGTACAATCAGGAGTAGAGTTATTAAACCAGTTATTAAACTCAAGACTAAAGTCTCTCACTGATAAGAGTGAGAATTGATTTCTTGAGAGCAATTACCTCCAGTCTTTAAATATTTATGGTCTTTGATTTTTATAATACATGTTTTTAAATAAATTTCCTTATAATTAATAAATTTTAAACTTTTGTCACTTACAATAAAGATTTGTTTTTATTTTGCTTTTTAACCTTTTTAACTCTTTGGCCAAATGTCTGGTCAGTTCGTCTGTCTGTCTTTAAAACTGAAAGTAATATATAAAAAAAAATATGTCTGTTCGGCCAAGTGTCCGTTCGGCCAAGTTTCTGTTCCGTCAAATGTCCGTCAGCCAAATGTCAGTTCGGCCGAATGTCCGTCGGTGAAATATCCGTAAGCCAAATGTCCGTCGGAGAAATGTCAGGGAACTCTTATTTTAGCATCAGTGACAATAAGATCGCTGATGCTGCCGCCAAGACTGCCCTGTCTGATGAAACACCACACAGCTTCCTCTTCCTTTCTACACCGCAAGACGCCTCATCTCTTGCATAAGCCAAACCTCCTGGAACAACACACTTCATATCACTTCTATGGGTCAATACTGCAGAGACTTCTCCCCACAGCCTTAGGTGAAGAAACAGTCAAGCGTGATGGATGTAGCTCACCCGCCTCTCCCTAGTCAAGCAACACTCATCACTCCCCTATATTGCCTGCGTTTGACCCTTTCTTTCACTGTTCCTGGTGCAAGAACATACAGGGCACCATGGAACACTTCCTGCTGCAGTGACCACGTTTCTTTTCACACCGTGCCTTGTTTCGCAGCTATCTCCTAGCCCTGTGAGTCGCCAGTTTTGACCTCCCCAACCTGCTGACAGCGATAGGCGTTCACCCCTCACAACAGTCTGCAGTTATTCGCCTCAACTGCGCATAAATTAAGAAAACAAGACAGCTGCCATGCTCACACCATAGGACGTCACCAGGGCTCATAAATCACAATCTCAAAGCCCTGAAGAAAGAAGAATAGGGAGCTCGAGCTGCCGAGCTCCTGCATATTGCATTGTCGCGTGTGACGATTTTCGCAAAGAACGGACGTTTTTCAGTAGTATATAATTATTCTATGGCCAAGGATTTTGTCTCTTCTAAAAATCCGTTGTTTCAAAGATTGAGTGTATATATATATATATATATATATATATATATATATATATATATATATATATATATATATATATATATATATATATATATATATATATATATATATATACATAGAGAGAGAGAGAGAGAGAGAGAGAGAGAGAGAGAGAGAGAGAGAGAGAGAGAGAGAGAGAGAGAGAGATTTTGGTAAAACTTTTGCTGTTGCCTTAGACATATCGAAAGCTTTTGATAAAGTCTGCCACAAAGCTTTGATTTCCAAACTACCATCCTACGGCTTCTATCCTTCTCTCTGTAAATTCATCTTAAGATTCCTTTCTGACAGTTCTATTGCTGCTATGATGAAGGTCACTGTTCTTCTCCTAAATATATTAACAGTGGTGTTCCTCAGGGTTCCTTCCTGTCACCCATTCTCTTCCTGTTTTTCATCAATGACCTTCTAAACCAAACTTCTTGTACTATCCACTCCTACGCTGATGATACCACCTTGCACTTTTCCACATCTTTTCATAGACGTGCAACCCTTTAGGAAGTAAACATTTCACGCAGGGAAGCCACAGAACGCCTGACTTCTGATCTTTTTAAAATTTCTGATTGGGGCAGGGCAAACTTGGTATTGTTCAGTGCCTCAAAAACTCATATATATATATATATATATATATATATATATATATATATATATATATATATATATATATATATATATATATATATATATATATATATATATATATATATATATATATATATATATATATATATATATATATATATGTATATATATCGTGCTATATTAAGACCTGACAGCATAACACTGGTTCACCCTTACCCCTTCATAATGAAATTGCCCCTTGCACTGTCTAATACTGTAAGTTATATGTATCATAATATTAAAGATTACAACCTAACGTAACTAACCTAATATTAAGAGTACTTTATCAAAGATCCCCAAGGTGAAAGGCAAACAGAAAAAAAAAGAATAAATAAATACAATAAATAAATAAATAATTAAAAAGACAGCCTTTTTGATTGAGATGAAAACAATGATTCACTTTTGCATACAGGTACGCCTATGTTAGATGGAATTGTTAGATTGAAGATGAAAATAGATCATACCTTGGAGATGGCCACGAAGTTATAAACACCTCACTCCCATGTGACAGTACTTAGATTCCCTAATGGCATCGGCAGTACTACACTTTTACATAAAGAACACAATTAGTCTATTACCGAAATGTCCATTTACATTATGTAATATGTCCTTACAGGTCAGGAGTACACCTACGACCAAGACCTCGACCAGTACAATGAGGTAGGTCAGTCGGATTTTTTACACACACACACACACACACACACACACACACACACACACACACACACACACACACGCACAATTTTTTTCTAGGGTTGTGGAACTACATATAAAAAAAGAGAAAAGTGGTACATAAAAAAAAGGAAAAGTATGCTGGAGGTCGAAGAAAAAAAATAAAATAAACAGGTATTCTCTTTCAATGAGACTAGACTCAACTAAAGCGTCAAGGGTGAGACTTCAGGGATACAAGATTACCACATAAGGGAAAAAAAAAAATGCAAGGAGGCGGAAACATGATATTGTCAAGTAAAGGACTTAAAGTGCAATATATAGATATAGAAACATTTGATGAGATGTAGTTAAGAGCAGTTAAAATTAAAACCAAGGAAGTTGATATAATGATAGCAACCTTATATATATATATATATATATATATATATATATATATATATATATATATATATATATATATATATATATATATATATATATATATATATATATATACACCGGGATATATATAATGAAGAGACAGGGAAAGTGCAAAGAACAGCCACAAACTGGTTACCTCATATGAAATATCTTAGCTATGAAGAAAGGCTTGACAAAAAGAAACTCGCAAAACTAGAGGAGGGACAAAAACGACGCGATATGATCATGATGTACAAATGTGTAGAAGAAAAATGAAAGTTTGATATCATGGATTTTGTGTTGCTACAACAATTAATACTAAGGGAACACAGTAAAAAAAAATGTACAAAAAAAAAAAAGGCGAAGAAAGATGTGAAAATACAACTTTCCTAAAAGAGGAATCAGCCAATGGAATGCCTTGACTGTTGTGGGTGCAGGGCGTATTACTGGCTTTAAAAATAATTATGACAAGTCAACTTTAAGAGAATGGACATTACGACCCTGACTCAATCCTGTAAAATATAATTGCTCAAGAATAATTATGTAAGAGCTTTCGATCTACTTTGTTAATTACTTTTCCATTTGATACTTAAGGCCTACCAATGAGAACTGCCATCTTTCCATTTACCATTTTTGACAAGTCTTCATAAAATATTACAATATGTTTATGAAACTTGTAGATTGGTTTCTGGTTTTGTACATAAAATCATCAATCCCAATTTATGTGTTATTTCTTTCTCTAACATTACGTATCTCCGTTGCTCACTTGTTTTTGTTTTTTTTTACAATTTTTACACATAGCTATGCTAGACGATCATTTTATTTTTTTCTACTTAGTACCATTGTCTAGACACTCTTTTATTTCTCCATAACATATTCCTGCGATAGTGCTTGTCTCTGACAAGTTTAACATATATTGGTTTTCTCTGACAAACTTAACATTCTTGCTAAACATTAACAGTTCGAGCTGCTGCGACTGATGAAGAGACTCGAGCGTGAGAGGAACAACCTGTATAGTGACCTCAGAAATAGCAGCTGGCTTCTCGACAACCACTCTAAGGTGTGTGTGTGTGTGTGTGTGTGTTTGTGTGTATGTGAGTGTGTGTGTGTGTGTGTGTGTGTGTGTGTGTGTGTGTGTGTGTGTGTGTGTGTGTGTGTGTTACATCCTCTGCAGGTATGATATCTTGTTGGAATCCTTCCTGTTGACCTAGGTAAGTACTTTGGTATCGTTCCTTTTATGGTAAAACTCTTCTAAATACACCAACATATATTTTTTCGCTGTTGCTGGAAGTTCGCCTACATTCAACCTGTTCATAACTAACGATTTATAATTTAGATTATATTGTTTTTTTTTTCGAAATATTTTCCTTTTATTGTCAAAATGAAAATTCTTAAAAGTCTATCGGCTCTCAATTTTCTTTCTGATCTTCAGTATGAATTCCGTAAAGGACGATCAACTGGCTATCTTATAGCTTTTCTTACTAAATCTTGGTAACAAGGATTCTTAAGGATTTTGATGAATACTTTTTTGTTGCCTTATGGCTTACATATATTAAAAGCTTCTCGAGTGTTCTAAGACTTTTAATAGTGGTGTTTCAGGGGAGCGAGGGTTCTACATACCTCATCGTGTTGGCAAAATTCAAACAAGAAAACAACAGGGCTTTACCCTATCACCCAATCTCTTCCTATTACTCATAAATTCAGCTAAACGTTTTGTACTTTCCACTCTTATGCTGATGACTATCCTGCATTTCTCACATCTATTTGACGAACGTTCACCTCAATAGGGATTAAACAAATTACCCAGAGAACATACAAAACTCTTCACTTTAGAGCTTCCCTAAAGTTTCTGAGTGGAAAAGAAAAGAAAAAGTTTTGTTCAATACCTCTAAAACTCACTTTCTTCATATGTCTAATCGACATTGTCCTTATCCCCTTTTCTTTAATTACAACAATGTCCGTCCCCTATTTTGAATCTATTTTGACCATCTTTAACTGAAAATCCCAGCTGGAAACAACTTCTCTGAAGTTCATATATTGTGTCGTCTTTTTCAGTTTTTTGTTTTTGTTCGGATGTTAACCCTATATATTTCTCCTTGTATGGAGAAAGGACTCATATATTGTAACTCTACTCACACAGTCCTGTTGAGGTTTTTCGGTTAGTTTCTCTGTTTTCAGTCTTTCACATTCCACCGATATGTTCCGTACCTTCTTATTTTCAACCGTTGTGTCTATCGTTACTGCTCTTCTAATATGAGCATTGCTGTTATAGTCAGTGGATCATGTTGAACAACAAAAAAATCTTACATCTGATATGAACATTCACTGTATTGCTGCTAATTGTGTTCCCAGGCTTTTGGCCACCGAACAGAAGGAACACCTGGCAGAGGTCTGCCAAAAATCCTGTCAATGGGGACTAGATGCGTTAACCTTTATGTTAACGGTCACCATTAAAAACGAAACTAAGGTCTTCGGGCCCCTTGCGATTTTTCTTCTTTCCGAAGGTGAAACTGCAATTGAATGGATGCCATTTTGACGAGGAGTTTCAGCGCGAGTAGCAGGCGACTGACACGTTACAAGCGTTAGAGTTTTGTAACAGTGAAATATTGTTAGTTTAAATCTGATTATTCAGGAACCAGAAGTGCAAGGTTAATATTCTGAGGGTAGTGATAATTGTTTTCCTCTCTTAGTTTACTCATAAAATATCTAAATAGGAATATCTATTATCTGTAATAATTTATTAACGACTAACGTTATGAATATTATATTAAAAGAATCGATGGTGGGTAGGCAGAAGGAACATAAAGGATATACATAGAACCCTGTGAAATCTATCACCTACCTTGTCACACTGTCACATAACATCACAAGCACCTCGCCCAGAAACGCCGCACCATCCTCGAAGCAGAGATCTAGCCAGCTGAAAGGGTATGTGCTGTTTGCTTGAGCGAACACCTACACGGATAAATAACTGGACAAAGACTTAAAACCAAAACACTCCAAATATACTTACTGATCATTGAGTGTATGAAACTGGAAGTAAGTGCGTGTGACACCGGAAAAAAAAAAAAAAATACGACTTAATCGTGGTGACACATTGAAAGTGACCATGACAGAAACTACGAATAATTTGCTTACTGGTAATGTATTTGAGGATAACAGAACCATATGGGCTCAAGCCCCATTATTTAAAATTTGAGAAAACTGCATCCAAAGTTTATCAACAATAACACCATTTCTAAGAAAGACATCGATTTCAAATAAGTTTCAGACGAAAACCCTGCTCTTTAGATTTTTTTTACCCCCCCAAAAAAAAAAAAGATCGCAGGGTGCGTATGCGCGCTAACACGTAAAATGTTTTAAGTTTGTGTACATTTTTTTTTTTTTTTGCATGATCTGGGATTTAAACCTTAATAACATGTTTTATCTGAAATAAATAAAGTTTTTAACATCTTCCAGGTATCACAACAACAAAAAGAACAGAGTATATCAACAACAACAACAACAGTAATAAAATAATAATAATAATAATAATAATAATAATAATAATAATAATAATAATAAACTACATGAAACAAAAGTATCATAGACTCAGAGTATTGAAAAATAGAAAATACTAGTATTGGTACTCCAGTACATTAGTTACTTAAAAGAAAGCAACAAATTGAAGGATGAATGAATGTTATGTTAAAGAATGTCATTAAAATAATAAGTCAGTAATGATGGTAAGATAAAGTATTAACAGGTGTCACTGGTTAGTCAGAGGAAAAGATTGGGTATGTAGGATATTTGAGCAGGCCTCGGGGAGGAAGCGTGAGGAAAGCTAATAAGCAGCGCGGTGACTGGCTCTTGGTGACATGTTCTGAATTTGTTCTGAATTAAGGCGTCCCTTGGCTCAACCACCGTACGCAACACGTGAATCCCAAGTCGTTAAGTCGTGACTCCACTTGCTACTACAGGAGTTTCAACCATATGGAAGGTGGAAAACAGTGTTGCAAACGTCATACTTAGACAGATGAGAGTTGCCAATTCTTTTGATATGTGTAACTCCATATTCGGGGAGGTGGTGCTTGAACCCCTATGGTCCTGATGATGAAATGAGAAAATGTTGTGTTTTCTGTATGTCTAACTATTTTAATTTCTACTATTAGTGATATGGCGTTAATTGATGCAGTGTGTGTGTGTGTGTGTGTGTGTGTGTTGTTACGACTGAAACTCAACCTCTCACAACTGCCTCTTCATCTCGTATCAGCTTCCCTTCCCTTTACCGACAGGGGAAAATATAATTCTAAACCTATTTCACTTGCAGGAAAGGGCTAGCATGTACATGTTCTAGGAAGAGACACATACAACACAAGATGAGGCTTTAATATTCTGTTGAGCGAGTGGGTTTGAAGCCTTTTTGGGATGTTGCTCACAGCATATTAAAGCTTTCTCGTCCGAGTCCACTTATCTTCAGTCTCTCGGAAGACCGACTCTCCTCCCTTAAACACAATGGCAAGTCTGGAAAAAAAAAAGAAAAAGAAGATAACCAAACACGAAACATACTATTATGATCTTCTGGTCAGAGACAAACAAGACACTTCATAAGACCAGTTGCATTTTAAACAATCACACAATAGACAGGAGACAGGAGAGACAGGCACGACTCCGACGAAATCAACAATCCTATAAACCCCTTTTAGGCTGACCAGGAGGGGTCAATAGCTCGCTGAAAAAATAAATAAATAAAAAAATTAAAAAAAAAAAATATATATATATATATATATATATATATATATATATATATATATATATATATATATATATATATATATATATATATATATATATATATATCGATCGAGCCGGGAGCCGAGACGTGTTTCCAAAGCTTCATCCTTAATGATACCGCCACGGTGTGGTCGAGATGGTATTCGAAGGCGATGGGTAGTTGGAGAGATTAGTGATTGACGAGGCGGGTACGAAGGCTGTAAAAAAAAATAAAATAAAATATATATATATATATATATATATATATATATATATATATATATATATATATATATATATATATATATATATATATATATATATATATATATAATACAAAGACTATCACGACGAATTGAGTAAAGGACGTCCAAAAGTCTTCTGAGACGCCGAGAGCACGGTCCCACCGACAGGCCAATAACATATACTGAACAGTACATGTACATGTACTGTACAGTACATGCCTAGCTAATACCACAGGCACTATCTAGTTTAAAATCCACCCTGAAAATGCACATCACTCAATGGTTTTTCCTCGCGCACATCTCTCTAATACAAGGCTCAGACTTCAACTGAAGTACTGGACTGACTGATTAATGAAGCCAAGCACCCAAACAAAGCCGCTGCGTGGCTTGGTCACATGATAAGGTTGGGGGGAGAGGGGGAAGAAGGGTGGAAGGGAAGAACATGGGGGTTGGACCCACAAAGGACGCAAGATTGCACCCTGCCAATGGGTCAACCGCGTGGTAGGAAAATCATCTTAAGTTCATTAAATTTGTTGCAGTCTTATTTAAGGGGCTAGCTGAAAGTGAACTCTTTTATACTAAACTGTGAGTTTTTGTTCTCTCTAGGGTATTAGTCTCATCGAGCCAGGTCATCTGGAAAGGGGGAAATAAATAAATAATTCAATATGAACTAGACATCACTAAACTTACTCTAAACTTACACTAAAACTTACACTAAACTCTCTCTCTCTCTCTCCCTCTCTCTCTCTTGTCTCGATTCGAACACAGCCCCGCACTATGACCGCCACCCTTTTACGCTTTTTGGCGGAAGCTGTGTGGCGTCTCATGCCGCTGTAGGAGTTTATTTTGAGACGCCAGTTTAAAATGAGACGTACCAACTTACCGTACTGTAACGCAGTGAGTTTGGCTTCAGATTCCGCGACATACGGACCCCGCAGTCAGTCCGCCTCTTAAACGCATATAGAGGGAGGATTGCTCTGCATGGTGTAGATAGCCTGCTCCATTACATTAAGTCCACAAAATAGGCAAACAAACCTGTCTCATGCTTACCAACAGCCATCTTAATAAATTATATGAATAAAGGCTTGTATAATCGGAGAAGGAGAGAAGGAGAAAAAAAAAAGCATGAGAGAGAGCGTCTCATTTTAACCCGGTGTAGTAAGTTCAAGTGACCATCAGTTTCAAGAGAGCGCCCGCAGCCTTACTTTGACTGCCAGGTCTACGACGCATTCACTCCTTGCCATGGTATGTCCATTTAACTGGTTGGTGAGATAAGTACGTATGTGATAGAATCGCAACCCTTAGAATGAGGAAGAAATTGTTTAGTAGAAAAATTTATTGAAGCACAAGTACAATATCTACCTTATCACCCAGTCATATGCTTTCATCTTTACAAGAAAATTCATCCCTTACCGAGTATGGTTCATTGAAAAAAAAAAAAAACATTGAGGCAACGAAGATTACAAAAAAAAAAAAAAAATGTAAGAATAATAGTAGTGGATACGAAAATTATGTATCTGATTATTCAAACCATCCCAAGAAACTACGAGCCAAATATCTACCAAATTCATCATCAGAGCAACGAGGAGATGCTTACTCCTTGACGGCAGAACGCAAATGAGGTCTGGCACGATGTTCACGCATGCGCAGACCCTTAGTGCTGGATGGACCTTGAGTGAACTTACACCGGACTTGGCGGCTGGCGCTTCCTTATATACCAGTATTTTTATGATATACAGCAGCCTGTTATCACTGAGTTTATTTGACATTTTCACTGCGGCACACTGAGCATACCATAAACACCCTGGAATACTACCAACAAGCAAGAAAGTTACAACCTAGAACATATGGCGGTAGCGGGGGATGGAGGATTTCCGTGCCTGTCTCCTGCCTACATATCCTGTCTGCTCGCCAGTTACTCCAGCCTCAGTTGCTGCCTTGGCCGTTCTTCTGAGCCACTGATACTACTACGTACGCTACCATGTCAACGGTGCCTTCAGCTGCTTCAGAGCCTCTGTCAGACTTTCTCCTGCCTGCCTGCCAGTCAGCCTGTGTTCCCATACGACTTCAAGTCATCACCGACGCATCTCTATTACTTTAGTGATGCTCTTCCTGTCGCTGCAAGACCTTGGACTTCTCAGCCGTCAGTCTTCGCTTCACTGCTGCATCTCGACTGCTTCATTGGTGTTGTTCCTTTCGTTTCAATACCTTAGACTTCTCAGCCGTCAGTCTTCGCTTCAATGCTACACCTCGTTCGAATGCTTCAATGTTGTTGTTCCTGTCGCTTCAAGACCTTGGACTTCTCAGCCGTCAGTCTTCGCTTCAATGCTGCATCTCGACTGCTTCATTGCCGTTGTTCCTGTCCTTTCAAGACTTATGACTTCTCAGCCGTCAGTCTTCACCTCAATGCTGCTTCTTGACTGTTTCAATGCTGTTATTCCTTTCGCTTCAAGACCATTAACTTCTCAGCCGTTATTTTTCGCTTCAATGCTGCATCTCGACTGCTTCAATGCAGTTGTTCCTGTCGCTTCAAGACTTAAGACTTCTCAGGCGTCAGACTTCGCTTCAATATTGTATCATCGACTTCTTTAGTGCTGCTGTTCCCGTCGCTTTACGGCTTTGGACTTCTCAGCCGCCATTCTTCGCATCGTCGCCGTGTGCATTATTAGTGTATAGCCAGTGCAGTGTTATTTTTACAAGTCATATATTACTTCATATTTTCCATGTTTCAGATACCCAGTGATGTCATTGTGTTATTTCCTCTTGACTTACACAGATAAACACGATGTACGTATTTATACACTATCATTTGTCATTTGTTCAGACATTAATCGTTTTTATGATGAGTGACTCATTCCATGTCCGTAAACGCATACATTTATTTTCATTTGTGACCTGCGTGTCACTCACATGTCCCCATATTATGTTTTGCGAGGCATGGGGGTATGCCTCAGATGTGTGGCAGAGCTATGTTCCAGTTCGGACACAGCCCCGCACTTACGCTTTTTGGCGGTGCTGTGTGGCGTCTCCCGCTGCCTGCTCCTTGTCCTTCCCGCCGCTGATGCACTCAGTCTCAGTCAAGCCTTGGGTAGACTCGTTCCCGGACTTAACGGCAGGGTCTCCCTCGTGTACCAGTATTTTTTATAACAGTATAGCAGCCCATTATCTCTGAGTTTATTTGACACCTCCACTGGAACACACAGGACAACATAAACACCCTGGAGTATTACCAACAAGCAAACAAGGAAGTTAAAATCTTGTACATTATATATATATATATATATATATATATATATATATATATATATATATATATATATATATATATATATATATATATATATATATATATATATATATATATATATATATATATAATGTGATGGAGTATGTTTCATTATATTTCCACGCATAAAAAGACTAAATAGAAATACAAAAAGCTGGCACAAACATTCTCTCAGTAATACCTACATCTCCAAGTCCCTTTCTTTATAGATTTCTAATGACGATTTAATCATTATTATGGTGATTGACTCATGCCATGTCCGTACAGGAATACCACCACCTGAAAGAACTCATTCGGGCTTACACGGGAGATCTTACAGTTGTCAATAGGTCTCTGGAACACCTATGGCGTCAACGGAATTTCGGCCACGATTCCGGATTAGCTGGCGGCTCAACACCCGTCACTTCGCCTGGAGGAGTGAAATGGAGGTAAGATTGAAGTATTCCAATTGGTACGTATATGATTACACAAATTGCACAGGTAATTATTCTAGATACTTAGCTAATTTCATATTTCACGTAATCTGACATGAGTTTTCTAGTAGACATTATTCATTATATTATGCATTTGAAGCACACACACACGCACACACATACACACACACACACACACACACACACACACACACACACACACACACACACACACACACACACACACATAGACACACACACACACACACACACACACACACACACACACATATATATATATATATATATATATATATATATATATATATATATATATATATATATATATATATATATATATATATATATGATATAAGTGAGTGCTCCCCTTCGCCCACTCCCCTATAGGTCATTGCCTGAGACATCGAAAGAGGAATCATTCTCATGGGCTAGTCGGTGTTTGAGCCAGGCCAGGAGTTAGAAGTGCGAGATAGAGGACGAGAGAGACAAGGAGAACATTGGGGGGAGGGGATATAGTTAGAGGGCCCTTTTTAGTAGATATTAATTGAATATACAAGGCAGATAGTGTCAATATCTTTCAAGATCTACAGTAACTCCCGTCGTGACTTCTGGCACCTAGCTAAAAACATCTCCGGTAACTTTAATTCTCTTTATCTTTCCCTCTTTTATCTCAACCTGACGGCACCACTGCCATTTCATCTATTTCTAAAGCTGAATTCTTCTCTCAGACTTTTTTTTTTTAAACTCCACCTTCGATGATTCAGGGCTTCTTCCTCCTTTATCCTCCGACTACTTTATGCTACTCATTAAGATCCTTCGCAGTGATGTTTTCCATGCCTTAACACTCAGAAGGTTTATGGACCTGATGGGGTCCCTCCTATTGTTCTCCGAAACTGTACCTCCGTGCTTGCACTTGCCAAATTAAACTTTTCCATCTCTGTCAATCAACAACTAACTATCTTTCCTTCCTGATGGAAGTTTGCCTACATTCAACATGTTTCTAAAAAAGGGTGACCGCTCTAATCCCTCAAAGTACCGTACTATTGCTTTAATTTCCTGCCTCTAACGATTTTTTGTATCTATCTTCAACAGGAAGATTCTTAAACATCTTTCACTTCACAGCCTTCTATTTGATCGCCAGTATGGGTTCTGTCGAGGCCGCTCTACTGGTGATCTTCTGGAATTCCTTACTGAGTCTTAGTCATTCTCTTTTAGGGATTTGGGTGAAACTTTCGCTGTTGCCTTAGGCATATCAAAAGCTTTTGATAGAGTCTGGCACAAAGCTTTGATTTCCATATTACCGTCCTACGGCTTCTATCCTTCTCTCTGTACCTTCATCTAAAACTTCCATTCATGCCGTTTTATTGCAGCTGTGGTAAAGTGTCACTGTTCTTCTCCTAAGTCTATTAACAGTAGTGTTTCTCAGGGTTTTGTCTGGTCACCCACTCTATTCCTATTATTCATCAATGATATTCTAAATCGAAATCTCTTACATTGATGATACCACCTTGCATTTTTCTACGTCTTTTCATAGACGCCAAGCATGGCGCCAAGCATGACAACTCCACATCCGAGTCTCCTTTAACAACAATGATCTCGAAACCGTGTCATACACCTTTGCGAAGTTTACGAATGTTAAAAATATTTTCTCTTCTTCCTTCTCGCCATGTCCGTAAGGATCCTGAGAGTGTCGATGTATTCGAGACTGACGCTGCCTGACTGAGCACCCACCTGCTCCCAGTAAGGCACGAAACACCGCTGCAGTCTCGAACACAAAATCATATCGCACATAGGTATTTAACCAAGGTTAAATACCTAATAATCAACATTATTTGGAATATTCACGAAGCTTTCATAAAAACCTTAAATTCTTCATCCGATGGCTTTACATGAAACTCATTCCTCCGGGTATCTTCCATTCCAATCAATTGATTTCCAGACACACCTATCATCCCGATCCTGCACCAGTCTTTCCCAACGGCCCAGACTGCCTATCTCTCTCTAGGACCGACACTTACGTCCTGGCACGATTTGGCACATTCATATAAAGCGTTTGATACTTGTGATGTAATGGTGTCTATATCATAGTTTTCATCTAACTCAAAGTTTACATTAGGCATCCTATCTGTGAACAATATACACCATCTCTGTGAACAACTCTTTCTTAATGTCACTGTGAAGGTGGACGCGTTTGCCGATCACACACCTGCCGCCTCGCCCGTACCCCGTGTTCTCCTAAGTCACATACGGCGGTGCAAAGTGTGCAAGTTTACTTCTGGTCACTCAATTCCCATAACAATGGGAGCATGGTCGGAGGGCAATTGCAAAGTCTGGATGACAAGAAATTAGCTTATTAAGAAGTCTGGATGACAAGAAATTATCTTCTTAAATTATCTCCTCAAACGGCACTCACTGGCAGTCTCCTGTAAAAGCTAATCCTACAGAGTAAATCAAATAGTTTATAGGCTTGTACTGTGCTATATTTAAAAAATAGGTATGACTACACCCGCCGAAATTATCAGTGCAAAATAAGGACTTTTTATATATAATCCCAATAAAGTACGATGATAAATGCTGAATACTTTTGTATACACATGGAAATTACAATAATAAGATTAGATTAGATTAGATTACGTGAGTGTAGGACATGACTTAGCAGAGACCTTTAGTAACTCAGTTTATCAAATTTTCCATTATTAATACTGAAAAAAAAACTTTGTGGCAGCTTCTGGCAGCGGGATTGGGCATGGAGGGGACAGTCAGCCGATCACCATCCTCCACACCCAGCTGCCACACTCTGCTACATGACCTCACTGAACGTTTCCCTTTGTGTCTCACAATACACGGGGGCAGTCACACAAAACTACAAGCACCTAATTGCACACACACCCTTCATTCAAAATTAAAAATTATCATGGCGACTCTTACACCAACCTCGGAGTCCCCATCTGGGGAAGGGGACCAGAAATGTCCCCAGGTCGGACTGTTTTTCTAGTATCGACCTTAAGTGTCTAGACACCCCCCCTCAACTTTTTCATCATTAACCTCTGCAACATTCGTGGTCTAAGATCTAATTTTCAATCTGTAGAACACCACCTCTCCTATTCTAAACCTCATCTTCTTTTCCTCACTGAAACTTAGGTGTCTGAGGCAACTGACAGTAGCCCCTTTTCTGTTCCCTCCTACTTTTTCTATCCTCATTTTCAATCCAAAGCTAGATGTTGCTCTTATGTGTGCAACGACGTACCTACTCTAGTGCCCACGCTCTTGAATCTTCCGAGTTTTTCACCATCTGGATAGGACAACAGTCACCCTCAAACTAAATTTATTTGTGCTGTATACCTCTCATTTAACTCCTCTGACTATAAGAAATTCTTTGACTATTTAAATTACAAAGTAGAGCACATTCTGACTCTCTTCCCTATTGCGGAGATCTCCATTCTTGGAGACTTCAATGTTCATCTCCAGCTTTGGCTTTTCTCTCCCATCACTGACCATCCTGGTGAACTAGCTTTCAACTTTGCTATCCTCCACGACCTAGAGTAATTGGTGCAACACCCTACTCGTATTCCTGACCGTCTGGGAGATACGCCCAACATTCTTGACCTTTTCCTAACCTCTAATCCTTCTGCTTATGCTGTTACCCTCTCTTCTCCGTTGGGCTCCTCCGATCACAATCTCATATCTTTATCTTGTCATATCGCTCCAATCCCTCCTCAGGATCCCCTAGGCAGAGGTGCCTCTGGCGTTTTGCCTCTGCTAGCTGGGGGGACCTGAGGACGTATTTTGCTGATTTTTCTTGGAATGACTACTGCTTCCATGAGAGAGACCCGTCTCTGTGTGCCGAGCGCATAACAGAGGTGATAGTGTCTGGCATGGAGGTGTACATTCCTCACTCTTTTTCTCGACCTAAACGTTTGAAACCTTGGTTTAACACAGCTTGTTCGCATGCCATACATGATAGAGAGGTGGCCCACAAAAGTTACTTAAGCCTTCCATCACCAGAATCTCATGCACCTTATATTGCTGTCCGGAACCATGCCAAGTCCAACTAGCCAAAAACTCTTTCATTTATAGAAAGTGTCAAAATCTTTCAAGATTTAACTTCCCTTATGACTTTGATATCTAGCCAAAAACATATCCAATAACATTATTTCTTCTTTCCCTCCTTCATTTCAACCAGATGTCACCACTGCTATCACATATATCTCCAAACGTGAACTCTCCTCAAATCTTTGCTAAAAACTCGAAAAACTTGAATGATTCAGGGCTTGTTCATTCCTCTCCTCCGCCCTCTGACTAAGTCTTACTACCTACTAAAGTTCTTCGTAATGATGTTTTCCATGTCCTCGCTGGCCTAAACCCTCGGAATGCTTATGGACCTGATGGGATCCTTCCTATTGTTCTTCAAAACTGCGCCTCCGTGCTTCCACCTTGCCTAGTCAAACAACTCTTCCAACTCTGTCAAGATCTACCTTTCCTTCTTGCTGGAAGGTTGCCTACATTCAGCTTGTTCCTAAAAAGGGTAACCGTTCTAATTCTACAAACTACCGTCCTATTGATTTAATTTCCTGCCTGTCTAAATTTTTTTTAATCTATCCTCAACAGGAAGATTCTCAACTTCACAACCTTCTAGCTGATCGCCATTATGGGTTCCATTAAAGCCTCTCTAGTGGTGATCTTCTACCTTTCCATTCTGAATCCTGGTCATCCTCTTATAGAGATTCTGGTGAAATTTTTGCTGTTGCTTTAGACATATCAAAATTCTGACAGAGTCTGGCACAAAGCTTTGATTTCCAAACTACCATCCTATGGCTTCTATTCTTCTCTCTGTAACTTCATCTCAAGTTTCTTTTCTGACCATTCTATTACTGCTGTGGTAGACGGTCACTGTTCTTCTAAATCTGTTAAGAGTTGTGTTAATCTGGGTACTGTCCTGTCACCCACTCTTTTTCTATTATTCATCAGTGATCTTCTTAACCAAACTTAAGCCTATCCACTCTCCACGCTGATGATACCACCCTGCACTTTTTCACGTCTTTTTATAGACGTCTGATATTTCAGGAAGTAAACAGTTCATGCAGGGAAGCCACAGAACGCCTGATTTCTGAGCTTTCTAAAATTTCTGATTGGGACAGAGCAAACTTGGTATTGTTCAATGCCTCAAAAACTCAATTCCCCCATCTATCAACTCGACACAACCTTCCAGATATCTATCCCCTCTTTTTCAATAACACTCAACTGTCCCCCTCTTCTACACCGAACATCCTCGGTCTGTCCTTTTCTTATAATCTAAACTGGAAACTTCACATTTCATCTCTAGCTAAAACAGCTTCTATGAAGTTAGGTGTTCTGAGACATCTCTGCCAGTTTTTCTCACCCCCCCTCCCCCGGCTGCTAACTCTGTACAAAGGCCTTATCCGTCCATGTATGGAGTATGCTTCACATACTCTCTTTTAGACAGGTGGAATCAAAAGCTTTTCGTCTCATGAACTCCTCTCCTTTAACTGACTATCGTTACTTTTTTTCTCATTGCCGCAATGTTGCATCTCTAGCTATCTTGTACCGTTATTTTCATGCTAACTGTTCTTCTGATACTGCTAACTGTATGCCTCCCCTCCTCGCGCGGCCTCGCCGCACAAGACTTTCTTCTTTCTCTCACCCCTAATGCAAGAGAACCAGAATTCTCAGTCATTCATCCCTTTCTCTGGTAAACTCTGGAACTCCCTGCCTGCTTCTGTATTTCCACCTCTCACCTCTTTAATGCAAGAGAACCAGAATTCTCAGTCATTCATCCCTTTCTCTGGTAAACTCTGGAACTCCCTGCCTGCTTCTGTATTTCCACCTTCAAGAGGGAGGTTTCAAGATACTTATCCTTCAATGACTACCGCTTCGGACCCTATTCTGTGACCGGCAACTTAGTGGGCTTGTTTTTTAATGGATTTTTGTTGCCCTTGGCCAGTGTCCCTCCTACATGAAAAAAAATAAGAATTGAATAAATAAAAATACTGTATATATTGCTAATTACAGTAAATTCGGCCTTTCTTTCCCAATGTAATAATTATTTGTAAATTCAGTTATTCAAAAACTTCTGCCTGAATCCCCAGTCCCTGTATCACCTCTGACTCATAGTCTGTGATGACCATAGTATAAAAATTTAAGAAAATAGATAATGTGTTCACAATGAACAACCTCACACATGCAAAGTTTATACCGCACAACTACCGTTTAATTTTCAGTAAATAAGGAGTTACCTGTGAATTTTTCTTAAGTCAGGATGACACTAATAATTTCCAATAACTGATTTCATACTACGCTAACATGGAGATAACAGTTATTTATTTACGTACACTAAACACTTTCGTACTTTCATTTAAACATGTATCCCTATACCTGGGATTGTATTAACAGAGATTGTTAGCTTCAGCTCAGCCTTCTGCTTAGTTTCTTGCTAATTGTGCTTAAAGCTGGGTTGCAAGTGAAGCTTATGAAATGGTGAAACAGCAAAACATTAAAATCTTATATTTTTCAATTTTGCTTTAATAGTGCAATTTTTTTTTTGGGGGGGGGAGGGATGGTGCATTACATGAAAAAAAATCTTCAATATTATAAGGGCATGAGTGTATGATTTTGTGTTTTTATAAAGATAATTCAATCCCACGCAGGGCGGGAGTATTCTGTCGCAGTGTTTATTACCTTGATTCAAAGGAGCCGCGCCGCTCCCACTCAGCAGTTCCTCCTTTCTTATCCTTTTTCTTTAGTATGGAGGAGATAATGACCCCTAAAGCCTAAAAGGCCAATACAGGAAATCCAGCTGGACCGATGACGAGACTTTCTTTCGTCGCCCAGTCAATATATAATAAAAAAGAAGTAGCCTGAAGGGCACTTAGCGGCTCAAAGAAAGCTGTATGGCCCTCTGTTACTACGAAGATAAATGAGACACGATAACAACAGGGCACAAGAAGGCCCAAGGTCATCACTGCTGCAGAACTGCGTTTCCAATTGGCTAAATAATACTAACTATTACCATCAGTGTATCACTCCTTCCTGTGGCTCAACAAGCCATCCCTCGACAAATGTGTGACAAGTGCCACTCTTTCAGGTCTAGTCTATAAATTTTCAACAGTTCAGAGTCATTCAGGTTACCGAAAGCATTCTTATGAGGACACATTATTCTTGAGGTGGCGAGCTCGGGTTCGACGGTCGACCATCTTTGCTTGTTTAGCCTAAGCTTAGCCTAAAACCAGAAGCAAGCTCAAGGCCTGCCCAACTTTTCGCCACCGAAAGCAAAAGTCTCAGCACGATTTGTGAAGTTAAACACGACACTAAGCATAACGTTTGGGTTCAGCCCTATCTCTCGTCTTTTCTTCTCTCTCTCTCTCTCTCTCTCTCTCTCTCTCTCTCTCTCTCTCTCTCTCTCTCTCTCTCTCTCTCTCTCTCTCTCTCTCTCTCTCTCTCTCTCTCTCTCTCTCTCTCTCTCTCTCTCTCTCTCTCTCTCTCTCTCTCTCTCTCTCTCTCTCTCTCTGGATCTGCCACCAGAGAGTCTCGGTAAACAAAGCTGCAGAGTGAGTGATTTTTGCTGGACTTAACGACCTGACACATTTTTGTTGCTGCACGTATACTGCTGTGAAGGTCTAATGTATCTCTTGAGTGCAATTTGGATATTATGCAACTTTGGGCTGTAGAGTCGTTGAAAATCGAAGCTTTCTGCCGGGCTCCTTCTGGTTGGTGATGTGACGTGTCTCTGGCGTCATGAGCTAGTGATTCATGGAGTAATTCAGGTGTTTCTGCGCTTTCACTTGTGGTGCAGGTGGCATGGAATACACAGGGCCAGCGTCGCTTGTTGACCTTGACGCCGACTCAACTCAGAGTGATGAGGACTCTGACATGTTCCAGGATGAAAGTCTGCCTTTACACCACCGACACAAATGCTGGTCACGGTGCTGGCGCCCCAGCGTACTGCTGCTCCCGCATCCACCAAATGCTCCTTGGCCTCCACTTCGGATCTGAATAGTGACCCTTCGTCTCCCGCTGCCAAGGCTAACAGGCCCCAGTCATCGTCACCTCCCGAGGAAGGTACTCCAGTTGCTTCCACCACTCTCACTGCCCCAGGGTCTCTCACCACCTCATCAAGGCCTTCCTTGGTGGCTGCCCTGGCGACTTTGCCCCCTTGAGCAAAGTACGTCAAATTCCTCTTTACGGAAAAACCCTACTGTGAACGTGAAACTTCGCTAGTTGGCCGAGGTCAACTGTCTCATCTGGCTTGATTGTCACCTTGAAGAGCTAAATACGTTGGCGGTAAGCTTGACACTCGCTACTCGTCACGAGAAAGTTACGAATTCCCTCTCCCTTGTTTCATCGCGTGGCACTGCTTCACCCCCCTCTACCAATTCGTCTGGCTCCCGTAGGCGCAATGATGACGTTCAATAGTTGCACGCAACTTCCTGTCCTCTCCTGGAACGCCTGTGGAGTCACATCCCCCGTCAAGCTTGCTACTTCTGTTGTTATCATCATCATCCATTTTTTTTTTTTCCCAGCTTGGCGGTGTTGCTCCATCGCTCGGTGGTTACTATTCCTACCAAAGAATATTCCTTGGCTCCTACGTTCACCTTGTCAGGAATGGACTCGTCTTCTACGTTCACTCCTCCGTGCAGCATCGTCTACTCCATACTTCTGTTAATGACTTGATATTAAACAGTGTGTTACTGATGTGTGTCAGTATTTGCTTGAGGATGATCATTTAGATCCAGTTTTCTTAAGACATCACACTTTGGTGGATTCTGATTTCATTTGTTTATTTTATTTTTATTTAATTCTCTGTTAACGGCGTGACCTGTGAGTCACGATTTATATATAAATTATTTCCTTTTGTATATACTTGGTTTGTCGCTCTCTCTTAGCGTAATAACCTAAATCTCTCTCTCTCTCTCTCTCTCTCTCTCTCTCTCTCTCTCTCTCTCTCTCTCTCTCTCTCTCTCTCTCTCTCTCTCTCTCTCTCTCTCTCTCTCTCTCTCTCCTTTATCATGCTACTCTGACAGAGAGAGAGAGAGAGAGAGAGAGAGAGAGAGAGAGAGAGAGAGAGAGAGAGAGAGAGAGAGAGAGAGAGAGAGAGAGAGAGAGACACTATAATCAAAATTTTTGGTTAATGTTTACACAGTGGACAAGCGGGAATTAGACCAACACAGCGTATTCTTGACCCTCGTAAAGGCCCCATCAGAAAGACTGCCGGAGTGCGCTCCCTACCGCGTCTTGACCAGGAAGAACTTGAACAGTCCAACAACACTGTGTTCTTCAGGAAGGCGCGTTCCAGGTATGTTTTGGAAGTGTGCCATGAACTTTTTTTTTATGGTTCCCTGAACGAAAAAAATAAGATATTAAGGTAAATTTCGTGCTGCAATATTGCTAAATGGCACTGTAAAATAATGGTTTTGATACACTTATTGCATCTCGTAGAGGCTCAGCATTACTGTTATTAGAGTTATCGAATTTTCAGACTTCACAGCTGACTAATGTTCACAGACTTCACAGTGACTAATCAAGTGCTTTAAATAAATATCTACTTGTTTTGAAATGTGAAGAAAAAAATAAACAATAATTTGATTTTCCATTACCATTCAATAGCGAAAAAAAAATAAAAATTCTTGGAAGCATAATACACTATCTTTGTCTATTTCATGAAATTTTATTTCTCAGTTGCTTTCTAAGTAAAGGAAATATTTTCTTCTAGCACCATCTAACTTGATAAATGCTTACTACTACTGACTGTTTCCCGTTTAGATCTCGTGGACGTTCGAAGATGAGGGCTAAATCTCTGGACACCAAACAGAAGAAAGAAGCGACGGACTCGGTGAGCGGTATTGGGTTTGCAAGTGCATTTGATATATATATATATATATATATATATATATATATATATATATATATATATATATATATATATATATATATATATATATATATATATGCATATACATATACATAATACATATACCTTGGTTTAATACATCTTGTTCTCGTCCTAAACATGATAGAGAGGCGGCCCGCGAAAGGTAATTAAGCTTTCCCTCACCAGAATCTCATGCAGTTTTATTTCTACCCAGAACCATGCCAAGTCTGTTCTCCAACCAGCCAAAAAACTCCTTCATTAATAGAAAGGGTCAAAATCTTTCAAGATCTAACTCCCCTCGTGACTTCTGCCATCTAGCCAAAAATATATCCAATAACTTCTTTCCCTCCTCTACTTCAACCAGATGGCACCACTGCTATCACATCTATCTCTAAAGCTGAACTCTTCACTCAAACCTTTGCTTAAAAGTCTACCATGGACGAGTCAGGGCTTGTTCCTCCGTTTCCTCTACTCTCCGACTACTTCATGCTACCTATTAATTTTTTTCGCAATAATGTTTTCCACGCCCTCGCTGGCCTAAACCCTTAGAAGGCTTATGGACATGATGGGATCCCTCCTATTGTTCTCCGAAACTGTGCCTCCGTGCTTGCACCTTGCTTAGTCAAACTCTTTCATCTCTGTCTGTCAACATCTATCTTTCCTTCTTGTTGGAAGTTTCCCTACATTCAGCCTGTTCCTAAAAAGGGTGACCATTCTAATCCCTCAAATTACCGTCCTATTGCTTTAATTTCTTGCCTATCTAAAGTTTTTGAATCTTTTCTCAACAGGAAGATTCTTAAACATTATCACTTAACAACCTTCTATCTGATCGCCAGTATGGGTTCCGTCAAAGATGCTCTACTGGTGATCTTCTGGCTTTCCTTTCTGAGTCTTGGTCATCCCCTTTTAGAGATTTTGGTGAAACTTTTGCTGTTGCCTTGGTTATATCAAAAGCTTTTGATAAAAGTCTAGCACAAAGCTTTGATCTCCAAACTACCATCCTATGGCTTCTATTCTTCTCTCTCTAACGTCATCTCAAGTTTCCCTTCTGACCGTTCCATTGCTGCTGGGGTAGACTGTCACTGTTCTTCTCCTAAATCTATTAACAATGATGCTCCTCAAGGTTCTTTCCCGTCACCCACTCTGTTCTTATTGTTCATTAATGTCCTTCTAGACGAAACTTCTTTTCCTATCCACTCTAATACCACCCTGCACTTTTCCACGTCTTTTCATAGACTTCCAACACTTCAGGAAGTAAACATTTCACGCAGGGAAGCCACAGAAAGCCTGACTTCTGATCTTTCTAAAATTTCTGATTGGGGCAGAGCAAATATGGTATTGTTCAATGCCTCAAAAACTCGATTCCTACATCTATTAGCCCGACACAACCTTCCAGATAAATATCCCTTCTTCTTGAATGGCACTCAACTGTCCCCCTCTTCTACAATGAACATCATCGGTCTGTCCTTTACTTATAATCTCAACTAGAAACTTCACATCTCATTTCTAGCTAAAACAGCTTCTATGAAGTTAGGTGTTGTAAGACGTCTCCGGCAGTTTTTCTCACCCCTACATCTGCTAACTCTGTGCAAGGGCCTTATCCGTCCATGTATGGAGTATGCTTCACATGTCTGGGGGGGTTCCACTCATACCGCTCTTCTAGAAAGGGTGGAATCAAAAACTTTTCGTCTCATCAACTCCTCTCCTCTAACTGACTGTCTTCAGCCTCTCTCTCATCGCCGCAATGTTGCATCTCTAGCTGTCTTCTACCGCTATTTTTATGCTAACTGCTCTTCTGATCTTGCTAATTGCATGCCTCCATCTTGCCCGCGACCCTAAGCCCTAAGGACTCGTACATCAACCTTACTAATAAGAATCTCACCCAAGACCAACATGAAGTGCTTAATATGGGTCTCAACTGCCACATACTCTCAAGACCGAGAAAATTCCAGAAAAGGGTTGAATGTGAAGTGCTCATAGACAACGTAGAGAAACTGCAGAAAAGCGGCCAGGTGATCGTTAGCCAGACTTTCAAGCAAGAAGTGATCACGGAATCTACAAAATCAAGAGGCCATTACAACAGCAGCATACTTGAGAAAAGACACATCGATGCTGCCAAAGAACTTCGGTCTGATCCTGCCATCACCATCAGAAGAGCGGATAAGGCTGCTGCATATGTCCTCATCGACAGCAAAGAATACTTAATCAAGATTGACAGCATCCTCAGCGACACTACCAAGTTCAGGAAGATTTCAAGAAACCCTACAGCAGCCCTCAAGAAAAGACTGAACAAGATAATAGCAAAGAATAACTCCACCTGCGATGTTAAGTTCGAAAGACTCACAGGCGAATATGAGATGGGATACTACTATGGCAATGTCAAGACCCACAAGCCAGGCAACAAATTAAGACCCATAATATCCCAAATTCCCACTCCTACCTACTACATCGCTAAAAGACTGTGCGCCCTCCTCACACCGTACATTCCTACCTCCTATTGTCTGCAGTCAGCCTCAGATTTCATCGATATCCTTAACAACAGCGACGCAGAAAGAAGAGTTGCCTCACTAGATGTCGAATCCTTGTTCACGAATGTTCCAGTGGATCGCACCATCAACTACATCATTGTGTTTATCACAATGAAGCAACACCTAAGGTTGCGATCCCAGAAGCTGTACTCCGAGAACTGCTGGAGTGTTGCACTAAAAAGGCACCTTTTACCTGCCCCCGCGGTAACAAGTACTGCCAGGTAGACGGCGTGGCAATGGGTTCTCCTCTCGGTGTACTCTTGGCAAACTTCTTCATGGGTTGCATCGAGGAGGAAGTTTTCAAGATAGTAAAAAAGCCGGATATATATTGCCGTTATATTGACAACATTTTCATCAAGACAAAGGACGCAGCCGAAGCAGAGCATCTTAGACTTCACCTCCAAGAAACATCTGGGCTAACATTTACTATGGAAAACAGCAAAGATGGAGCCATGCCCTTTCTCGACGTCCTAGTGCAACAAGAAGAAGGAAGATTTACCACCAGCGTCTACACAAAACCAACGAATCCTGGACTCTGCTTGAACGGACGAAGTGAGTGTCCCACGAGGTACAAGGATTCCACTATCTCAGCCTACATCAGAAGAGCGCTTACACACTGCAGCACGTGGAAACAAGTCCACCAAGAAATACAGCGCTCAACTCAAGTCTTCATAAACAACAATTTCAGTGAAAAGGACATCAACCGCCTAGTAAAGAAAATTGTCGACAGCTGGCATAACAAGAAGCAACAAGAGGATAAGAAAGGGAACATCAACATCTTCTATAAAGCAACTTTCTCTACCGCCTACGAAGAAGATGAGAGGGCCATCACGCAGATTGTGAAGAGGAACATCAAGCCTTCCGACCCTGACAAACAAGTTAAACTGATAATTTATTACAACACCAAGAAAACCAGCCATCTTCTTTTAAAAAATAACCCCTCAAAAGAGAAAGAGAGCCTTCAGAAGTCACATGTCATATATAGGTTTACGTGTAACCAAGGAAACTGTGAAGTCCTTCCCTTCACCTATGTTGGCATGACGACAACAAGACTCTCCCAACGACTAACTTTCCACCTCGCAACAGGAGCACCCAAGAAACATCTGAAGGAGAAGCATAACATAAACATCACAAGAGGAATGCTAGTAGATAAAACGGAGATCCTAATTACATGCCCAGACACCAGGCGTCTCCCCATCTTAGAAGCACTATATATAAAAGAGACAAACCCTACATTAAATCAACAATCCGAAGACCTACAAGCATTACCAAGCGCGCGAAGACCAAGCTTGGATAGCAGCCCAGCACAGCCCGCGACAGCCGTCAGCCAATCAGAGACCAGGACGCGCAGCGGGGTGACAAGCCTACCGGTATAAATACACCCCCGCAATCAGCTTGAGCCATTCTCTCCGACACCCTCAACACGGATAGACCTTCGCTACTGAAGAAGGGTCAAGGACCCGAAATCGCGATCTAGCGAAAATGACTAGCTTCGGCGAAGTCATACAGCCAATTAAAAAAAGAATATAAGACAATCATAAGATATAAGGAAAATATCTTAAGAAAATTGATAATTGCTCAACTAGCTATCACATTCAATGATATATATATATATATATATATATATATATATATATATATATATATATATATATATATATATATATATATATATATATATATATATATATATATATATATATATACACACACATACATATATATTTGTTTCTATTTCTTTTCTAATGAATGCTTTAGATAGTGCTTACGAGTGTTTTATTATTTTTTTTTTTTTCAAATGAGTGTTTCCGGGTAGCTAAATGGAGATGGCAATTTCATCCAGGCAATGGATGGGATTCCTACATGTTCAAGACTGGCTGTGCTGTGAACAGTAGTGAGGAAGTCTGATGAAATTGCCCTTTTATATGTTACTGATTTCTGGCGTATTACTTGTAAAAAATAAAATGTGTGGAGTGTAGTTTTCACTTTTTGAATTAATAGTGTACTGGTGACTACCTCTGCAGCTTGAAAACAAGGTGTTTTGATCATTTTCATCTAAGTGCTATTGATATTTGTTTTACCTTTGTCTGCACTTACGTATGTATTGATATAATAACACTCATTGAACGACATTTTACAAACGAAGAGTTTACATATAACACAGTAATATGCTAGTTCATAGTTGCTAACATTCTCTTCCTGCTTGACTTATTTTCTTTTATTAATTACTTATTATTATTATTTATTTTTATTTATTTATTTTATGTATTTTTTTCCAGCCTGCTACGGACTTGAGCCCCGTGCTTCGAACAAAATCTGAAGAAGCGCAGTCGGCCAAATCATCTTTTGGGGTATTCGACGAGTCATATGAAGCCAGCAATGAAGCCTCTACCACTGCTTCCGTTGAACTGGGCTCTGACAAAATGTGAAATATGTCAATCATAATGATTGGTGGACAAGAAGTGACTCTGCGTTTCGGTCTGCTTTTGCTTGCTTCAACGTCTGTCGATGTCTTTCTCACTGTGTCGCTTTTTGTATAAGCTCCTGTTTATTGCTTTTTAGTATGAAGTCGGTTTTGTCTTCTACATTTTTGTCTGTCTTCTCTGAGCTATTCACGAGCGTATACTGCCAAGGGAGTAAAATAAATAAATAAATTAATTAATTAGTTAACTAATTAATTAATTAATTAATTGAAATGAATAAATAAAAAATAAAAATCTGTTTAATATTCAGTGGTTTGAGATCATTTTCTTTGATCTTTGTGGTATTTACATTTCACCCACAAAAATTATCTAAAGTAAAAAAAAAAAGGGCGTTTATTTTGAAAAGAGATCTGGAACGAACAAAAAGAGAATTCTACCATATTGTGCTAACTTTGCCTTGGGTGTTAGTTGTGATCGCCAGAAATATATTGTTGTGGCACAAGAGTTCTACTGTTCAAATAGGTCGTCATAAAAGGGGCAGCTAACTCTATATGATCGAAAAACGGGTCTAGTTGAAGAGGGGTGGAGTTGCAGATTAATGCTAAACTAGACATACAATACCCAATCTTTAGGTTATGATAACACAGCTTTCATTGCATACACGCATTAAAAGCAGAGAATACAAAATGTTCCCAGAAATATTTATTTCGCTTTTATTGGGTTTTATCGATTTAATTCCCTTGAACCAAAGTATTCCCGTAAGATTTTCGTTATAAAGTCAAATGGTTTTCTCTTAGAGATTATAATATGCGAGGAAAATATTTAATTGTTTTAATTATACTTATGATATATATTTTGTTTTATTTTTTGCTTAACGAGTTTTTATAAGTGAGAATTTTACAATTTTTCGTGTCTAATGATGTCAACCAAAATGGCTTATAAGAGCTGGGCTGCAATGAGTAATACAGAGACATTATCATTTAAACAATGTAGGTACGTATAGAGTGTGGAAATGATTAGCAGTAATTTTTTTTTTTCCCCGATATAACGATATTAAAAAAAAAAAAAACAGAATAAGTCACATTATGGAAGACTTTAATACATTTTAGAAACTGCTTAAACTTTTAGTTTTCTGCGATCACAGTAGCGTCTCAGCTCTTTACATTAGAGTAAGCAAAAAAAAAAAAAAAACTTACTGGTTATTCTTCCTTTTCGTGACGTCTGATAAATCTAAACTAAGCCCCTGTCCTTACGACCAGATAGTGTCCGACGGGCCAATTTCCGTTTCACGAACGTCTTTGACGTTACAAGAGGACAAGCCATTAAAATTCTTTACCTTATGTTATAGCAGTGTCATCTGCTGTGATCATCTGATGTATAAAGTGATGAAAGTGCTAGACACGCGATCCCAGTCTTTTCGTATAGTACCTGTCATAATATTGTTAACCCTTATATACAGAAGAAGCATGACCCAAAGGAAATTATGATTACTATTTATTAATTTATTTATTCTAGGGGCTCTGAAATGAACTGAAAAAAAAAATGGCACTAAAGGTACCACTCCCTTGAGAAGACAATCCGAAAGCAAGTCCAAAAATACGTGGTGAAGATTCTTGTGTCCTCCCTCATAAAAGAGTTTTTCACAGGTACTAGGAAACCTCCCTTTTCAGACAGTTCAAGACAAAGGTAAGAGAAAATACAAAAGCAATCAGTGCGTTCCAGAGTTTACTGTTAAAAGGGATTCAGAATTCTGGTTAAGTCAGGATATATATATATATATATATATATATATATATATATATATATATATATATATATATATATATATATATATATATATATATATATATATATATATATATATATATATATATATATTTATTTATTTATTTTATTTATTTTTTTTTTTTAAGTGTAAGAGCTAAGTATTTGCATGAAATAAAATCAAGATTACACTGTATTTGCAAAATATTTAGTCCAACAGTTTCGGAAGCAGGCATTAAACAGGATGCATGTAGAAAAAAATGTTAAGAATTCCACTACCAGAGCAATGTACTGTAATGAAGATCTTACAATTATATATTACACGACAGTAATTACCAATCATGTCACCAACTGCAGTAGTTTCCTCTTCCAGAAACTTCTTGCTTTTTGTACGGAAAATAAATTCCATATTAATTAGAAAACAATTCATATTATTCATATCCTTTAATGAAAAATCAGTATCCTCACACAATACTATGACAAGCCTTTGATAGTATTGTATGTATTTTATATGTAAAGACAAATATATCACTTTAATTATATGGGTACTGTACTATTTAGATAAATACTTATCACAAACTTATAATTATTTGGTGAGTTTCTCATATTCCTTGGCTTCTGGTGTCTAGTAAAAGGCTTTACTGTGCTTAAGAAACTGAACTTCAGAGTCTGCTTACACCAACTACTTGGCTACGCCCATCAACAGAGGGCCATGCTTTTTCTTGATATTATATAACCCATCAAGTAGCCACCTGAAAAACAATTAATTTCACATATTAGAACTAGATGGATTATTATTAATTGGAGACATCACGACTCTTAATTCATACTCTTTGCCGCCAGATGTCCGTAGGTTCAGATTTATAGACTGCCTCAACACACATCATCTCCCGCTTTGATATTGTTGACAGCCCTCGCTCACCACTTAAAGATATGATACAATCAGGCATCTGATAGCATGACATGATTCTCCTTAACGATACTACTGACTCTGATATGAGTTTTCTTTACGTTATTTGGCCTAAGTATAGTGTCTTGGTATATGCATTGTCTTTTCTGCAACAACTGGCTGTTTTAACAGGGCTCTCTGTGAGGATTTCTTTTATTACATTATAAATGTTATAGTTTTTACTCAACGAATATATAGTATTAACATTATATTATATACTCTAGATAATGAAAACTTCATTGAAGTCCAGCCTCACCTCATGCGAGAAAATAAAAATTCATAACTGCTTACTCTTAACATTTAGTCCACATTCCTGAAAGACGACACTATGAACACCTAACGGCTGAGAACATGAACTACAAGTCGTGATATGTCCCATTTTCATAGCACAAATATTAGAGAAATGATATCAAAATAATATGTTTCAGTTAGATACTGTACTTTTTTGCTGGATGTGGAAAATACGAAGGGATTGTTCAGATTGTGGCCAAATTGTTCTCGGTGACTTCCTCAAAGGGTCACTGTTGTCAGTGATCAAGGTTTTTGTGTGAACATGACTGCAGAATGGCTGTAGAACCAGCTATATTTCTGCTTAAAATCATTGTAAATGTATTATCTAACTAAACAAACATCTTTGTACCGAATGTGGAAAATATCTATGTATGGAAAGTAAATAAGGTAATGTATGCATGATCATGTGTAGTAATAGTTGTTAAGAGAAATTTTGTCTGAAAACTCCAAAACCACTATTTGGCAAAATGATTTTTAGTCCTGAGATTTCAAATTAAATAATAAGATAATACCTTTCACATCATTATCCTAACTATTAAACCTCAGCTGATCTATCCTAGACATATCCACGCTCAATTACTAGGAATGCCTCACTTAACTCACAACATTATCCTCAGCAGTATTGGAACAGACACGTGCCTATAAATGTTTGCTATATATACTAATACATTTTCTCCTTCAGACAAATCCTTCCCTGAATCACATTTTTTTTCTTTCTTCAGAATAAATTAGTCTAAGATTTAATTTCCCTCTCTCTATCCAACTATTTCACACTACTTAATGAGCAAAAGCTTCATCTGCAACATGCAACTTTCCTTTCATGTCATAATGCATATTATTTTCATATACACAATTTAACATAAGTTAATTGTAGTCCAGCAAGACTACTTTGGGTTAACTAATTTCCTCTTGTGACGATGTAAATATTACACCAAGAGGGAGATCTCCTACAAGACTGGCACAAAGAAGAGGCGTCAGTGTTGTTTTCATTTCGTCATCATGAGAAATGGTATCAACAAACGCAGCAAATGATTCCCGAAACTCTTGACGAATTTTAACTAAACAGAGACTCTATAACCAAGATAATGACAAATTGATTTTCATCAACCTCAAATTCAATCTTTGATTCTGGTTTTGATGCAGCATATTTATGTACAAAAGAAAAATTTGTTTTTTCCATCCAGAGTGCTATGGTTACCATTTAACTACAATTCCCTCAAATACCTCTTGGTTTATCGATTGATAGAATTATTTGCCATGTCAGGTATACTAAAGTTCAATTTCTCTTCATGAACTCTGACTGCCTATGCTGTGGTCATACTGTATCGAAAAAGCTTGCTACCCGCTGTTCTGAAGAGGATGCACCAATTGTATCGATAGAAGTCACTGCCACTAGTACTAAGATTGACTTTGGTTGCTTGACTTACTGGATGTTGCTGGAGATGACGGTGGCGGGATAGATGATGGTGGCTCATTGATTCTCCGATGAATTACTGGTAGCGCGGAGTACGTAGGTAGTGGTTTAGATTGTGGTTGATTGTGCGAGTAAAGGATACACAGTCAAACAGATGTACAGTACGTCTTGATTTAGTGATTGACAGGGATGTACACACGTGATACCGGGCCACAGATTAAGACGGACGTAACGATGCTTGACTCTCTCTCTCTCTCTCTCTCTCTCTCTCTCTCTCTCTCTCTCTCTCTCTCTCTCTCTCTCTCTCTCTCTCTCTCTGAAAACTGACTCTTGAACTGATCTTTGCTGTCTGAACTGTCTGTCTCCGATCTCTCCTCTAAAATGATGCTATCTACGTGGACATGCTCTATGTGAAAGAAATGGATCAAAACTTAGAATCTTAGATGAAGGGATGGCCAATCAGGTGTTTGTAAATAAAGTGAAGGAACGAATGGCCGAGATCGTTATTCTGGCCAATGACCTGGGAGGAAGACAGGATGGCAATGCAGATGTTTTTCCTAAGGACTGGCAGGAATGTAGGGAGAGAGGAAGGAGAAAAAATAAAAATAGATCAGACTGGCCACTTGAGGACAGTGCACGTGGAATACAGGACAATGAAATATATGAGTGATGAATATATATGCACTAATAATTGTTATGACTGATGCGACTGATACAGTGCTTCATAGATGAGTTTTCTTTGAACGGAACCATCTGGTATTGGGTAATTTACTGATAGACATATGTAAGCATAACCCTAACCATTGCTCTAGTTCTGATCTAAAGCTAAAAAAGTTTAGTTTTAGAGATAGATGTGATACCAGTGATGCTATCTGGCTGAAATAAAGGAGAGAAAGAAGAAACAAAGTTATTGGAGATGTTTTTGATGAGATATCAGAAGTCACAAGGGGAGTTAGATATTGAAAGATTTTGACACTTAATATTAATGAAGGAGTTTTTGGCTAGTTAGAGAACAGACTTGGCATGGTTCCGTGCAAAAATATAACGTGCATGATATTCTGATGGTGGGAGGCTCAAGGCCTCTCTATCATGTATAGCACGAAAACAGGCTGTGTTAAACTAAGGTTTGGAAGATTTAGGTCAAGAAAAAGAATGAGGAATGTACGCCACCATGCCGCCTCCGTTATGGGCTCAGCACACATAAACGGGTCTCTGACACGGAAGCAATAGCCATTCCAAGTAAAATCAGCAAAATATCTCCTCAGCTCCCCCAACTAACAGAGGCAAAATGCCAGAGGCATCCCCTCTTAGGGGGATCCTGAGAAGGGATTGGAGCGATAGGACAAGATACAGATATGAGATTGTGATTGGAGGAGACTAACAAACAAAAGACAGTAACAGCATAAGCAGAAGGATCAGAGGCTAGGAAAAGATCAAGAATGTTGGGCGTATCTCCAAGACGGTCAGGAATACGAGTAGGATGTTGCACCAGTTGCTCTAGGTTGTAAAGGATAGCAAAGCTGAAGGATGATCAGTGAAAGGAGAGGAAAGCCAAAGCTGGTAGTGAACATTGAAGTCTCCAAGAATGGAGATCTCAGCAAGAGGGAAGATAATCAGAATGTGCTCCACTTTGGAAGTCAAATAATTTCTTATAGTCAGAGGAGTTAGGTGAGAGGTATTCAGCACAGATAAATCTATTTTGAGAGCGACTCTGTATTCGTAGGCAGATGGTGTAAAACTCGGAAGATTCAAGAGCGTGGGCACGAGAACACTTTGAGTCATTGCGCACATAAACGCAACTAACAGCTTTAGATTGAAAATGAGTTTATCTTGATTATCTGCAGACTGTTACGCCTTCAAATGAACCCTTGTTCAGTGCCTGAGCAAGTAGTCGCTAAGTGAGGTGCTTTTGAGTAGTTTCTGCGTCTGCAGATTTTTGCCAGTCATTTGTTTGGGGCGTAATTTTCATCGTTCTCAGTTGTAATTTGGCATTTTGTGTGTGTGTGTGTGTGTGTGTGTGTGTGTTAATGTTGTGTTTAATGGTTGATTTGGGTGTATGTCTTTTTATATACCTTTATTGTTGTGCTGGCTAAGATGTCTAAATCCACAACTACTGAGGACCTGAAAGCCCAGGCCGACTATCAGAAGTGACTAAATTTTTCCTCTGTAAGCAAGGATTTGAAAAAGAAAAACGAGCCAGAGAGCATGAAGAAAGGAAAAAGGAGAGAGAGAGAGAGAGAGAGAGAGAGAGAGAGAGAGAGAGAGAGAGAGAGAGAGAGAGAGAGAGAGAGAGAGAGAGAGAAGAAACGGAAAATAAACGTGAATTCGAGTTGGCCAAGCTGAGATTGTCTAACGGGTCTATTACAAAACTTGAATTGCCACCTAAACTCCCAGCCTACAAAGATGGAGAAGATATTGTTGGATTCATGACAAGAGTTGAACGAAGCGTAGAAATGCTGTTAGACTGGGACGTTTATTGACCGAGAAAGCTACTGAATTGTACTCTACTTTCGACACCAGCACTATTAGTGATTTTTCTCCTTAAAGAGTCCATACTTCTCGGCTTCGACAAGACTCTGGAACAATACCAGTAAGACTTCAGAAATAACAATTTCAGGATTGGAGATAATTACCGGGAGTTATCTACCCGCCTGCTGCAACTTTTTGACTCCTGAATAGAGGCTTCGAAGACTCCTGGACATTCGAGGCCTTATGTGAGCTCATTGTTTTGAACCAGTTTCTTGCCTCATTTTCTCGTTACATAAGACTGTTTATCAAAGAACACAGATTACCACCCTAAAAACGGCAGTAAAAAAAAAAGGCCACAATGCCTACCCAAAGCTCCGCTCCAGCAGTGTTCCAGCTAGTCTCCCTTC
This sequence comes from Scylla paramamosain, assembly GCF_035594125.1. Classification (NCBI taxonomy): domain Eukaryota; kingdom Metazoa; phylum Arthropoda; class Malacostraca; order Decapoda; family Portunidae; genus Scylla; species Scylla paramamosain. Next base: position 10,746,251 of record NC_087163.1, read on the forward strand.
CTCAGGAGTCAATACAAATTCGTCTCCAATGAACGCAAAATTCTATTCTCGGATGAGATGCTGCAACTGTAGGGAAGAAGACTCTATGCCCAAAAATCCCTGGAGCTTTTAAAGAAGAGGCAGTATCAAGGTTTTTGCATGAGTGACCAGACTCTCTCCAGGTACACAGTTGCTGACATGCTAGAGGAGGAGTTCATCTGTCACCCTCCAGCCAAAAACCTGATGTCCAGGTCAGGTTTTGTATTGTTTTCCGGACGTTTATAAAAAAAAAAAATTGATCTCGGCAAGGGGTACTGGTAGGTCTTCCTGTCTGACCGGGCCAAAGGGATCGTTAGTTTTTTTTTTTTTTTTTTTTTTTTTTAGGAAGGACACTGGCCAAGGGCAACAAAAATTTGTGGCCAATGGTGCTGTGTATCAGTGCCAGGTCATGCCTTATGGCCTCAAAAATTGCCCAAGCTACCTTCCAGCAGTTGAAGGCATGCCACACTGCATCGTCTATATTGAAGATGTAGTAGTTTATAACATTAACTGGCAAGACTATCTTACCAACGTGGAGGCGCTGTTTGCACGACTCCAGGAGGCGGGCTTGGTTGTCAACCTTGAAAACAGAAAGGGCATCACTGGGAGTAGACTGGACAGGTCCACTCCTAGCGGAGGGGGTTTTTATAAAACTAAAATCTATGGTGTGCAACCTACCTGTATTAAGCGCACCTGTTTTTTTCACAGCACTTTGCCTAAGCTATCGATGCTAGTCAAGTGAAGGTGGGGGTTGTATTGATGCAGTCAGGTCAAGTCCTGCTTGTTATTTTTCTAAGAAGTTCACCGTGGCCCAAAATAATTACTCCGTTATTGAACAAGGGCTCCTTGCTTTGAATTTGGCCTTGCAACATTTTGAGGCTTATATGCCTCCTTACAGCAACCAAAGTTATTATTTTCTCAGATCACAGCCCCTTGCACTTTCTGTATCGCTTCAAATTTAAAAATGTATGACTTACCCGGTGGAGCCTGTTGCTGCAGGAATACAACCTCGATGTCCGGCACATTAAAGGGGCCGACAATGTCGTAGCTAAGTGTCACGGGGCGTGACTCAAATTTTCGTCATCAGCATACCATGAAAATTTAGTAAGTTATAAGTCCAAAAATTTTCTGTGAGGAAAGGGCGTGTTATGAGGTGCAAAAAAGAAAAAAAAATTGCGAAAGGAAGAAAGGAGATGAGAGAGAGAGAGAGAGAGAGAGAGAGAGAGAGAGAG
>NC_087163.1:10752500-10785000 GCF_035594125.1 Scylla paramamosain
TTACATAAGCAATAGAGTACAGGCTCATCAACATTGTCATTCACAGCTGAACAATGGCCAGAAGGATGACATAGAATGTTTTGACCACACGAATTGCAATTAATGGCACAGCTTTCATCACTTCTCTCCTCCTGTTCTATACTTTGATCCTCCTCATTAGGTAAACATAGTGCTTCTGCAAGCTGTTCCTCTGTTTCCATGCCCTTCATTATTTCTTCTGGTATATCAGCTGCAGAAATACCAAGACTGCTGAGGAGGTAGCTTTTCTCCATACATGGCTTCCATAAGGTGTTCTGCCAATTCCAGAATGGAAGCGTGTGTTTTTCTTCCACTGAAAGAAACGCAGTCCCTGTGACCATTGTGTATTGTTGTTGTCTTTCATCCAGCATGCGAGAATTGCTTCAATATCTCTGTTCGCTCGTTCCACCGAGTCCTGCGATTGCGAATACCTTGGTTTCCCATGAACTAGCTTACAATCTGGCCACATAACCAGAACTTCCTTCATTAGCTACAAACTGAAAACAGTAACTAAATTAATGTCAATTTTACGTAAATTTTGATTGAGTTTAGCACAAACAATTTATAGAACAATTTACAGAACAATTTACCTTATTTGAAAAATCTCTCCCATTGTCCGATTGCAGAATATGGGGGCTCCTTAATCACAGAAAATGTCAACCAGGTGAAAAGCTACCTTCTCAGCAGTCTTAGTCTGTAGGGCTCGAACACATAATATAATTATCATCTTGGTCAAGTGATCCTGATGGTTGAGAATGAAACGGTACTTCCCATCTGGCTGACTCTGCATATCAATCAAGTTAACCCACAAAGACAGAACAAGAGAAAATTATAAATAATGCAAATATATCATCATCATCATCATCATCATCATCATCATCTTTATTATTATCAGTAGTAGTCGTAGTAGTAGAAGTAGTAGTAGTAGTAGTAGTAGTAGTAGTAGTAGTAGTAGTAGTAGTAGTAGTAGTAGTAGTAGTAACAGTATAGCGGCCCCGCTGTTACATCTAATTATTTGTCCCTCATAGTAAAGAATACATCCACCAGTTATGCAAGGGATCACGATGGGAGGAGAGATAAAACACTTAAGTTAATTAACGCTGAATATAATTATAGATATAGTAAAATAATAATCATAATAATAATCATAATAATGATAATAATAATAATAATAATAATAATAATAATAATAATAATAATAATATCAAAATTATTATTTAAGTAATACAAAGACAGTATATACTTAAGAACGTGACTCCTGTCGTAACATAACTTACGTTCATTATGTGAAATTTGTTTGGTTACTAACCTGAACTCGTGAATTCATGGTGTTGGAGATGATTGGCTTCACAACCACAGACTTCCGAACACTACTTTAGCTGACATTCCTCACAGAACTACAAGAACAGCGTTATTTCGGTACGTGAAATGTTTGCATATTTTTCATTGGTTGCATTACACATGGCAGTTCTTCCTCCATGCCCAATTGTGCGATGAATAGCTTGAAGTACATCAAACACATCTTCAGCACAAATGAATCGCAACTAAGTTCCTTTCTTCTGCAACTTTTGCACGGTGGTACCTTCTACTGTGACCTCCAGTATTTTAAATTTTTGCAACAAACGATAGTCCTGCTTAGTTAGCTTAGTTAGCTTAGTTAGCTTGTTTAAGTTCATTCAAGCGACTAATAATTCGTTCGTAATCTTCTCTATGTATTAAACTAGAACAATATGTCGCTTTCCTGTCCTCAGCCTCTAAAAGTTTTGTATGGAAAACTCTTTTCTTACTTTCCATTGTGCAGATTTTCAGAGTGTAATATTCTTGCAAACACAAAGTGATGAGAGAAGCACGAATATTTCCGTCCTCGGCCGACCTTCTGTAGAAACGAACTAACAACACCCTCACACACACACACACACACACACACACACAAACACACACACACACATACAGTGCTTCGAAACACTTGTATCTGCATGGGATAATAATTCGAGCGTGTTTGTACATTTTTGCATATTGGCCAGCAGGTGTCATTTTGTTATTTTTCAAAATGACCAAACCCGTGGTCATTTTTCAAAATGACCACAATTATTTGGTCATTTTGCATAAAGAGAGATATTCTGGTCATTTTCCAAAATGACCGGGTATTTTGCAAAATGACCAATTCCGTAAAATGACCGTATATATATATATATATATATATATATATATATATATATATATATATATATATATATATATATATATATATATATATATATATATATACTCGTATATATATATGATAATATAATATATGATATATAATATATAATATATAATAATATAATAATATAATAATATAATAATATATAATATATATATATACATATATTATATATATATATATATATATATATATATATATATATATATATATATATATATATATATATATATATATATATATATATATATATATATATATATATATATATATATATATATATATATATATATAATGTATGGATGATTGCCTGCTTAAATTAATACATTCTAAGTTGGGTTTGAGATAAAGCTTATTCCCAATTAAACACTGATCTCTAATCCTCGATGTTCGCAGTATCTGTTCACTATTTCTTCCCCGGCATCAGTCAAAAGTACCTACCTGTGAAAATATGAATGTGATGCAGAAGAAAAACCAGATGTCAATAGCTTTAATGTAGGATGTCTTAGGGAGGTTGTCGGAAATTTGTTGGTAGAGGGAGTAGAGTACCAGGAGTGTGGTGAGAGCCATCAACACGCGAAGGTCTCTATTATCTCTAGGGCAGTAGAGAGAGGAGTAGCTGATGAGCAGTAACATTGTTGTAGGCAAGTACGCAGAGGTTATGTAGAAGCTGGAACGTCGGTTCATCGTAAAGCTGATTATCGCCACACTGTAGCCTTCTATCACCTGTCGGTCCACCGTAAGGCCCCCTATCTCATATTCCGTCAGCAACTCCTGTTTTGTGGTGATCATTGTTAGAATTAATCGATAAAGTTTTCCTACATTAGTTCAGTAAATTTTTTGCTACTACCCTAAAATAATAAATGCGGGATACATTTATAAAACCTCACCTCGCCCAAATAGATTCCAGTGACGTTGCCCCATTGAACAAATTCGTCCCTGCCAGAGTCGAGACGGAGTTGTAAATGACACCGCTGCAAGTCGAATGGGAAGTTCCTCAGATTCATCATACATAGGAAAGGACCACTTGCCCTTTGTCTCAATCTCAGGGGGTTGCTGCTTCCCACGTAAATTTCATCTGTGAGTGAGATAATCATCAAAAGATTGGATATATTGTCGAATATGTTGGTGTTAGTGCATTTCCAAATAGGTGAAAAAAAATTAATATTGATGAAACTGTCCCTATGTCCTCGCTTGAGTTGAGGTCATGTGGTGTCAAAAGTAAAGTATAAATATAGTGCTATGAAGTAACAATGTTATGATATATATATATATATATATATATATATATATATATATATATATATATATATATATATATATATATATATATATATATATATATATATATATATATATATATATATATATATATATATATCCGAACTGCAACCTGGCTATTTAAGTTTCACTTACCTTCCCTCGAAAACGGAGAGCAGCGATTGGTAAGCCACATAATCGATAGTCTTTCAGATCGTCTAAGATCGCTTTAAAGCAATTCTCAAAACTTACCGGAATCCCCTTCAGTACATGGTAGAAAAGGCCATTTTTGAAAGATGGTCAACACTATGCATTCAGCTATCCACTGTAGAGCATATAGTTTTAAGAGAAGACATGGAAAATACATCCAAGGTCGATGGGATCCGACTGAATTATTATTATCATTCTTAATTATTATCATACTTAATTTCAGAAATTATTAAATTACAGTGCTTAAAAATGCATTCAAGTTGTTAACCGCCTCAAAAAGTCTTTGGTTTTCAGTTTTCTGTCATTTAAGAAAGATTTACCCCATCTGGAAGAAAGGTAAGCTGCACTTTGAAAGCCAGCGGGAATATGGTCAATGATGGGAGAATTGTAAACGAGACAGGTAACCCAAAAACAGGTACCGCGAAAATACTACAGGCACAATAACGGAGACTTTATTGTAGGATCACATTACTATTTATTGTTCTGTTTGAACATTTCAATATAATGCTATATTATAAAATATTCTAAATATTATGTATTTTTATGCTAATTAAATAAGGCTGTAATGAAGAGGGATATAGAAAGTGAGGAAAATTGTTCAGCAATAGGACATACTTCATTTAATATTTAATTATGAAAAATAAAGAATAATTGTAAAATTACGCAATCCTGTGAGATGTTTAGCCAGAAACCGATATCTTGTAACAAAAATGGTGGACCACCGCCATCTTCATTTTCAAGGGTAGTAAATTGACTTTATTTTCTCTAACGTATTCTAGCAAAGGCCTCCGTCAGCTCGATTCTGGCGTCATTAATCCAACCTAATGTACTATAAGCTAGGTGAGTTTTGCTCACTTGATTCATATATATATATATATATATATATATATATATATATATATATATATATATATATATATATATATATATATATATATATATATATATATATATATATATATATATATATATGTCACGCATAATGTGGATAATTGCCTAATGTGAACATTAGGCAGTGAAATTGCCTAATCTTCATATTAGGCAATTTGTTTGCACGATGTTGACAATAGGCAACTTACTTGCTTAATGTCCACTTTAGGCATGATTTTCAAATTAGGCAAGGGTATTTTGCCTAATGTGAATTGAATGACAAACCAGTGTCTACAGTTTTGTTCGAATGTTGTTCGAAACTTTGGGTCTGTTACCGAGTTGTTGTGAGCAAAGATGTTGTTCGAAGCTTTGGGTTTGTTATAACCGAGTAAGGTTAGGTTAGGTTAGGTTAGGTTAGGTTAGGTTAGGTTAGGTTAGGTTAGGTTAGGTTAGGTTAGGTTAGGGCAATGGTGGGCAAGGTTATACAAAGTGTCAATGTACTACTCAATGTACATCAGGAAGGTGCAGCTGCCTAAGAAAAGAAATTAAATGCAACTCGCGCTGTCACCCAGGCAGATCATGCAAAAATTTGTGATTGGACTCAACTGAACCCTGAGATCGATTGACCTATTTTACTTATACTAATATTGCATTAATTAATTATGTTTTCCTTATTCACATTGGGCAAAATTGAGCTGCATAATTTGAACAATAGGCATTTTTTGCCTAATGTTAACAATTTGTAAACTTTACGCAACCTACTTGCTTGATGTACACATTAGGCAATTTTCTGCCTAATGTTCACATTAGGCAATTGTCCACATTATGCGTAACATATATATATATATATATATATATATATATATATATATATATATATATATATATATATATATATATATATATATATATATATATATATATATACACACACACACACACGAATCAAGTGGGCGAAACACACCTAGCTAATAATACATTTATATATAAACCCAAGGAATGGAGAAATCTAATTAAGGTCATCTCTTCAGTTGATCACTCCTCATTCCAAGATTTCATCACAGTTAAACATTCTTTCGTGGAATTATCACAAACTTTCTATGATTCTCTCATTAAATTAAAATCCGATGGCATAGTTATTATGAATAAGAAAAAAAATTACCCCATGAAAGTTGAACATATTTTATGTGATTCTTTCAAGTTTAAATTAATTACAGATAAACCTTTCCATTACATTACTAAATTTGAAGACAAGCTAGTTAGACTTCTGAGACGACTCCTTAAACTGAAGGTTATCACTAAATATATTTTAAACCACCTTTTCACAAGTGGTTAGTCTCCAGGCATCCTTCAAGGCCATCCGAAAACTCACTAAGTTGACAACCCTATTAGGCCCATTCTTACCTTAAAAAGTTATTGTTTTCGTTAAGGAAATAAATAAATTAGAAGCTCATAATATTCTCAAGGCTAGTGTTGATATTGTCACTTTTCACTAATACTCCCGTTGATGAAACCATTTAGATAATTTGTGGTGAACTATTTGAGGACCGTTATACTGAATTATACTAAAAAAAAAAAAAAAAAAAAAAGTTTATTAGCCTATAAGACTTGGCAACTGAAGACTCCCCCTTCTTGTTCAACAATAAATTATATGTCCAAGTTGACAGTGTGGGTTCTTCTTGCCTTGGCCACATTCTTGCTAATGTTGTTTTATGTCCCCATGAAACCAAGTGGTTAAACAAATATCCTAGTGAATTTAAACCCATGTTTTACAGAAGATATGTTAATGAGACCTTGCTTTTATTTACACATTGTCACCACATCCATAGATTTCTAAGTTACTTAAACTCCAAACACCCTAATATTGAATTCACAAACAGTGGTTCTACCCCGTTTCTGGATGTAATTGTGACTTGTAATAACAACCAACTACATACTGCAGTTTACCGCTAACCAACTTTCACAGTTTTGAAAATTAATTATTTAGCTTTCATCCCTCGATTGTTTAAGATTAATGCTATTACAACTCTCTTATATCGATGCTACGCTTTATCTTCTAACTGGTTTGCTTTTCATCATGGGGTCAATTTCTTAAGGACATTTTTCCACAATAATGCCTTCACGTTAAGCATCATCAATAAACTATCTACTATTTTTTAAAAAAGCAAAATTTAGTCAGCCTTTCTCTAATGACATACAGATGACACGCAAGAAATACATAAAATTATCTTACTATGGCCATCTTAGCTATACTATTAGAAAGAAACTCACTACCATGCTTAAAATGCAATATCCTGACACCAAGTACATATTTGTTTTTATCAACACATTTATTATTGCCTCTTTATTTTAAATTCAAAGATAGTATTCCTATTGGACTTATCTCTAACATAACTTATTAATTTACTTGTTCAAGTTGCAAGACTCGATACATTGGAGAAACCAAAAGAGGCATGTAAAGCATAAAATCAGTGAACATAAAGGTACTTCAATACGTACACAGAAACAGTTCACCACGCTTTTTCAGCAATAAGAACATATTCACAAATACATGATCATCCTTTATGTAATATACTTAAATCCTCCTCCAAAGAAGGATTTAAGTATATTACATAAAGCTGACCTACATACAAACACTAAAATATTGGAAGTAATTATTTTTTTTTTTTATGCAGCAGGGACACAGGCAAAAAGCAGCAAAAATCCAACAAAAAAAAGCCCACTGAGACGCCAGTCATATATATATATATATATATATATATATATATATATATATATATATATATATATATATATATATATATATATATATATATATATATATATATATATATATGCCAGTCCCATAGAAAGGTGCAATGGGGTAGTAAAAAATTGAAGAATAAGTCGCTTCAAACCTCCGCCTTGAAGAAATTCAAGTCATAAGAAGATGGAAATACAAAGGCAAACAGGGAGTTCCAGAGTTTACCAAAGAAAGGGATAAATTATTTAGAATACTGGTTAATTCTTGCATTAGAAAGGTAAACATAATAGGGGTGAGAGAAAGAAGAAAGTCTTGTGAAGCGAGGCCGCGAAATGAGGGCTGGCATGCAGTTAACAAGATCAGAAGAGCAGTTAGCATGAAAATAGCTGTAGAAGACAGCTAAAGATGCAACACTGCGGCGATGAAAGAGAGGCTGAAGACAGTCAGTTAGAGGAGAGGAGTTGATGAGACGAAAAACTTTTGATTCCACGCTGTCTACAAGAGCGGTATGATTGGAACATCCCCAGACATATGAAGCATACTCCATATATGGACGGATAAGGCCCATGTACAGAGTTAGCAGCTAAGGGAGTGAGAAAAACTGGCGGAGACGTCTCAGAACACCTAACTTCATAGAAGCTGTTTTAGCTAGAGATGAGATGTGAAGTTTCCAATTCAGATTATAAGTAAAGGACAGACCAAGGATGTTCACTGTAGAAAATATATATATATATATATATATATATATATATATATATATATATATATATATATATATATATATATATATATATATATATATATATATATATATATATATATATATGTGTGTGTGTGTGTGTGTGTGTGTGTGTGTGTGTGCGTGAGGAGGAGGCTGTAGACACCTCCCGAAACGATAATTACTCTCACTGAGGTCTAAAGCACTGTTCCGGGGGTGCTGTGAACTTATCATTAAACCCAGCTGTGACCTCACTGAACGTTTCCCTTTGTGTCTCACAACACAAGGGGGCAGTCACAGCCTGCCCTCTAAAGACAACTCTCTTCCTCCACACAAAACTACAAGCACCTAATAACACACACATCCTTCACTCAAAAATTTTAAAATCATCATAGGGACTCATACACCAGCCTCGGAGTCCCTGTCTGATGAGGAGACCATAAATGTCCCCAGGTCGGACTACCTTTCTGTCGACAACCCTAAGTGTCTTGACACCTCCCTCAACTTTTTCTTCATTAACTTCTGCAACATTCGCGGTCTAAGATCTAATTTTCAATCTGTAGAACACCACCTCTCTTCTTCTAAACCTCATCTTCTTTTCCTCACTGAAACTCAGGTGTAGGAGGCGGCAACTGACAGTTGCCCCTTTTCTGTTCCATCCTACTTTCTCTATCCTCATTTTCGATCCAAAGCTGGATGCTGAGTTTATGTGCGCAATGACTTAACCTGCTCTCGTGCCCACGCTCTTGAATCTTTCGAGTTTTCCACCATCGGCTATGACTACAGAGTCACTCTCAAACAAAATTTATCTGTGCTGTATACCTCTCACCTAACTCCTCTGACTATAAGAAATCTTTGACTACTTAACTTCCAAAGTGGAGCACATTCTGACCCTCTTCCCTTTTGCAGAGATCTCCATTCTTGGAGACTTCAATGTTCACCACCAGCTTTGGCTTTCCTCTCCATTCACTGACCATCCTGGTGAACTAGCCTACAACTTTGCTATCCTCTACGACCTAGAGCAATTGGTGCAACACCCTACTCGTATTCCTGACCGTCTTGGAGATACGCCCAACATTGTTGACCTTTTCCTGACCTCTAAGCCTTCTGCTTACTCGTATGCTGTCACCCTTTCTTCTCCGTTGGGCTCCTGCGATCACAATCTCACATCTGTATCCTGTCCTATCGCTCCCTCCCTCCTCAGTTCCCTCTAAGCGAAAGTGCCTCTGGCGTTTTGCCTCTGCTAGTTGGGGGTACCTGAGGAGGTATTTTGCTGATTTTCCTTAGAATGACTACTCCTTCCGTGTCAGAGACCCGTCTTTGTGTGCTGAGCGCATAACAGAGGTGATAGTGTCTGGCATGGAGGCGTACATTCCTCACTCTTTTTCGCTTGTTCTCGTGCTATACATCATAGAGAGGTGGCCCACAAAAGGTACTTAAGCCTTCCATCACCAGAATCTCATGTTCTCCGAAACTGCGCCTACGTGCTTGCACCTTGCCTAGTCAAACTCTTTCAGCTCTGTCTGTCAACATGTACCCTTCCTTCTTGCTGGAACTTTGCCTACATTCAACCTGTTCCTAAAAAGGGTGACCGTTCTAACCCCTCAAATTACCGTCCTATTGCTTTAATTTTCTGCCTATCTAAAGTTTTGAATCTTTTTTTTTTTTTATGTAGGAAGGACACTGGCCAAGGGCAACAAAAATCTAGTAAAAAAATGCCCACTGAAATGCCAGTCCCCTAAAAGGGTCAAAGCAGTGGTCAAAAATTGATCAATAAGTGTCTTGGAACCTCCCTCTTGAAGGAATTCAAGTCATAGGAAGGTGGAAATACAGAAGCAGGCAGGGAGTTCCAGAGTTTACCAGAGAAAGGGATGAATGACTGAGAATACTGGTTAACTCTTGCGTTAGAGAGGTGGACAGAATAGGGGTGAGAAAAAGAAGAAAGTCTTGTGCAGCGAGGCTGCAGGAGGAGGGGAGGCATGCAGTTAGCAAGATCAGAAGAGCAGTTAGCATGAAAATAGCGGTAGAAGACAGATAGAGGTGCAACATTGCAGTGGTGAGAGATAGGCTGAAGACAGTCAGTTAGAGGAGAGGAGTTGATAAGACGAAAAGGTTTCGATTCCACCCTGTCTAGAAGAGTAGTATGAGTTTAACCCCCCCAGATATGTGAAGCATATTCCATACATGGATGGATAAGACCCTTGTACAGAGTTAGCAGCTGGGGGGGTGAGAAAAACTGGCGGAGACGTCTCAGAACACCTAACTTCATAGAAGCTGTTTTAGCTAGAGATGAGATGTGAAGTTTCCAGTTCAGATTATAAGTAAAGGACAGACCGAGGATGTTCAGTGTAGAAGAGGGGGACAGTTGAGTGTCATTGAAGAAGAGGGGATAGTTGTCTGGAAGGTTTTGTTGAGTTGATAGATGGAGGAATTGAGTTTTTGAGGCATTGAACAATATCAAGTTGGCTCTGCCCCAATCAGAAATTTTAGAAAGATCAGAAGTCAAGCGTTCTGTGGCTTCCCTGCGTGAAATGTTTACCTCCTGAAGGGTTGGACGTCTATGAAAAGACGTGGAAAAGTGCAGGGTGGTATCATCAACGTAGGAGTGGATAGGACAAGAAGTTTAGTTTAGAAGATCATTAATGAATAATAAGAAGAGAGTGGGTGATAGGACAGAACCATGAGGAACACCACTGTTAATAGATTTAGGAGAAGAACAGTGACCGTCTACCACAGCAGCAATAGAACGGTCAGAAAGGAAACTTGCGATGAAGTTACAGAGAGAAGGATAGAAGCTGTAGGAGGATAGTTTGGAAATCAAAGCTTTGTGCCAGACTTTATCAAAAGCTTTTGATATATCCAAGGCAACAGCAAAAGATTCACCAAAATCTCTAAAAGAGGATGATCAAGACTCAGTAAGAAAAGCCAGAAGATCACCAGTAGAGCGGCCTTATATATATGAATATATATATATATATATATATATATATATATATATATATATATATATATATATATATATATATATATATATATATATATATATATATATATATATATATATATATATATATATATATATATATATATATATATATATATATATATATATATATATATATATATATATATATATATATATATCATTTGCTTATCATTAATTTCGCAACATTTTCCACCTACCTCTGCTTGGTCGTTTCGTCTCATCTTTCTTAGGCGGAGAAAGCTTTTCTACAATAAGCGTAGGCTCTGTTTTGTGGACGCTGGCAAAGTCAGCATTGATGAACTCAACTGTGGGAAGCCATACTGACGACACCTGCAAAATATATATATCTTATATATTTTTTAAGTCTTTTGAATGATACGTTGATAAACTGTGTATATTTGAACAAAAATAATGCGTAGTTTTATTTATTTATTTTTTTTTTTCAATGACTGACCGTAATGTGATTGAGATCTGCATGCGGCTTTAAGTTTTTATACTGCAGTCTCAAGTCAAACCAAGAGATAACCATCGTAATATCAACATGAAGCCGCATATCCATCACGTCAACCTGAAAAGACGATAACATAAAATATTTTAAGTAACAGGGAATGTACTGTAGAATATATCAATAAATATATCAGTAAATTCATAAATAAAAAATATAAATGTGTGTGTGTGTGTGTGTGTGTGTAAGTCTCCGTATGTGTGTGTGTGTGTGTGTGTGTGTGTGTGTGTGTGTGTGTGTGTGTCTCTAGACCTCTAGTAACCTCTGGCATTTCATGATCTTCCGCTGTTTGATAGCATTTATATGGGGGATGAAGAATATATATATATATATATATATATATATATATATATATATATATATATATATATATATATATATATATATATATATATATATATATATATATATATATATATATATATATATATATATATATATATATATGGGACACTGGCCAAGGGTAACAAAAACCCAATAAAAAATAAATAAATAAAAAAAAAAACACTAGGACGCCAGTCCTAGAAAAGAGTCAAAAGCGAAAGTAAGAAAATTGAAGGGTAAGTGTCATGAAACCTCCCTCTTGAAGGAATTCAAGTCATAGGAAGGTGGAAATACAGAAGCAGGTAGAGAGTTCCAGAGTTTACTAGAGAAAGGGATGAATGATTGAGAATACTGGTTAACTCTTGCATTATAAAGGTGGACAGAATTGCGATGAGAGAAAGAAAAAAGTCTTGTGCAGCGAGGTCGCGGGAGGAGGGAAGGCATGCAGTTAATAAGATCAAAAGAGAAGTTACCATGAAAGTACTGGTAGAAGATAGTTAGAGATGCAACATATCGGCATTGAAACAGAGAGGCTGAAGATAGTCAGTTAGAGGAGAGAGTTGATGAGATGAAAAGCTTTTGATTCCACGCTGTCTAGAAGAGCGGTATGAGTGGAAACCCCCCAGACATGTGAAACATACTCCATACATGGACGAATACAGAGTTAGCAGCTGGGGGGTGAGAAAAACTGGCGGAGACGTCTCAGAACTCATAACTTCATAGAAACTATTTTAACTCATAACTTCATAGAAACTATTTTAACTAGAGATAATATGTGAAGTTTCCAGTTCAGATTATATGTAAAGGACAGACCGAGGTGTTCAGTGTAGAATAGGAGAACAGTTGAGTGTCATTGAAGAAGAGGGGATAGTTGTCTGGAAGGTTGTGTCGAGTTGATAGATGGATGGCATTGAACAATACCAAATTTGCTCTACCCCTATCAGAAATTTTAGAAAGATCAGACGTCAGGCGTTATGTGGCTTCCCTGGGTGAAATGTTTACTTTCTGATGTGTTGGACGTCTATGAAAAGACGTGGAAAAGTGCAAGGTGGTATCATCAGCGTAGGAGTGAATAGGACAAGAAGTTTGGTTTAGAAGGTCATTGATGAATAATAAGAGAGTGGGTGACAGGACAGAACCCTAAGGAACACCACCTTCTACCACAGCAGCATTAGAACGGTTAGAAAGGAAACTTAAGATGAAGTTACAGAGAAAATGATAGAAGCCGTAGAAGGGTAGTTTGAAAATCAAAGCTTTGTGCCAGACTTTATTAAAAACTTTTGATATATCTAAGACAACAGCAAAAGTTTCACCAAAATCTTTAAAAGAGGATGACCAAGACTCAGTAAGGAAAGCCAGAAGAACACCAGTAGAGCGGCATTGACGAACCCATACTGGTGATCAGATAGAAGGTTGTGAAGTGATAGGTGTTTAAGAACCTTCCTGTCTAGGATAAATTCAAAAACTTTAAGTAGGCAGAAAATTAAAGCAATAGAACGGTAATTTGAGGGATTAAAACGGTCACCATTTTTAGGTTAGGTTAGATTTGTAGGGACAGGCTGAATGTAGGCAAACTTCCAGCAAGAAGAAAAGTATATGTTTACAGACAGAGTTGAAAGAGTTTGACTAGGCAAGGTACAAGCACGGAAGCAGAGTTACGGAGAACAAAAAGAGGGACCCCATCAGGTCCATAAGCCTTCTGAGGGATTTAGGCCAGCGAAGGAAAAGAAAACATTAATGCAAAGAATTTTAATAGGTAGCATGAATTAGTCAGAGGGTGGAGGAGAGGGAGGAACAAGCCCTGAATCGTCCAGGGTAAAGTTATTATCAAAGATTTGAGCAAAGAAATTAGCTTTAGACATAGATGTAATAGCAGCAGTGCCATCTGGATATTTTTTGGGCTATATGTCAGAAGTCATGAGGGGAGTTCCTTCGATCTTTAGAGATTTTGACACTTTCTCTTAATGAAGAAGTTTTGACAACTCGTAGAACAGACTTGGCATTGTTCCGGGCAGAAATATAAAGTGCATGAGATTCTGGTGAAGGAAGGCTTAAGTACCTTTTGTGGGCCACCTCTCTATCATGTATAGCACGAGAACAAGCTGTGTTAAGCCAAGGTTTAGAAGGTTTAGAACAAGAAAAAGAGTGAGGAATGTACGCCTCCATGCCAGACACTATTACCTCTGTTATGCGCTCAGCACACAATGACGGATCTCTGACACGGAAGCAGTAGTCATTCCAAGGGAAATCAGCAAAATACCTCCTCAGGTCCCCCCAACTAGCAGAGGCAAAACGCCAGAAGCACCTCCGCTTAGGGGGATCCTGAGGAGGGATTGGAGCAAAAGGACAAGATACATATATGAGATTGTGATCGTTGGTGCCCAACGGAGAAGAGATGGTGACAGCATAAGCAGAAGGATCAGAGATCAGGAAAAGGTCAACAATCTTGGGCGTATCTACAAGATGGTCAGGAATATGAGTAGTGTTGCTCCAATTGCTCTAGGTCGTGAAGGATAGGAAAGTTGAAGGCTAGTTCACCAGGATGGTCAGTAAAGAGTAGGAAAAGCCAAAGCTACTGGTGAACATTAAAGTCTCTAAGAATGGACATCTCTGCAAAAGGAAAGATAATCAGAATGTGTTCTACTTTGGAAGTTAAATAGTCAAAGAATTTCTTATAGTCAGAGGAGTTAAATGAGAGGCATACAGCACAGATAAATTTAGTTTGAGAGTGATTCTGTAGTCGTAGCCAGATGGTGGAAAACTCAGAAGATTCAAGAGCGTGGACACGAAAGCAGGATAGATCGTTCCGCACTTAGGATAGGGCCCTTGTACAGAGTTAACAGTTGCGGGGTGAGAAAAACAGGCGGAGACATCTCAGAACACTTAACTTCATATAAGCTGTTTTAGCTAGATATCAGATGTGAAGTGTATAATTCAAATTATGAGTAAAGGACAGAGCGAGGATGTTCACTGTAGAAGAGGGAGACAGTTTAGTGTCATTTAAGAAGAGGGGATAGTTGTCTGGTAGGTTGTGTCGAGATGATAGATGGAGGAATTAAGTTTTTGAGGCATTGAACAATACCTAGTTTGCTCTTCCTCAATCAGAAATTTTAGAAAGATCAGAAGTCAGGCTGTGGCTTCGCTGGGTGAAATGTTTACTTTCTGAAGTGTTGGACGTCTATGAAAAGACGTGGTAAAGTGCAGGGTGGATTCAGCGTAGGAGTGGATAGGATAAAAATTTTGATTTAGAAGGTCATTGATGAATAATAAGAAGAGAGTGGGTGACAGGACAGAACCATGCGGAACACCATTGTTAATAGATTTAGGAGAAGAACAGTGACAGTCTACCACAGGAGCAATAGAATGGTCAGAAAGAAAACTTGCGATGAAGTTATAGAGAAAAGGATAAAAGCCGTAGGAGGGTAGTTTGGAAATCTAAGCTTAGTGCCAGACTCTATCAAAAGCTTTTGATATATCCATGGCAACAGCAAAAGTTTCATAAAAATCTCTAAAAGAGGAAGACCAAGACTCAGTAAGGAAAGTCAGATGTTCACCAGTAGAGCAGCCTTGACGGAACCCATACTGGCGATCAGATAGAAGGTTGTGAAGTGATAGATCTTTACGAATCTTCCTGTTGAGAAAAGATTCAAAAACTTTAGATAGGCAGGACAGGAAATTAAAACACTAGGACGGTAGTTTGAAGGATTAGAATGGTCACCCTTTTTAAGAACGGACTGAATGTAGGCAAACTTCTAGCAAGAAGGAAAGGTAGATGTTGACAGACACAGTTGAAAGAGTTTGACTAGGCAAGGTGGAAGCACGGAGGCACAGTTTCGGAGAACAATAGGAGGGATCTCATTAGGTCCATAAGTCTTCCGAGGGTTTAGGCCAACGAGGGCATGGAAAACATCATTGCGAAGAATTTTAATAGGTAGCATGAAGTAGTCAAAGGGTGGAGGAGAGAGAGGAACAAACCCTGAATTTTTAGCCCTGAGTTTTTTAGCAAAGGTTTGAGCGAAGAGTTCAGCTTTAGAGATAGATGTGATAGCTGTAGTGCCATCTGGTTGAAATAAAGGAGAGAAAGAAGAAGAAGGAAAGTTATTGGAGATATTTTTGGCTAGATGCCAGAAGTCACAAGGGGGGTTTAGACCTTGAAAGATTTTGACACTTTATGTTAATGAAGGAGTTTTTGGCTAGTTGGACTTGACATGGTTCCGGACAGCATCATAATGTGCATGAGCTTCTAGTGATGGAAAGCTTAAGTGCCTTTTATGGGCCAACTTCTATCATGTATAGCACGTGAACAAGCTGTGTTAAACCAAGGTTTGGAAGTTTAGGTCGAGAAAAAGAGTGAGGAATGTACGCCTCCATGCCAGACACTATTATTTCTGTTATGCGTTCAGCACACACAGACAGATCTCTGACACGGAAATAGTAGTTATTCCAAGGAAAATCAGCAAAATACCCCCTCAGGTCCTTCCATATAGCAGAGGCAAAACGCTAGAGGCACCTTCGCTTAGGGGGAACTAAGGAGGGATTGGAGCGATAGGACAAGACGTAGATATGAGATTGTGATCGGAGGAGCCCAACAGAGAAGAGAGGGTGACAGCATAAGCAGAAGCATTAGAGGTTAGGAAAAGGTCAAGAATATTGAGCGTATCTCCAAGACGGTCAGGGTGTTGCACCAATTGCTTTAGTTGTGGAGGATAGCAAAGTTGAAGGTTAGCTCACCAGGATGGTCAGTGAAGGGAGAAGAAAACCAAAGCTGGTAGTGAACAATGAAGTCTCCAAGAATGGAGATCTCTGCAAAAGGGGAAAAAAAAAGTCAGAATGTGCTCCACTTTGGAAGTTAAGTAGTCAAAGAATTTCTTATAGTCAGAAGAATTAAGTGAGAGGTATACATCACAGATAAATTTAGTTTGAGAGTGGCTCTATAGTCGTAGCCAGATGGTGAAAAACTCGGAATATTCAAGAACATGGGCACGAGAGGAGGTTAAGTCGTTGCGCACATAAACACAACATCCAGCTTTAGATTGAAAATGAGGATGCATATGTGTGTAGAGAACATTTTCTACATTTTATACGTTCTTTCATCTCTCAGTATTTGCAGAAACTCGCGTTACACCCTGTATAACTTATATATCTTATGTATATGTGTACCAAATCTGGGTTGTAGGCACAGGGGCGAGATGCTGCTGATGTTAATATGAAGTGGTGGAGGTTTTCCTTAGCCACGGCAATATCATCAGTGTCCCGGGAAAGTAAGTCGTTTATTAGCCTACTCACGGGATTGTCATTCTGGATTTATACATTGATGATGTAAAGTAGAGGGTCATCCCGCATGGCTTGCCTTTATTCCCACACACCACGGAAGAAGTGCCTTTTTTTTGGCGACGTACTAGGGAAGGCAGAGGCACGTAGCCAGGCTCTATGTAGCACATCTCATTACACATTAGGTTAGGTTAGGTTAGCGGTTTTTTCGTTAGTCAGGAGGGAGGAAGGATTGTGAAATCGAAATAAAAGACAAATCAGTTAAATCTAGAAAGGTAACTAGATCAGAGAAGGTGAGAAATAGCTTGTGTTTACTACACAAATATATTTTACATAAAATAAACTTGCTTAGAAGAAAAGCGTGTGTAGAAAAAAATTGATATCATTGCTTTAACAGAAATTTCGTTAGATATGTCAGGAAAAGTATCTAATCCAGAGGTTAAGATGGATGGTTATACACTATTCTATCAAGACAGGGAAAATAGGAGAGGAGGAGGAGTCGCGTTATACGTTAAGGACACATTACAGTATTAACAGTAAAATTAAAACAGATTGTAAAACAGAGTCGATATTGGTAGATATTAAGGAAAGATCACAGTCAGTAGTACTGGGAGTAGTGTACAGGCCACCGAACAGTGCAAAGGAAATTAACACCTCACTATGGCAGGAAATATATAGAACAGGCAGGTACAGTCGTATATGTGTGGTAGGAGATTTTAATTTTGGGAATTTTTGGGAATATTTTGGAAGACAGCTAGGTAACAGTAACCATTGAAAAATTGGGTACAAATTAAAATGGGAGGAAACTTTTAGAAGCAAAAACACTAGTAAAATACCTGACTTCAGGAAAGCATATTTTGAGGAATTTAAAAGGTACCTCCAAGGAGTTGACTGGCAACGGATGCAGGGTGCGGTCAGGTCCAGGACGGAGTTGAGAGAGATAAGGCAGGATGAGAGAGGTGAGGTGAGGTGTGAGGGTGTAAGGGAATAGGAGGGAAGAAGTGTCCAGGAGAACGCGAAAGGAAAGAGGGAGAGATATGTGTGAGTATGTTGTAGGGTCAGGTCATGCTGAGATGGGAAAGGTGAGGTCGAGACGAGTAGATGAGGGAGTGGAGAGGATGGAAGGGGCCGAGATGAGGGGATTAGGTAAAGTAAATGTAGATGAGTTGTTTAAATATTTCGTAGATAGACAGTTAGCAAACATCCCGTATAGAGCAATAAGATCACAGAAAAATAACCCTAAATGGATGACTGTTAGATTAAAACACTATATAGGGCTGAAGAGAAATATGTACGAGATTAAAGGCAGGGGAAGAGGTTTTAAGGCCACAACATAATGAATTAGTTAAAACAGTCAGGAGGTTAACGAGGAAAGCTAAAAGGAATTATGAATTAAGGGTAGCCAGTCAAACGAAGACGGACACCCAAGGGATTTTATCATGTATATAGGACGAAGAATAAGGAAACTATATGTCCATTAAAGGCAGTACATGGGGAGCTGGTTAGTTCTGGGGAGATTAGTAAAATTCTCACACAGGAAAGTATGCAGGATATGCCAAACAGTGAACAGATGTTTAGAGCAGATGAGAATGAGAACCTGACAGACATTGCCATAACTAAGGAGATAGTGGAACAGTAGATAGATAGGCTAAAAAGTTCGAGACACCAGGACCAGAGGAAATATATCCCAGAGTATTTAAGGAATGCAAAGAGGTTATTAGTGATCCGTTGGTTTCTGTCTTTAGGAAATCACTTGAGTCAGGTGAGGTACCAGTAATGTGGAGGCAAGCTAATGTAGTACCCATCTTTAAGAAAGGAGATAAAACTTTAGCGTCTAATTATAGACATGTCAGTTTAACTTCTGTTGTAGGTAAAATAATGGAATCAATAATAGCGAAGAGCACTAGGGAGCATTTAGACAAACATAGCTTCAGAAATCAGTCACAGCATGGCTTCACGAAAGGAAAGTCCTACCTGACGAACTTATTAAGTTATGCTGGATAAGGTCATGGCTAAGCGACAGGAGACAGAGAGTTGTAATAAACGGCTCTAAATCAGACTGGGGTCATGGAATTAATGGGGTGCCACAGGGATCAGTGTTAGGACCATTGCTGTTTTTAATATATATCAGTTACTTGGATAGTGGAATTAGTAGTAATGTCAGTAAAATTAAGTTATGCTGGATAAGGTCATGGCTAAGCGACAGGCGACAGAGAGTTGTAATAAACGGCTCTATATCAGACTGGGGTCATGGAATTAATGGGGTGCCACAGGGATCAGTGTTAGGACCATTGCTGTTTTTAATATATATATATATAAGTTACTTGGATAGTGGAATTAGTAGTAATGTCAGTAAATTTGTAGATGACACAAAGATGGTAGATTAATTACGTCAGAATCGGATGCCATCGTCTTGCAGGGAGATTTAGATAGGATGAATGAATGAACGGAGAGATTGCAAATGCAGTTTAATATCAACAAGTGCAAAGTACTTACCGTAAGTAGAGGAAAACCACACAGTGGGTATACAATAAACATGGTTCAGGGTACGAAAGGAAAATAGGAGTTATAGTTAGCTCTGAATTCCGTCTAAAAAAACAATGCATAGAGGCCAAAAACAGGGCAAATAGGGTATTGGGTTAAATTTTTTTGGAGTGTTAAAAGTAGAAGGCCCGAAGTAATATTAGAGTTACATTTGTTGCTCGTCAGACCTCATCTAGACTATGCTGTGCAGTTCTGGTCCCCACATTACAGGAATGATATACGTCTATTCGAATCAGTACAAAGGAGAATGACTAAAAGGATACAGGGGGATGATGAGTATTCCATACGAGCCGAGACTGAAACTGTTAAATTAACATTCTTTAGAGACGTAGGTTAAGAGGGGACCTGATAGAAGTCTTTAAGTGGTATAAGGGTTATAACAAGCAAAATTCTTAGGATCAGCAGCCAGGACAGAACAAGAAATAACGGGTTTAAGAAAGAGATAGGAAGAAATTGGTTCTCAAAAAGAATGAAAGATGAATGGAACGGACACAGTAATCATGTTGTTAGTGTTAAGACATTAGGGAGCTTTAAGAAAAGATTAGACGGGTTTATGGATGGGGATGATAGGTGAAATAGGTAGGTATATTTCATACAGGGACTGTATGAAGCCTGGTGGCTTCTTGCAGCTTCAATTATTTCTTACGTTCTTATGTTCTTATACTCGTATTGTCATCCTAACCTCAAACAATGCTTTGATACCCATATAGTATAGTTTGACAATAGGCATTAAATCGGATAACAATTAAGATTCACAACCAAACAAAATGTAACTAGTTAATGCTGCATCAAAAATACGTTTATTTGCATAAAACGGAGAATCTCTGTTCTTATTAACAAAGGATATAAATTTCAACAAATGGCATGTTTTCATCCTCGCGTATTCAGAGACTGCTGATGATGGATTGACATCGCAAATGAAAGGGTTTTAGTCTTAAATGCGTGTATTTGTGACACCACTCTACATAAATATTATCCAAAATAAAAGACACACGATATTGTACAGTTTTTTTTTTTTTTTTTTTTTTTTGTGTAGGAAGGACACTAGCCAAGGGCAACAAAAATCCAATAAAAAAAATGCCCACTGAAATGCCAGTCCCATAAAAGGGTCAAAGCAGTAATAAAAAATTGATGAATAAGTGTCTTGAAACCTCCCTCTTGAAGGAATTCAAATCATAGGAAGGTGGAAATACAAAAGCAGGCAGGGAGTTCCAGAGTTTACCAGAGAAAGGGATGAATGATTGAGAATACTGGTTAACTCTTGTGTTAGAGAGGTGGACAGAATAGGGGTGAGAGAAAGAAGAAAGTCTTGTGCAGCGAGGCCGCAGGAGGAGGGGAGGCATGCAGTTAGCAAGATCAGAAGAGCAGTTAGCATGAAAATAGCGGTAGAAGACAGCTAGAGGTGCAACATTGCGGCGGTGAGAGATAGGCTGAAGACAGTCAGTTAGAGGAAAGGAGTTGATGAGACGAAAAGGTTTCGATTCCACCCTGTCTAGAAGAGCAGTATGAGTTTAACCACCCCAGATATATGAAGCATATTCCATACATGGACGGATAAGGCCCTTGTACAGAGTTAGCAGCTGGGGGGGTGAGAAAAACTGGCGGAGACGTCTCAGAACACCTAACTTCATAGAAGCTGTTTTAATTAGAGATGAGATGTGAAGTTTCCAGTTCAGATTATAAGTAAAGGACAGACCGAGGATGTTCAGAGTAGAAGAGGGGGACAGTTGAGTGTCATTGAAGAAGAGGGGATAGTTGTCTGGAAGGTTGTGTCGAGTTGATAGATGGAGGAATTGATTTTTTGAGGCATTGAACAATACCAAGTTTGCTCTGCCCCAATCAGAAATTTTAGAAAGATCAGAAGTCAAGCGTTCTGTGGCTTCTCTGCGTGAAATGTTTACCTCCTGAAGGGTTGGACGTCTATGAAAAGACGTGGAAAACTGCAGGGTGGTATCATCAGCGTAAGAGTGGATAGGACAAGAAGTTTGGTTTAGAAGATCATTAATGAATAATAAGACGAGAGTGGGTGACAGGACAGAGCCCTGAGGAACACCACTGTTAATAGATTTAGAAGAAGAACAGTGACAGTCTACCACAGCAGCAATATGAAAGGCCAGAAAGGAAACTTGAGATAAAGTTACAGAGAGAAGAATAGAAGCCGTAGGAGGGTAGTTTGGAAATCAAAGCTTTGTGCCAGACTCTATCAAAAGCTTTTGATATGTCCAAGGCAACAGCAAAAGTTTCACCAAAATCTCTAAAAGAGGATGACCAAGACTCCGTAAGGAAAGCCAGAAGATCACCAGTAGAGCTGCCTTGACGGAACCCGTACTGGCGGTCAGATAGAAGGTTGTGAAGTGATAGATGTTTAAGAATCTTCCTATTGAGGATAGATTCAAAAACTTTACATAGGCAGGAAATTAAAGCAAAAGGACGGTAGTTTGAGGGATTAGAACGGTCACCCTTTTTAGGTACAGGTTGAATGTAGGTAAACTTTCAGCAGGAAGGAAAGGTAGATGTTGACAGACAGAGCTGAAACAGTTTGACTAGGCAAGTTGCAAGCACGGAGGCACATTTTCGGGGAACAATAGGAAACAGGTCCATAAGCCTTCCGAGGGTTTAGGCCAGCGAGGGCATGGAAAACATCATTGCGAAGAATTTTAACAGGTGGCATGAAGTAGTCAGAGGGTGGAGGAGAGGGAGGAACAAGCCCAGAATCGTCCAAAATAGAGCTTTTAGCAAAGGTTTGAGCGAAGAGTTCAGCTTTAGAAATAGATGTGATAGCAATGGTGCCATCTGGTTGAAATAAAGGAGGGAAAGAAGAAGAAGCAAAGTTATTGGAGATATTTTTGGCTAGATGCCAGAAGTCACGAGGGGAGTTAGATCTTGAAAGGTTTTGACACTTTATGTTAATGAAGGAGTTTTTGGCTAGTTGGAGAACAGACTTGGCATGGTACCGGGCAGAAATATAAAGTGCATGAGATTCTGGTGATGGAAGGCTAAGTACCTTTTGTAGGCCACCTCTATCATGTATAGCACGAGAACAAGCTGTGTTAAACCAAGGTTTAGAAGTTTTACGACGAGAAAAAGAGTGAGGAATGTACGCCTCCATGCCAGACACTATCAGCTCTGTTATGCGCTCAGAACACAAAGACGGGTCTCTGACACAGAAGCAGTAGTCATTCCAAGGAAAATCAGCAAAATACCTCCTCAGGTCCCCCCAACTAACAGAGGCAAATCGCCAGAAGCATATTCGCTTAGGGGGATCCTGAGGAGGGATTGGAGCGATAGGACAAGATACAAATATGAGATTGTGATTGGAGGAACCCAACAGAGAAGAAAGGGTGACAGCATAAGCAGAAGGATTAGAGGTCAGGAAAAGGTCAAGAATGTTGGGCGTATCTCCAAGACGGTCAGGAATACGAGTAGAGTGCAAACTTGTAGGCTAGTTCACCAGGATGGTCAGTGAAGGGAGAGGTAAGCCAAAGCTGGTGGTGAACACTGAAGTCTCCAAGAATGGAGACCTCTGCAAAAGGGAAGAGGGTCAGAATGTGCTCCACTTTGGAAGTTCAATAGTCAAAGAATTTCTTATAGTCAGAGGAGTTAGGAGAGAGGTATACAGCACCGATAAATTTAGTTAGAGAGTGACTCTGTAGTCGTAGCCAGATGGTGGAAAACTCAGAAGATTCAAGAGCGTGGGCACGAGAGTCATTGCGCACATAAACGCAGCATCCAGCTTTGTATCGAAAATGAGGATAGAGAAAGTAGGAGGGAACAGAAAAGGGGCTACTGTGAGTTGCCTCAGACACCTGAGTTTCAGCGAGGAAAAGAAGATGAGGTTTAGAAGAGGAGAGGTGGTGTTCTACAGATTGAAAATTATATCTTAGACCGCGAATGTTGCAGAAGTTAATGAAGAAAAAGTTGAGGGGGGTGTCAAGACACTTAGGGTCGTCGGCAGAAAGGCAGTCCGACCTGGGGACATTTATGGTCCCCTCCCCAGATGGGGACTCCGAGGCTGGTGTAGGAGTCGCCATGATGATTTTTAAATTTTTGAGTGAAGGGTATGTGTGTTATTAGGTGCTTGTAGTTTTGTATGGAGGAAGAGAGTTGTTTTTAGAGGGCAGGCTGTGACTGCCCCCTTGTGTTGTGAGACACAAAGGAAAACGTTCAGTGAGGTCACAGCTGGGTTTAATGATAAGTTCACAGCATCCCCTGAACAGTGCTTTAGACCTCACTGGGAGTAATTATCGTTTCGGCTGGTGTCTACTGCCTCCTCCATGTAGTACCATTAATAGCGAAAAATTGTCTTATTTATTGCATTCACGTTCATACCATTGTTAATATACCAATCCTGAAGCCACCTTAACTTGTTCATCATGCCTTCTCTTGTAGTGGACAGAAGCACTATATCGTCCATATACATTAATACATACAACCATTGGTATGAATCTTAACAATTATTTATATATATATATATATATATATATATATATATATATATATATATATATATATATATATATATATATATATATATATATATATATATATATATATATATAATCATATATATAATTTTATATATCCATTTCACATGCTGTGTGTTCATATACTCGTATTCATCCCACGTGTGCCCATGGCTAGCCAGTCTGTTCTAATTTTAACCTCTCAAGGGAATTCACTTCCTTAGGAAAAATACCTGCGTTCTCATCTGAGTCCTTCTCCCTGGTCATTGGTTAAAATAACGACCGCTGTCATTGGTCAATTCGCCCCAATCTTGGTATCTCATTGGTCATTCTTCGTCTTAGAAGTTGTATTTGTGATCCACTTACGCTCACACAAACAGAGCCCGCATTCATAACTAGAGCCAGTCTCAGTCAGTCAGTCAGTCAGTCGCAGTCAGTCAGTCTTGTCTGGAGAGACACTCCTCAGTTCATCATCAGTTCACGACCAGTCCAGTTCATATCAGTTCAGAGAGAGAGAGAGAGAGAGAGAGAGAGAGAGAGAGAGAGAGAGAGAGAGAGAGAGAGAGAGAGAGAGAGAGAGAGAGAGAGAGAGAATCAGTCGTCACGGCTGTAATTAATTGTCTCGTATTACATGTGCACATTCTCTACATTATTAAATCAAGAAGAACTCTCATTAATCGTGTCTTTTACTTGCATACATCAACAATATCAAACCACCACCCACGATCTCCACGCTAATAACAATACCAAGCTCAATACCCGGTCCTTCACACTACCACCACACCAAGCTCCTCATCTGATCCAGCGGTGGCAAGCATCATCAACTGAGGCAAGCATCATCTCAAAAGAGGCGGCAAGTGGCAAGACAGTGGTGACAGCAAATCAATCACAACAGTGGCGGCAACGGGTGGCCAAGACGCTTTCACTTTTCATTCATAACCAGAACATATTGAAGGATTCCATCCCGGCCACACCTGTCTTAGATTAAACCTATAAGATCATTTACCAACAGCACAAAGAGCAAGCATTAGGTAGGGGACACTTGCGAGACACAGTACGTGGCTATTAGCGCCGCCAACATCACCGTGCCGCACCCTAGCTTACTCAACATCATGAATAACTTTTTCCTTGGAACGCGATCATACGCAAAAGAAAAGTCTAGAAATGATACATACAGTAACAGTTTCTTGTGCCTACACAAATCTGTAATTAAACGGAGTGCGACTATATGTTCCACACTACCACATTTTTCTTGGCTGCCGCTTGTTCCCTTAGCGGAGTGTACTACAGGTTTAAACGATCATATGTAATCATATCGTATCGTACAAATGTAGTCTCCCATCATGTTTTCATTGATATCTCTGTTCAAAGTTCATTATATCTTGGTAGAAGCGTTCCCCTTGTTCCTCTGAATATGCTCCCATATTCTCCCTGAGGTTGTTGAGGTGAGCATCTAGGATATGGACCTTCAAGGACAGTCTGCAGCCCATTTCACCATAGATTTTCACTAAAACTTCAACCAGTTCCAAATAGTTATCAGCCTTGTTGTTGCCAAGAAAGCCCTGTACTACCGCAATGAAACACTCTCAAACTTTTTTCCCCTTTTCTGTGAGCTTCTGTAGAAATTCTGAGCACTCCATAATCTCCCTTACTTGTGGTCCAATGAAGATACCAGCTTTCACCTTTGCCTCTGAAAGATTAGGAAAGAAGTCTTGAAGATATTTGAAGGCAGCAGACTCCTTGTCAAGAGCTGTAACAAACTGTTCCATGAAAGCCAGTTTGATGTATAGTGGAGGGAACAAAACCTTTTGAGGATTCACCAGTGGCTCATGTTTGATATTGTGTGTTCCCACTCCCCACTGCAGTGTCAGTCCTTGGAGGCCAGTGCTTTCTCTGGTAATGTGCTGCTCTGTCTCTACTGTCCCAAAAGCAAAGAAAACAGAGATTCTTGGTAAAACCTCCTTGCAGTCCCATCAAGAAAGCCACCATCTTGAAGCCTCCAGTAATTTACCAGCCATACTTGTTGTAGTTCAAAGTTTCCAGCAGAAGCTTTACACTGCTGTAGTCCTTCTTAAGATGCAAGAGACAGAGATGGATACTTGTTTCCATTGCGCAGAAGTACAGCTCAGGCTTTGGGAGGAGCTGTCAATGAAGAGTCTCCATTCATCTGCATTGCAAGCAAATCCAACAACATCAAACAAGCTGATACATCATTACAGTAGCATAGCCTGTCCTCCTTTGCAAAGAAGCTGGAGAAATGTTTGTGACGTTTTCTTTGGCTGGTCACTTGCACAGTCATCAAATATATCCCATTTCTTCAGCTTTGAAGTCAAAAGCTCACCATTTGACTTTGTCACACAAAGATTTCTGATGAGGTCATTGAGGTCTTTTTAGTTTGGGTTGTAAGGATTTCTCTCAACTACAAATGTATATGTGATGAGCTATTTAGCTCATCTCCTGACTTGCTGCTTTCTTCTGATAGTTGACTTCTTTCTAGAGGAGCTGGTACAGGAAGATCAGCACTGCAATGAAAGATAGAATGTCTGGATGAAAAACAGCAGGTGCATTTTTCCCAGATCGGCGTTTGGAAGGATCTACCATGCAGAAAAAGCAGTCATTTGAGTGATCAATAGGTTCACGCCATATTATAGGAAAAGCAAATTTCATGGTCCTATTTTCCCCTCTATATCATCCTGTAAAGAACAACAGTATGAGTTTCTGTTAAACTAATTTTATTTTTATTTCTTAAATTTTAATTAGATTTTATTCAAAAAAAAAAAAAAAACTAACAGATATTTTATTTTCTAGTGTTCTCTTACAATGCTCACAAGCAAAATTAGGTGCCCAGGTCTTGTCTTGGTCTCCAACTGGCACAACAAAATATGCTTTGAAAGTTTCACACATTTTTGCAGACGCTGTCACAGAGAACTTCTTCGCTCTTGTCTTGATGAATTGACCATATATGTAGCAGAATGCATCTGGAGAATGATTGCAGCCTCTTGATGCCATTTCACCTCTTGTGATGTGTCTCCTCAGGCAGCCAAGGCAGATTGTGGTCTGCAGCGCCTACTTTGATATTGTCAAGCAGTACTCTAGAATATTCTTACTTTCTATAATGTGTTCCAGAATGTTCTCAATCTTTCTAGAATATTCTTGAACCTACATTAGAATATTCTGAATCATTCTAGAAAATTCTTGTAGATTCAAAAAAATTCTTGATACTTCTACATATTTCTACTGTTTTCGAGAAAGTTCGAGAATATTATGGAAATGTTTACAATGAGCATAATGAGAATAATGTTCTAAAATGTTCTAGAAACTTCTAAAAGTGACTGGTAGAACATTTTGAAAACTTTGCGATTTCTGAAATGTAAGCAAATTCTTCTAAATATGAGAAATTTCTTACTGGATCTGGTCAATTCATGAATGATCCAGTTAAAATTAAAAATCTTTAGAACACTTTACATTCTTTCTTTCATTGTTTTAACTTATTTGCGACATTTCAAAAACAATTAGATAAGCAGTTGAGATTTTGCAAAGATCTTTACCTGACGTGAAAACCAATAGTAACCCATACTATAATGAAATACCGCATAAATGTAAATTCATTGTTCTAACAACAAAAGCAAAGTTTTAGGATCAAAATAACTTTTTTCTATTTTTTTAGATGAAAAATAACTGGAAAATTATGGTTTAGGGCCAAGGACAAGACAAAAGTGAAATTATGTTACATAGTGTTATTATCTAACACTGGTATATTTACACTGTATTCTTCAAGTACTCCGTTCAAGCTTTCATTATCATCTCCTTCAAGTAGTTTTGAGAAGTGCTGCTGAAACTCTTCGTCTGACTTAATTTTTAAAGTTTCCCTTACAATCAATTGCTGTCCACATCCTTGCATCATTTCAGTCATACTATAAGCGCTCCCATCGTCACATACTTGGATCCACCACTACCTCTTCTCATTCTATGGTACATCTGCGAGCACTCGTATACATCACACTTGTGTTCTCTCTAACGAAGCCGTCTACATTTGAGTTAGTCTCTGGCACGGTACAGTTTTCAAATAGTATCCTCAAATGATTTGTGTTTATGGTGCTACATCTAAGGTTGGGGATTGTAAACTAGCGAATCCCCTGTTAAGTTCCTTGTATTCAATTTGTATCTCCTCCAGTATTTATGGACCAGTTTCTTTCATTCAAAAAGCATTTTAATCAGGAAGGATAGGAAAAAAAATGATAATACCCTTTAATTTTTCATATATTAGCAAAAAAAATATGTTTTATGTTCGCTGAATAAAATGAAAAAAAATATATATAGACTTTTTAATATTTGCCAAAAATCAAAATCAATTTGAAACAGCACTTCTGAGGGTAGGAATTTTTCCTCTCTCATATTTTTATAAGCTGCAATAGCCCATATTTGTGAAACAGGAATAGAAACGGAGATCATTTTTATATGGCCAAATCCGTCATATAAATCCGCCACCTGCCGAAACGATAATCACTCCAGTGAGGTCTAAAGGACTGTTCAGGGGGTGCTGTGAACTTATCATTAAACCCAGCTGTGACCTCACTGAACGTTTCCTTTGTGTCTCACAATACAAGGGGGCAATCACAGCCTGCCCTCTAAAAACAACTCTCTTCCTCCACACAAAACTACAAGCATCTAATAACACACACACCCTTCACTCAAAAATTTTAAAATCATCAAGGCGACTCCTACACCAACCTCGGAGTCCCCATCTGGGGAGGGGACCATAAATGTCCCCAGGTCGGACTGCCTTTCTGTCGACGACCCTAAGTGTCTTGACACCCCCTCAACTTTTTCTTCATTAACTTCTGCAACATTCGCTGTCTAAGATATAATATTCAGTCTGTAGAACACCACCTCTCCTCTTCTAAACCTCATCTTCTTTTCCTTACTGAAACTCAGGTGTCTGAGGCAACTGACAGTAGCCCCTTTTCTGTTCCCTCCTACTTTCTCTATTCCCATTTTCGATACAAAGCTGGATGCTGAGTTTATGTGCGCAATGACTTAACCTGCTCTCGTGCCCACGCTCTTCAATCTTCCGAGTTTTCCACCACCTGGCTACGACTACAGAGTCAATCTCAAACTAAATTTATCTGTGCTGTATACCTTTCACCTAACTCCTCTGACTATAAGAAATTCTTTGACTACTTAACTTCCAAAGTGGAGCACATTCTGACCCTCTTCCCCTTCGCAGAGATCTCCATTCTTGGAGACTTCAATGTTCACCACCAGCTTTGGTTATCCTC
The DNA here is from genome assembly GCF_035594125.1 of Scylla paramamosain. Taxonomy (NCBI): domain Eukaryota; kingdom Metazoa; phylum Arthropoda; class Malacostraca; order Decapoda; family Portunidae; genus Scylla; species Scylla paramamosain. The sequence goes on from NC_087163.1 coordinate 10,781,898, forward strand.
TCCCTTCACTGATCATCCTGGTGAACTAGCCTTCAACTTTGATATCCTCCACGACCTAGAGCAATTGGTGCAACACTCTACTCGTATTCCTGACCTTCTTGGAGATACGCCCAACATTCTTGACCTTTTCCTGACCTCTAATCCTTCTGCTTATGCTGTCACCCTTTCTTCTCCGTTGGGCTCCTCCGATCACAATCTCATATCTGTATCTTGTCCTATCGCTCCAATCCCTCCTCAGGATCCCCCTAAGCGAAGGTGCCTCTGGCGTTTTGCTTCTGCTAGTTGGGAGGACCTGAGGAGGTATTTTGCTGATTTTCCTTGGAATGACTACTGCTTCCGTGTCAGAGACCCGTCTTTGTGTGCTGAGCGCATAACAGAGGTGATAGTGTCTGGCATGGAGGCGTACATTCCTCACTCTTTTTCTCGTCCTAAACCTTCTAAGCCTTGGTTTAACATAGCTTGTTCTCGTGCTATACATGAGAGAGATGTGGCCCAAAAAAGGTAGTTAAGCCTTCCATCACCAGAATCTCATGCACGTTATAATTCTGCCCGGAACCATGCCAAGTCTGTTCTCCAACTAGCCAAAAACTCCTTCATTGACAAAGTGTCAAAACCTTTCAAGATCTAATTCCCCTCGTGACTTCTGGCATCTAGCCAGAAGTCCAATAATAAGAAGTCTCCAATAACTTTGCTTCTTCTTTCCCTCCTTTATTTCAACCAGATGGCGCCACTGCTATCACATCTATTTCTAAAGCTGAACTCTTCGCTCAAATCTTTGCTAAAAACTCTACCTTGGACGATTCTAGGCTTGTTCCTCCCTCTCCTCCACCCTCTGACTACTTCATGCCACCTATTAAAATTCTTCGCAGTGATGTTTTCCATGCCCTTGCTGGCCTAAATCCTCGGAAGGCTTATGGACCTGATGGGGTCCTATTGTTCCCTGAAAATGTGCCTCCGTGCTTGCAACTTGCCTAGTCAAACTGTTTCAGCTCTGTCTGTCAACATCTACTTTTCCTTCCTGCTGGAAGTTTGCCTACATTCAACCTGTACATAAAAAGGGTGACCGTTCTAATCCCTCAAACTACCGTCATATTGCTTTAATGTCCTGCCTATGTGAAGTTTTTGAATCTATCCTCAATAGGAAGATTCTTAAACATCTATCACTTCACAACCTTCTATCTGACCGCCAGTATGGGTTCCGTCAAGGCAGCTCTACTGGTGATCTTCTGGCTTTCCTTATGGAGTCTTGGTCATCCTCTTTTAGAGATTTTGATGAAACTTTTCCTGTTGCCTTGAACATATCAAAAGCTTTTGATAGAGTCTGGCACAAAGCTTTGATTTCCAAACTACCCTCCTACGGCTTCTATTCTTCTCTCTGTAACTTTATCTAAACCAAACTTCTTGTCCTATCCATTCCTACGCTGATGTTACCACCCTGCAGTTTTCCACGTCTTTTCATAGACATCCAACCCTTCAGGAGGTAAACATTTCACGCAGGGAAGCCACAGAACGCTTGACTTCTGATCTTTCTAAAATTTCTGATTGGGGCAGAGCAAACTTGGTATTGTTCAATGCCTCAAAAAATCAATTCCTCCATCTATCAACGCGACACAACCTTCCAGACAACTATCCCCTCTTCTTCAATGACACTCAACTGTCCCCCTCTTCTACTCTGAACATCCTCGGTCTGTCTTTACTTATAATCTGAACTGGAAACTTCACATCTCATCTCTAGCTAAAACAGCTTCTATGAAGTTAGGTGTTCTGAGACGTCTCCGCCAGTTTTTCTCACCCTCCCAGCTGCTAATTCTGTACAAGGGCCTTATCCGTCCATGAATGGAATATGCTTCACATATCTGGGGGGGTTAAACTCATATTGCTCTTCTAGACAAGGTGGAATCGAAAGCTTTTCGTCTCATCAACTCCTCTCCTCTAACTGACTGCCTTTCTCTCACCGCCGCAATGTTGCGTATCTAGCTGTCTTCTATCGCTATTTTCATGCTAACTGCTCTTCTGATCTTGCTAACTGCATGTCTCCCCTCCTCCCACGGCCTCGCTTCACAAGACTTTCTTCTTTCTCTCACCCCATATTCTGTCCACCTCTCTAACGCAACTGTTAACCAGTATTCTCAATCACTCATCCCTTTCTCTGGTAAACTCTGGAACTCCCTGCCTTCTTCTGTATTTCCACCTTCCTATGACTTGAATTCCTTCAAGAGGTAGTTTTCAAGACACTTATTCATGAATTTTTGACTACTGCTTTGAACTTTTTATGGGACTGGCATTTTAGTGGGCATTTTTTTATTGGATTTTTGTTGCCCTTGGCCAGTGTCTTTCCTACATATAAAAAAAAAAAATATATAGATATTAAGCGGTAAAATTTAAGAATTTAGTGTAATTTACCTAATGCAGCTAGGGACTTGAAATTTACTGGATATATAGTTCAGGATATATGGAAAAAGCGACAGTTTCTTTTAGTTACTGCGATAGGTATTTTACATAGGCCTAAAGCGATTCATGATGTCTCGCTTAATTAGCGATCTGGGAGGGAGGAAGAGCAAGAATATTATTGTATTTGGCATATTTCTAAGTAAAAGCAGTGTTCCACTTTTTAAAATAAATTAAATATTAATGCAAAAAATATCTGATGCAGATACATTGATTATTTGTCGTAAATACGAAATTTTTATTTTTTATTTTTTCATAAATAAATTTGGGGGATATTGATGATAGCTAAAATTTTCCAATTATCCTGTAGTACGTAAAGAAAGAGCCGTAAATTTTCATAGGACACTAAAGAAAACAAAATATTTCATAAAAAAAAAAATATGGGAAGAAAAGAAAAAAAAATCATTCCAGTATCGCGGCGCGTAAAACCACAGAAAATCATGACGGGACACCTCACTGCATAACGCAAAAACATTTTTATCACAAAGTTGTATATACCCCCCCCAAAAAAAAAAAAAAATAATTAATAAAAAAACGGAAAAAATGTAGAAAAAAAAATAGAAACAAAAAAAACCAGGTCACCAGCTTGCAATCTCCTCGTCTGACAAAAAATTGGAGTACAACATGATCTCCTAGCATACTTGCCCAATTGTAA
>NC_087163.1:10830000-10832500 GCF_035594125.1 Scylla paramamosain
TTTAAAATGCTGTCCAGCATTTTTTTCTATAGTTGCGGAACATTTTGACCAACGGACACAGACAGACAGGCCAAGCTCTTACAACTTCCTCCGATTCACCTGAAGGGTAGACCACACCCTGTCAAAACTTTTAGTTCCAAGGCTTAAGAATCCTCGGGCGTGGTTGTAAGGCTGGCATTCTTTCAGGAAGGCCAGGGCAGAGGTATAGAGTCTCTCATTCTCAATGGGGCTGCGGGGGCAGTGCCAGTTCTGACTTAAGACTGGCACACATGTCGATGGCGGCATTTGGACTCATCATCTTCGGGAAGACAACAAAACGAAACCTGTGAATCATACTGATTTTAGTAATCCCTTGGCCTTGATAATAAAGGTTTTTTTCTTTTAACACATCCTATATTTTCATGTTTTCTTTCTCACCATTCTATTATACTGTGGTAATTCAACAGTGAATATAGGCTGGCTCTCTCTCTCTCTCTCTCTCTCTCTCTCTCTCTCTCTCTCTCTCTCTCTCTCTCTCATCTCTCTCTCTCTCTCTCTCTCTCTCTCTCTCTCTCTCTCTCTCTCTCTCTCTCTCTCTCTCTCTATATATATATATATATATTTCAAAAACTTTCCATCGATTTCTCCAGGGATTTCCCTTAGATGATCCCTACAACTGACAAATACCTTGGCAAAAAATTGTCTCTGATTTATGCAAATATGCTTATTAAAGTATATTATTAAGTATATTGTGTAGGAGATGGAATAGTAAGTATAATTTACCTCTTCTGATGACAGTAATCCTCCTCTTGTAGGTCTAGTGGCTTGACGGATCCTGAGAGTACCCAGCTCGCCGAGTTCCAACTAACCACATCCCCCTCCAGATTCTCAGATCGACACGCGGCAAGGGACATTACTTCAGCAGTAGTTAGACTTCGAGAGAAAATACTGAAATTTTAAGTGCAAATGTGACACTGACAAGCCATTAGAATAACTTGAGATGGTGCATACGAGCTTCAATTTGTGAAGAATAGAAATGCCATCTTTATTAGCATGTTAAAATGAATTCATATGAACAAAAACAAAAATTTTTTAGGTAAAATAAGGACAGTTTTCATGACACTAGAAATTTTGAAAAAAAAAAAAACTCATCTATAATTGTAACTCTTGTTAGATACAGTAAGTGCAGATGGTATCATAACACCATATATGTAACAAAATATATTATTTACTTTATATATATATATATATATATATATATATATATATATATATATATATATATATATATATAATATATATATATATATATATATATATATATATATATATATATATATATATATATATATATATATATATATATATATATAATGGAGTCATGCAGTTAGGAAGATCAGAAGAACACTTAGCATGAAAATAGCGGAAGAAAACAGCTAGAGATGCAACACTGCGGCGATGAGAGAGAGGCTGAAGACAGTCACTCAGAGGAGAGGAATTAATGAGACGAAAATATTTTGATTCCCCCTGTCTAGTAGAGAGGGAGGAGTGGATCTCCACCCAGACATGTGAAGCATACTCCATACATGGAAGGAAAAGGCCCTTGTACAGACTTAGAAGCTGGGAGGTGAGAAAAACTTTTTTTTTTTTATGTAGGACAAGGACAACAAAAAAAAAAACAATAAAAAAATATGCCCACTGAAATACCAGTCACATAAAAAGTTCAAAGCAGTGGTCAAAAATTGATGAATAAGTGTCTTGAAACCTCCCTCTTGAAGGAATTCAAGTCATAGGAAGGTGGAAATACAGAAGCAGGCAGGGAGTTCCAGAGTTTACCAGAGAAAGGGATGAATGATTGAGAATACTGGTTAACTCTTGCGTTAGAGAGGTGAACAGAATAGCGGTGAGAGAAAGAAGAAAGTCTTGTCCAGCAAGGCCGCGGGAGGAGGGGAGGCATGCAGTTAGCAAGATCAGAAGAGCAGTTAGCATGAAAAGAGCGGTAGAAGACAACTAGATATGCAACAATGCAGCGGTGAGAGAGAGGCTGAAGGCAGTCAGTTAGAGGAGAGGAGTTGATGAGACGAAAAGCTTTTCATTCCACCCTGTCTAGAAGAGCAGTATGAGTGGAACCCCCCCAGACATGTGGAGCATACTTCATACACGAACGGAAAAGCCCTTATACAGAGTTAGTAGCTGGGAGGGGGTGAGAGAAACTGGCGGAGACGTCTCAGAACGCCTAACTTCATAGAAGCTGTTTTAGCTAGAGATGAGATGTGAAGTTTCCAGTTCAGATTATAGGTAAAGGACAGACTGAGGATATTCAGTGTACAAGATGGGGACAGTTGGGTGTCAATGAAGAAGAAAGGATAGTTGTCTGGAAGGTTGTGTCGAGTTGATAGATAGAGGAATTGAGTTTTTGAGGCATTGAACAATACCAAGTTTGCTCTGCCCCAATCAGAAATTTTAGAAATATCAGAAGTCATGCGTTTTGTGGCTTCCCTGCGTGAAATGTTTACCTCCT
>NC_087163.1:10837500-10877500 GCF_035594125.1 Scylla paramamosain
GAAGCAGAAAAGGAAAAAGAATTGAGAAGACTGTAGTTGGAAGCTGAAGCAGAAGAAAGGAGATTGAAAAATGAAGAGGCTACAGAAGCCAGGAGGCTTGAAGCCGAGAGGGAAGCCAAGCGGTCTGAAGTCGAAAAGGAGGAGATGAAGCTACTTGAAGCAGAAGAGAAGGCGAGGTTATTGAGAAATACAAGGCGAGAAGGTATGAGAAGGAAGAGGCTGAAAAAAAAATTGAGTTGGAGAAGACTCAAATAGAAGTTAATTCATCTCAAGGCTAGAGGAGAGGAGAAAAGAAGATAACAGTGGAAAGCCAGATGGTGCGAAGTTCTACGTTGATACATGAGTTTGATGAGAAAAAGGTGACAATGGTTAAGAATATTTGAGAAGGTCTCAAAGTTTGATTGCCTTCAGAGGAGATAGGTTGGCCTGGTGGTTGATATATTGAAGGCCAAAGCATTACAAGTTTATGACAGGATGTCAGTTGAGGATCTGGAGGATTATGAAGAGTTTAAGGCTGACATCTTGAGGGACTATGAGCTGCGGCCAGAGGCGTAGAGGCTATAATAATTCCTTGGAGGGAAGAAGAGGCCTGGGGATTCATATCTTGATTGTGCTTGCTACTTGGAGGGGGTATTGGAAAAGTGGATGGCTAGCGAGCGTGTCACCTCCTTCCATGAACTAAAGGAGCTCATGATGATGGAGCAGTTTGTGAATGTGGACAAGAAGGAGATAGTACCGCTGCTCCAGGAGAAAAGGTATAACACGTTGAAGGAGCCAACCATGTGTTTCCACATCGGCCAGTGCCACGGTGGATTAGTGGAACGTCTGGCTTGGCCGGTGATAGTTTATCTGGAGGCGTGGCAGGCGCTAGTTTGTCTGAAGTCCACATTATAGCTATGGAAATAAGTCGGGGCGAGTAAGCCCTATAGGTAACAAGTCCCTACCCAGCCCTCAACGGAGACAGACTGGGAGCATGCACTAAAGTTCCCAGCTTATATGTCATTACACTAAGAATATTGCACATTTCAATTTAATTTGTCCTAAGATAGTGACAGACACGGCTTCCCGGTTCCCCAAGAAGGCGGTGGCTTTGATTGTGTCTCTTGCCTGGGACCAAGAGAGTGAGGAGATTTGGTTAGTGTTTTGTTGTAATGGTATAAGGTGTTTTGTTGTAATGGTATAAGGTCAAGAAGTACTACCCTCTCGTTTGTTGATACCTCACGGAGTTCAAGTCACAGGAAGGTGGATGTACAGAAGCAGGCAGGGAATTCCATAGTTTATCAAAGAAAGGCACGAATTATTGAGAATACTGGTTAACTCTTGCATGAGAGAGGTGGACAGAATAGGGGTGAGAGAAAGAAGAAAGTCTTCTGCAGCGAGGCCGTGGGAGGAGGGGGGCATGCAGTCAGCAAGATCAGAAGAGTAGTTACCATGAAAATAGCAGTAGAAGATAGCTAGAGATGTAACATTGCGGCAATGAGAAAAATGCTGAAGATAGTCAGGTAAAGCAGGGGAGTTAATGAGACGAAAAGCTTTTGATTCCACCCTGTCTAAAAAGAGCGGTATAAGTAAATCCCCCCCAGACATGTGAAGCACACTCTATACATGGATGGAGAAGATCCTTGTACAGAGTTAGCAGCTGGGGGGAGGGAGGCGAGAAAAATTGGCGGAGACGTCTCAGAACGCTTAACTTCATTGAAGCTGTTTTAGCTAGATTTGAAGTTTCAAGTTTAGACAATAAAAGGACAGACTGCGGATGTTCAATGTAGAAGAGGGGAACAACTGAGTGTCACTGAAGAAGAGGGGATAGATGTCTCCTGGAAGATTGTGTCGAGTTGATAGATGGAGGGATTTGAGTTTTTGAGGCATTAAACAATACCAAGTCCCAATCACACCAATACCCAATCATATATTTTAGAGAGATCAGAAGTCAGACATTCTATGGCTTCCCTGTGTGAACTGTTTACTTCCTGAAGGGTTGGACATCTATGAAAACATGTGGAAAAGTGCAGGGTGGTATCATCAGCGTATGAGCGGATAGGACAAGAAGTTTGGTTTAGAAGATCATTGATGAATAATAGGAAGAGAGTGGGTGACAGGACAGAACCCTTAGCAAAACTACTGTTAATAGATTTAGGACGAGAACAGTGACAGTTTACCACGGCAGCAATAGAACGGTCAGAAAGAAAATTTGAGTTGAAGTTACAGAAAGAAGGATAGAAACCGTACGAGGGTAGCTTGGAAATCAAAACTTTGTGCCACACTCTATCAAAAGATTTTGATATGTCTAATACAAGAGCAAAGGTTTCACTAAAATCTCTAAAAGAGGGTGATAAAGAATCACTAAGTAATTCCAAAGGATCGCCAATAAAGCGGCCTTGACAGTACCCATAATGAGGATCAGATAAAAGGTTGTGAAGTGATAGATGTTTAAGAATCTTCCTGTTGAGGATAGATTAAAAATCTTTAGATACGTGGAAAATTAAAGCAATTGGGTGGTAGTTTAAGGGATTAGAATGGTCACCCTTTTTAGGAACAGGCTGAATGTTGGCAAACTTCCAGCAAGAAGGGAAGGTAGATGCTGACAGAGTTAAAAGAGCTTGACTAGGCAAGATTCAAGCATGGAGACAAAGTTTTGGAGAATAATAGGAGGGATCCCATCAGATCCATAAAGCTTCCAAGTGTTTTTAGTCCAGCGAAGGCATGAAAACATCATTACGAAGAATTCTTAATAGATAGCAGGGAGTAGTCAGAGGTTGGAGGAGAGGGAGGAACAAGTCCTAGATTGTCCAACATGGAGTTTTTAGGAAAGGCTTGAGCGAAGTGTTCAGCTTTAGAAATAGATGTGATGGCAGTGGTGCCATCTAGTTGAAATAAAGGAGTGAAAAAAGAAGTAGGAAAGTTATTGGAGATGTTTTTGACTAGATGCCAGAAGTTCTGAGAGGAGTTAGATCTTGAAAAAAAATTGACATTTTCTATTAATGAAGGAGTTTGGATAGTTAGTTGGATAGTAGACTTCGCATGGTTCCGGGCAGAAATATAAAGGGCATGAGATTCTTTTTTCTTTTCTTCATGTAGAAGGGACATTGGCCAAGGGCAACAAAAATCCAATAAAAAAAAATTGCCCACTGAAATGCCAGTCCCATAAAAGGGGCCAAAGCTGTACTGAAAAATTGAAGGACAACTGTCTTGGAACCTCCCTCTTGAAGGAATTCAAGTCATAGGAAGGTGGAAAAACAGAAGCAGGCAGGGAGTTCCAGAGTTTACCAGTGAAAGGGATGAAAGAGTGAGAATACTGGTTAACTCTTGCATTAGAGAGGTTGATAGAATAGGGGTGAGAGAAAGAAGAAAGTCTTGTGCAGCGAGGACGAGGGAGAAGGGAAGGCATGCAGTTAGCAAGATCAGAAGAGCAGTTAGCATGAAAATAGCGGTAGAAGACAGCTAGATATGCAACATTGCGGCGATGAGAGAGAGGCTGAAGACAGTCAGTTAGAGGAGAGGAGTTGATGAGACGAAAAGCTTTTGATTTCACGCTGTCTAAAAGAGCAGTATGAGTGGAACCCCCCCCCCCCAAGACATGTGAAGCATACTCCATACATGGACGGATAAGGCCCTTGTACAGAGTTAGCAGCTGGGGTGGTGAGAATAACTGGCGGAGACGTCTCAGAACGCCTAACTTCATAGAAGCTGTTTTAGCTAGAGATGAGATGTGAAGTTTCCAGTTCAGATTATAAGTAAAGGACAGACCGAGGATGTTCACTGTAGAAGAGGGTGACAGTTGAGTGTCAATGAAGAAGAAAGGATAGTTGTCTGGAAGGTTGTGTCAAGTTGATAGATGGAAGATCTGAGTTTTTGAAGCACTGAACAATACCAAGTTTGCTTTGCCCCAGTCAGAAATTTTAGAAAGATCAGAAGCCAAGCGTTCTGTGGCTTCCCTGCGTGAAATGTTTAATTCCTGAAGGGTTGGACGTCTATGAAAAGACGTGGAAAAGTGCAGGGTGGTATCATCAGCAAAGGAGTGGATAGGACAAGAAGTTTGGTTTAGAAGATCATTAATGAATAATAAGAAGAGAGTGGGTGACAGGACAGAACCCTGAGGAACACCACTGTTAATAGATTTAGGAAAAGAACAGTGACCGTCTACCAAAGCAGCAATAGAACGGTCAGAAAGGAAACTTGAGATGAAGTTACAGAGAGAAGGATAGAAACCGTAGGAGGGTAGTATGGAAATCAAAGCTTTGTGCCAGACTCTATCAAAAGATTTTGATATGACCAAGGCAACAGCAAAAGTTTAAAAAAAATCTCTAAAAGAGGATGACCAAGACTCAGTAAGGAAAACCAGAAGATCACCAGTAGATCGGCCTTGAGAGAACCCATCCTGGCGATCAGATAGAAGGTTGTGAAAAGATAGATATTTAAAAATCTTCCTATTGAGGATAGATTAAAAAACTTTAGATAAACAGGAAATTAAAACAATAGAACGGTAGTTTGAGGGACTAGAACGGTCACCCTTTTTAGGAACAGGTTGAATGTAGGCAAACTTCCAGCAAGAAGGGAAGGTAGATGTTGACAGACAAAACTGAAAGAGTTTGACTAGGCAAGGTGCAAGCACGGAGGCACAGTTTCAAAGAACAATAGGAGGGACCCCATCTGGTCCATAACCCTTCCGAGGGTTTAGGCCAGCGAGGGCATGAAAAACATCATTGTGAAGAATTTTAATAGGTAGCATGTAGTAGTTAGAGAGTGGAGGAGAGGGAGGAACAAGCCCAGAATCGTCCAAGATAAAGTTTTTAGCAAAGGTTTGAGCGAAGAGTTCAGCTTTAGAAATAGATGTGATAGCAGTGGTTCCATCTGGATGAAATAAAGGAGAGAAAGAAGAAGAAGCAAAGATATTGGAGATATTTTTGGCTAGATGCCAGAAGATTTTGACACTTTGTTAATGAAGGAGATTTTAGCTAGTTGGAGAACAGACTTGGCATGGTTCCGGGCAGAAATATAAAGTGCATGAGATTCTGGTGATGGAAGGCTTAAGTACCTTTTCTGGGCCACCTTTCTATCATGTATAGCACGAGAACAAGCTGTGTTAAGCCTGGGTTTGGAAGGTTTAGGTCGAGAAAAAGAGTGAGGAATGTATGGCCTCCATGCCATACACTATCGCCTCTGTTATGCGCTCAGTACACAAAGATGGGTCTCTGACACGGAAGCAGTAATCATTCCAAGAAAAATCAACAAAATACCTCCTCATGTCCCCCCAACTAGTAGAGGCAAAATGCCAGAGGCACCTTCGCTTAGGGGGATCCTGAGGAGGGATTGGAGCTATAGATACAGATATGAGATTGGGATTCGAGGAGCCCACAGGAAAAGAAAGGGTGACAGCATAAGCAGAAGGATTAGAGGTCAGGAAAAGGTCAAGAATGCTGGGCGTATCTCCAAGACGGTCAGAAATACGAGTAGGGTGTTGCACCAATTGCTCTAGGTCGTGGAGGATAGCAAAGTTGAAGGCTATTTCACCAGGATGGTCAGTGAAGGGAGAGGAAAGCCAAAGCTGGTGGTGAACATTGAAGTCTCCAAGAACGGCGATCTCTGCAAAAGGGAAGAGAGTCAGAATGTGCTCCACTTTGGAAGTTAAGTTGTCAAAAAATTTCTTATACTCGGAGGAGTTAGGTGAGAGGTGTACAGCACAGATAAATTTAGTTTGAGAGTGACTCTGTAGTCGTAGCCAGATGGTGGAAAACTCGGAAGATGGGCACGAGAGCAGGTTAAGTCATTGCGCGCATACATGTAACATCCAGCTTTGGTTCGAAAATGAGGATAGAGAAACTAGGAGGGAACAGAAAAGGGGCTACTTTCAGTTGCCTCAGACACCTGAGTTTCAGTGAGGAAAAGAAGATGAGGTTTAGAAGAGGAGAGGTGGTGTTCTACAGATTGAAAATTAGATCTTAGACCGCGAATGTTGCAGAAGTTAATGAAGAAAAAGTCAGAGGGGTGTCAAGACACTTAGGGTCGTCGACAGAAAGGCAGTCTGACCTGGGAACATTTATGGTCCCCTCCCCAGGTAGGGACTCCGAGGCTGGTGTAGGAGTCGCCATGACAGTTTTGAAATTTTTGAGTGAAGGGTGTGCGTGTTATTAGGTGCTTGTAGTTTTGTGTGGAGGAAGAGAGTAGTCTTTAGCGGGCAGGCTGTGACTGCCCTCTTGTGTTGTGAGACGCAAAGGGAAACGTTCAGTGAGGTCACAGCTGGGTTTAATGATAAGTTCATGAATAGTGAATAGTGCTTTAGACCTCACTGGGAGTAATTATCGTTTTGTGAGGTGTCTACTGCCTCCTCCTATGATGAGGCTGGTGATGGAAGACTGGGCCATCTCTCTATCATGTATAGCACGTAAACAGGCTGTGTTAAACCTCTTCTACACTGAACATCTTCAGTCTGTCCTTTACTTATAATCTGAACAGGAAACTTCACATCTCATCTCTAGCTAAAATAGCTTGTAAGGAGTTAGGTGTTCTGAGACGTGTCCGCCAGTTTTTCTCATCCCCACCCCCCAGCTGCTAACTCTGTACAAGGGCCTTCTCCGTCCATGTATGAAGTATGCTTCACATGTCTGTGGGGGTTCCACTCATACCGCTCTTCTAGACAGGGTGGAATCAAAAGCTTTTTGTCTCATAAGAACATAAGAACATAAGAAATAAGGGAAGCTGCAAGAAGCGACCAGACTTACACGTGGCAGTCCCTGTATGAAACACTCCTACCTATTTCCATCTGTTATCCCCATCCATAAACTTGTCTAATCTTCTCTTAAAGCTCTCTAGTGTCCTAGCACTAACTACATAATTACTGAGTCCGTTCCACTCATCTACCACTCTATTTGAGAACCAATTTTTTCCTATCTCCTTCCTAAACCTAAATTTTTCAAGCTTGAACCCGTTATTTCTTGTTCTACCCTGGTTGCTGATTCTAAGAATTTTGCTTACATCTCCCTTGTTATAACCCTTATACCACTTAAAGACTTCTATCAGGTCCCCTCTTAACCTACGTCTCTCTAGAGAATGTAAATTTAACCGCTTCAACCTCGCTTCGTAAGGAATACTCCTCATCTCCTGTATCCTTTTAGTCATTCTCCTCTGTACTGATTCTAATAGACCTATATCTTTCCTGTAATGTGGGGACCAGAACTGCACAGCGTAGTCTAGATGAGGTCTGACCAGCGCCAAGTATAACTTTAATATTACTTCCGGCCTTCTACTTTTAACACTCCTAAAAATGAATCCTAGTACCCTATTTGCCTTGTTTCTGGCTTCTATGCATTGTTTCCCTAGACGGAGTTCAGAGCTAACTATAACTCCTAAATCTTTCTCGTACCCTGTACCTACCAGAGTTTGGATGTTTAATGTGTACCTATTGTGTGGGTTTCCTCTACCTACGCTAAGCACTTTGCATTTATTGATATTAAATTGCATTTGCCATCTATCCATCCATTCATTCATTCTATCTAAGTCTGTCTGCAAGGCGATGGCATCCGCTTCTGACCTAATTAATCTACCTATCTTTCAGTTCCTCTCCTCTAACTGACAGTCTTCTTCTGCCTCTCTCTCTCTAAGTCTAATGCAAGAGTTAACCAGTATTCTCACTCTTTCATCCCTTTCAGTGGTAAACTCTTGAACTCCTTGCCTGCTTCTGTTTTTCCACCTACCTATGACTTGAATTCTTTCAAAAGGGAAGTTTCAAGACACTTATCTTTTAATTTTTGACCTCCGCTTTGGACCCTTTTATGGGACTGGCATTTTTATTGGATTTTTGTTGGTCTTGGCCAGTGTCCCTCCTACATAAAAAAAATAAATAAAAGTTGCTCATGTATTGGGCCACCTGTGTTGCTAACAGCTAATCCTACAGCTGTTAGTGTACCTAATGAGGGTTCTGTCCCTCAGAGACGGGTCACTCCAATACCTGCCAAGACAGGATTCGTTGGCAAGGAAGTAGAAGGTCGGGACGTGTCACTCCACTACTTGCCAAGACAGGAGTGGATGGCAAGGAAGTAGAAGGTCGGTCAGTGTTGGCAAGTAATAACAGTATTGTGAATAGCCGGAGGAGAAAGGAGGACGAAGATGCTCCATTTTGTTGTGTCATCCGCAGCTAAGGAGGCACGGGTGCTAGCAGCACGGAACGGCCTAGTATTTAGCTGCTTCGGAGTCAGGATGATTCTGGAGCGTTTGGCACGGTTCTTGGGGGCCAGTGCTCCACTGGCCTCTGGGCCAGTGGAGCTGGAGCTGGCCCAGAGGCACACTGGCTAGGCTCATGTTGGAGCCAGGGTTTGCTGTACTGTATTGGCCACGTGCATTAGTTTGGCTCCGTGTGCGGGAATGGGAATGCTGTGTCCTGGAAAGAAGCAGCCATCAGCTCTTTGCAGCGATATCTATGTCATCGAGGGATTGGCAAGAGGAATGCAAAATGATGGTAGTGCTGTGGCTGACATTGAGAAGCATGCCTGGTTGTGTCACACCCAAGAAGTGGTATTTTGTTTTATTAAGAGCGACCTAAATCTTCCTTTTATTTTTACCAGGGAAGTGGCACTTTTATTGTCAGTTTTATGGGTGTGGCATGGAGGCTTCATGGAGTCATGAGCAAGGAAGTGAGAGTGAAGTTCTGGGCAGAGTGTTCTCCAGTGAGGAGACTAGAGGGGGCGAGCGAGTGAAACTTGCTTGGCGGCCTGATGAATAGTTGTGTTCAGCCAGACGGTTTATTGCCTGGTAGTGCCACGATGATAATACACCTACTGCCGTTGGTGGGTTCGTTGAGTGTTGCAAGGGCACAGGGATATCATTGCGTGGTGACTCTTATGTTTGTACAAGGTGGAAGAAAAGGCACAGAAGGAATAGGCTGTGCAGTGGAGAGATCAGAAGAGAAGAGAGTAGGTGGAGAAGTAGTGACAACAGAGACTGAGAAGAGACAAGAGTCACAAGAAGAGTTGGAGTAGTCTTAACTGTAGGAGGAGATACAAATATGATACCCAGCTTGCACACTGATGTAGCTGGGGAGATCACAGGTCCTGGCGGAGAATCAAAGATGGGTCTCGAAGCAGGAGTGTAAGGAAGAGAAAGAAGTGGCAATTTGAATAAGAAGGGCCAAGTGAGAGATCCGTTGTTTCCTGCTGTTATAGTTATTGTTCATGTTAATTGCAGCAGCTTCAGTTTTGTGACTTGTGAGTATCCTACTTAAATCTGATGTAATTTGCCCCAATCAGTTATGTGCTGAGTTTGAATTTGTTATGTCTTGAAAATATCGTAAGTTTTTTTGTATCTTCCATTTTTTTTTTTTTTTTTTTGTTTCGAAAGGGCGTGTTACATGGGGCATAAGTAGGGAAGTAAGAAGAAAAAGAAAGGTGGAGAAAAAAGGAAGGAGATGGGAAGAAGAGAGAGCGAGAAAGAAGGGTACAAATGCCAGATGTACAATGACTGGGTGGCGTGAGCCTTTGAGTTTACTAAGATCTTCCTGTACATAGTCATCTTTCTTCTCCATTTGATTTATCATATTTCTATTTTTTTTTTTTCAATTTTAGTCCCTCTTATCGCTTAGTAGATGAGTTCTCCCTGCATATATAGTAGTTAGTATTCATCCGGCTCCCATAGTTAAATCACAATTATTTTCTGAAGACAACCGTTTTATATATGCAAGGTAGAAGCACCAAGTGAGGCGGTTGGGAGGGTGTGGGTGTATCGCCGTTGCTCCCTTCCCAGCATGAGTCATATCCTCGTGATGAGTGCAGGGCAGGTCAAGTAACGCTACCTACTTTGTCCTCTTCAGTTATGGGCCACGAGATGAGTGCAGGGCAGGTCAAGTAACGCTACCTACTTTGTCCTCCTCAGTTATGGGCCAGTTGACAAGAGAGGTATATATGTTATATATATTAAATCAGGAAGAACTCTCATACATGTCTTTTACGCGCACACACCTACTATATCAACTTATACCCACGACCTCCAAGCTACCAGGAATACCATGCTCACTACCGGTCCTCCATGCTACCAACACACCAAGCTCCTCATCTGATCCAGCAGTGGCAAACATCATCAACTGGGCAAGTACTTCATTTAAAATCAAACAGTAAAGAGGAGAGGTAAAACATAATCTAGAACAAGTGGTGATCGCATTAAATATCAAAACATTAGAACAGTAGATCAGCGGCCGCATCAAAAATCAAAATGAGTGTTGGTCAAAGGTGTTGTGTGATCAAAGAAACACGAACTCCCAAGTACACACCGAGACGCGAATAGCACGCCCTATCTCAGGCAAGTTACAAGGCTGATACGTCACATGGTCTCTCTCTCTCTCTCTCTCTCTCTCTCTCTCTCTCTCTCTCTCTCTCCCCTGAGGCCGCACCTTGCTCCTGCTCCTCTCCCACGTGACTTGTCCCTGTGGCCACACCCTGCTCATCACCACACCTGTCTGTCGCCACATCCTGTCGCCGCTTTGGTCGTCGTTCCTGCTACCCTCCTGAGGTGTCGGTGTCCCTTGGCTCCTCCCCCGGGCCACCCCAGTGCTCATGGACTTGGCTCCTTCCCCGAGCCACTCCCACCCACCACCGTCTCCACCAGTGTTCACGGCCAGGCCTCATTGGACAATCTTCCTGGGACGCTCTAGGCGCAGCTGTCATCATCACATTCTCTCTGCTGGACCCATCCCAGGTCATCTCATTGCCTCTGCCCAGCTGTGTTCCTCCAGTCATGTGTTGTTACTTCCTCGCCAAAATTTAAGTATCCAATTTCATGAAGATTATTCTTGTCTTTCCACTTTTCCTTCTGCTATTAAGTCGTGCCTATCTGTCTATTTATATAATTCTCTATCTGTCTGTCTGTCTTTCTGCCTATCCGTCTCCTGCCGTCTGTCTCTGTCTGCTTATCAGTGTTTATATCATTCCCTTCTGTCTTTCATTATTATGTTTTTGTGTACTATTCTGTGTTATATTGTGTGTTGTGTTATCATAGTGTTTTTTTTTTTATTTCTTTTACCTATTATTCCTTGATTATTTATACACTTCACATCGTTCATGCGAACACACTCACAGTCTGCACTCTCTCATTTATTACCTGCTACAGTATCTACTGTAGACACTGTAGTAGGTGTCTATCACCGCTAATCCTCATATAACCTTCATACACGAATCTCACCACCTTCCTATTTTTTTGGGGGACTGGCACAGAAACTGTTCATTAGTTTATTCAAAGAATTGAGGAGAAATGCACTCGGCATGCAGCTACATCTGATAAGTAAAAAATATCCATTTTAAAATCATGCCTGTCACGAGCCTTCGAGTATCGCTAGCCTGTTGGTGAAAGACAAATTTGCTTCTCCCACCACCTTTGATGACTTCACCACTCACCTCAGAAGTAATTTCCAGAGTCATTTTAAGCTTGGAACCACCCATTCTCTTTTTCAAAATCACGAAATTTATCTCACAGCACGTCCAATCACACACTAATCCTTACCAGGCAGAAAACATTGCTTCCTCTCCGAATTCAGAATTAATCACTCAGCGCACATCCCCTTCATTTCGTTATCAGTACACTCGATCGAAATCGAGATCAAGAAATGTCATCTGCAACCGTTGCAAGCTGACTGGTCATGCTCTCGCGCAGTGTAGGGTTGTTCTCAATAGTTCAGGAAGATACTCTTTCAATTTTGAAGCATTCTGTTTCCTTCCACAAAAGGGTACGTAACTTCTTACAAGACTGCAGGCATTATCATGCACAGTCTCAGGCTCCACAAACATCGTCGGAAAACTCTTCGCGTCCTTCTCTGAACAATCCATTTTAACATCATCCATCCTCAAGTCTTCATTTTCTTATGTGTCTGAGCATTGTGGAATACACAAGATATGCTTCACACATCCTTCTAACTCAGCATTACCTTCAAATGATATGAGATGTGCTGGATTCAATGGTATTATCACAGATGTTACGTGTTACTCTATCATACAAAGCTTTCTTTGACAAGGGTGCTGCAATTAACCTGATCAAAATGGATGTATTTCGGAAATTTTCTTCCCCCTCTCAGGATCTCATCACTACATTACCTCCCAATGTCAATCTTAATGGTATATCTGGGAAAATTAAGTTACCTCACGGGGAAAGTACTCTTATCACTGTTTTTATCACTCCAGGAACCATTCATATGTGATTATTTTTATATTGTATCTGATGTATTTTTCAGTGCAAATCTCCTCATAGGTTTCAACATCATGTGCAAATATATCAGTCTTTTCCCTGCCATCAATGAAATCGCTCAAGGGGATACTTATATTCTTACTGTTCTCTCTGGTACTTCCTCTCTTGCTAGTATAGTAGCATCTGTTGCAACTCTTCCTTCTACTAGCGATCAGATGTTATCTACACGGGATTCTTGTGTTATGTTACCCGATTTGCCTGTCTCACAGCCTCATTTTCAATCAACTTTCCAGTCAGACTACGGTGTAACTCCTTGTAAACACATTTTGCTAGCAGATCCCATAACGCTATCTGAATGTGCCTTATATGTTGTAAACGCTACGGTTAAATCTGCTGTATCAGGCACTGATATCCTTTGTCATGCACAAGTCTCCATGCAAAGGTGTTGAGTTGGAATCCGTTCTTACTACAATTGATGAAAATGGATTCTGCAAAATCGGGCTGAAAAATGTCACATCTATGCCTGTCAAGCTGAAAGCAGGTGTGCTACTCGAAGACTTGCCGTACTCTGAGAAAGTTGTAATCTTGGATGATTTACCTTCTTCCTCTATCAATATGTATCTACATCAGACAGCCATAATATGTCTTCTTTCCCGCCTATCACGGATGATTACATATTTGTACTTGATTTCCCAGAATCTCAACATGAATTACTCTCTCTCTACTAAGTTCTTTCAGGAACGTTGTCTCGCTCCTTGGTGAACCTCTGGGCCACACAGACATCATCACTCACTCTATCTACCTGACGGCTGGATCCAGACCATCTTACACTCCCAGCTACAGGGTGCCACACCGCCGTTGTGTTCTGCTTGATGAAGCTATGCGAGGTATGTTACTTCAGGATGTAGTGGAACCTGCCTGTTCACCTCATAACTCTCTCTTGTTACTCGTTCCAAAGAAACAAGGCGATTGGTGTGTCGTTGTCGACTTCAGAAAAATCAACACATCTACCATTCCTGACCGTTATCCTATGCTGAAGTTAGGTGACCTTCAGTCTCTCGGTGATTCAAATGCGGCATTTTCTACCCTAGACTTACCCGCAGGATTCTTTCAAGTTGAATTAGAGAAAGTTCACGAACCTATACTGCTTTCACTACCTCCTCTGGCCAATTTACCTTCAAACGCATGGCCCAAAGTCTACGTAACTTGTCTTTCAGAGACTGATGACTTCTGTTCTCTCAGGTCACATCGGAAAAAGTGTGCTCTGCTTCTTTGATGACGTTATCATTGCATCAAAATTTTTACAGGATCATTTTTACACGCTGTCTCTCGATCTCTCACGTTTTCAAGCTGCTGGCTTAAAGGTCAAACTCAACAAATGTTCGTTTCTCAAACAGCAAGTCAAATTCTTTGGTCACAAAGTTGACAGAGATGGTATTCACACCTTAAGTGAAAAATTTCCCTTTTCTTACTAATATCGATCAGATCAGGCAGTTCAGTGGTCTTGCTGGAATATATCGCCAGTTCATGAAAAAATTTTGGCCTTATCACACAACTTTTCATTCATTTGCTGAAGCAAAATGTGGCATTCATCTGGTCTGAAAAGGAACAAGATGCCTTTGATCTTCTCAAAACTGCCTTGTGTCAAACACCAGTTCTTGCTTTTCCAAATTTCAAGAATTATTTGATTTTATACACAAACGCTTCTGGCTTTGGAAATGGTGCTATTCTCATGCAAATATTCACTCTAAATATCGCATTCGCAGACTTCTTAACAAGGCAGAGCAAAATTATGACGTCACAAAGCGTGAAATTCTCACCGTGATCTGGGCGTTACGTCATTTCCGTGAACTCATCTTAGGTTATAAGATCCGTGTCCACACTGATCATCATGCTGTCAGAGACTTTCAAAGGCAACAACTTTATAGGTCAATTTGCTCGCTGGCATTTCACGATTCAAGAATTTAATCCAACATTTTCATATATTCCTGGTAAGGCAAACTCAGTGATAGACGCACTATTACGCAACGTTGCCGCTATCTCCGTCATAAGAAAAGTCCCGCCATGCTTACCATGGATGAAAGACGCACTATTACGCAACGTTGCCGCTATCTCCGTCATAAGAAAAGTCCCGCCATGCTTACCATGGATGAAATAAGAAAGCAACGTTCATACGCCTTCTGTTCTAGTGTTGCTTATTACTTGGAATCTGGTGAAGAGACAAATCTTCCTAAGTTGCAAGTGGGTGTTGATATGTTTTTCATACAAGACGATCTTTTATACAAGTCGAGTGATGTCTCTACTGACGATTCTAGTGAGTGTTTATCTCAGCTCATGATAGTGAGTACCGTACTTCACCACGTTCACGAGTCACCCCACGCAGGACATCCAAGTCGGGATATGCCCGATCATATTTCTGGCCAAGTATGAGGAAAGATATCTTTCAACACTGTGTGCTTCACATCGCCCATCACTCGCTCACGACACATTAGATCCATTGTTCTTTGGGTCACACCGTGTACTTGAATCTTTCCATGGCCACAAAGTAAAAGTTCTAGATCTCAAAACCTTAAGGGAACAGATCGTCCATGTCGATCATTTGAAGCGTGATGAGTGTACACATCAGGTATCAAAGTTTTAATTTAACAGATCCTTCAAGCGACTTATGCTTAACCACACACACACACACGCACCTTCTTACAGCATGAAACTCTGTTCCCATTCCAAGGTTTAATGAAAGCTTAACCACACACACACACACACACACCTTACAGAATGAAACTGTTCCCATTCCAAGGTTTAATGAAGGAAACCAAAAGGTGACGAAAACATATACAAGTTCACAAGCAACACAGTGAATGTAATATGTATCAAGTAATAAGCATAAAGGAAAAGAAATATATATCCAAAATACAACAAACACAAGTAGCTCAGGCATTTACGTAATGAAGAGTGTGAGTGTACGTGTGCGAGTGTTCGTGTTTGTGTTCGTGTTCGTCACGTCTTCTAACTCACGTCGATGTAACCGAATCCAGGCAGCAGGAGGGAGGATGGTTCTAACGTGTTCGTCGCGTCTTCTTTTAACTCTCGTCGATATAATCGACGAGAGCAGCAGGAGGGAGGATGGTTCCAAATGTGAGAGGCGAGCGAGACTGACGAAGTGTGGAGGTGGAAGTCCGTCGTCAGCTTGGTAGCCCGATCGAAACGTGAGTCAAGACGTGTTACAAAAGCTTCGTTTCTATAATATCACCACGGTGTGGTCGAGACGGTATTCGAAGCCGATGGTTAGTTGGAGAGATTAGTGGTTGGCGAGGCGGGTACGAGGGCTGTAATACCTCCTCTCTGAGGACGTCGACACCCGATAACAAGAACCTTGGTGACGGTGGAGACAGGAGGAAAATTGGAGAAGCTCTCGTCAGCATCAGAGATGAATTCGAGAGAGAGCGTCGGCGAGGATATTTTCAGAGCCTTTTATGTGTCGAATGGTCACGTCATAAAGCTGGAGGAGAAGTGACCACCGGAGAAGACGCTGGTTAGTAAACTTGTTTCGCTGTACGAATGTCAGGATTATGGTCGGTGAATACCTGCAGGCGCTTGACGCTGACGTGCAAGTAGCATTCAAATTTTTTAATTGCTGAAACAATTGAGATCAGTTCCTTTTCGATGATGCTGTAATTCCTCTGGTGGCTGTTGAACTTGGCTGAGTGATAGGCTACCGGATGATAGATTCCGTTCTTCTCCTGTAGGAGGACTGCCCCTGAGGCGATGTCTCTGGCGTTGGTTTGTAGAGAGAATGACCAGGAGAAGTCCGGTGCTTGCAGAACCGGCTCGCGAGCTAGGAGATTCTTGAGTTGATCGAAAGCCCGCTGACAGTGTGGTCCATTCGAATTTGGCAGTTCCACTGGTTAGTCCTGTTAGAGGGGCGGCTGCTTCCGCGCTAATTTCGGGCAGAACCGGCGGAAGAAACCCGCCATCCCGAGGGAGCGCCGTATCTCTCTCTTGGAGGCTGGCACCGGGAACTCCAGTACGGCGGACACGTTGGCGGCTTTGGGACGGACACAGCCATGCTCCACCTGTTGCCTCAAGTAGGTGACTGTAGCCCCATCGAATGTAATTTTCGCCAATTTAACCGTCAGCCATGCCTCCTGCAGTCTGTGGAACATTACAGCAAGTTAATGGATATGCTGCTCCCAATTATCTGAGAAGATCGTCTAAGTACACCGACAATCCGACTAGGTCTTGAACGAGGTGATTCATGGCCCTCTGGAAGGTGGCTGGGCAATTTCTCATCTCAGAGGGAGCTACCAAGTAGTGAAAAAGTCCAAAGGAGGTAATGAAGGCTGAAATTTCCAGAGCTTTCTTAGTGAATAGTATTTGACAGTAGCCTTTAAAGAGGTCAAGCTTAGTTACAAATTTGGATTGTCCCACCTCATCAAGATCATCTATTCGTGGCAACTGATAGGCATCTGGCACTGTGACAGCATTCACTCGTCTGTAGTCCGTGCAGAAGCGTAGTTGATCATCCTGTTTGGGGACGAGTATGCACGGTGAAGCCCAAGTTGAGTGACTAGGTGCAGCCAACTCCTGTGTGAGTAGGTAATCAACCTCTTTCCTTATCAGCTCTCGTTTCTGAGAATGTAGACGGTAAGGAGCTTGATGGATAGGTGAAGTGCCTGGTAAAAGTTTTAAAAAAAAACATCTTGATGTTGGTCCACAAGTGAAATCAAGTCCTGTGCTTGTGAGGAAGATAGGTGACTGAGATTATTGTATAGATGTTCAAGTATATATGCGTTACTGGAGGTGTCCTCTATATCTGGGATTGTGTCTGAATATATCTGCTTAGTTTCTGCGATTATATTTGACGCACAAAGAAGAGGTAACACTGAGGTAACACTGCAGTTTGAAGAGTCCAGTGTAGGCGTTCGGTCCTTGTATAATTTGAGCAAGTTAACATGAATTAATTGTGGAGACTTACGATGATCAGGAGTCTTAATTATATAATTTGTATGTTCTTGAGGATGTCATATGGACCGTGATACTTAACCTGTAAAGGGGAGCCAGGAATAAGTAAAAAGGCGAGGACTTGGTCACCCTCTTTGAAAGTTCTTACTTGAGTGGCTTTATCAAAATGAGCTTTCATCCCACGCTGTGTTTGCTGGAGATTAGAATGGGCAAATGAGCAGACTTTATGAAGGGTGGATTTTAAGGTATCCAACTGGTGGGTGACCGTGACAAGCCTATGGACAGTGGAGTCAAGTAGCTTGTCCTTAACAAGTTGTAGGGATCCCCTCACTTTCCTACCAAATAATAATTCAAAGGGAGAGACGCCCAGGGTATCGTTGGGTGTTTCTCTAATAGCGAACAACATGAAGGGCAGTGACTCGTCCCATTCCTAGTTCTGTTCGTAACAAAACTTTCGTAACATTGATTTTGGGGTTTGATGATACCTTTCTAGCGCACCCTGAGAATCCGGATGGTAATCGGTCGCTAGAGTCTGCGTAATACCAAGTTCAGTTAAGACAGCCCGGAAGAGATCACTCGAAGTTTGTTCCCCGGTCGCTCCGTATATCCTGGAGAATGCCATAGATGGTAAACATGAATTTAGACAATAGTTTTAAGCCTTGATGTTCTTAATAGGGGAAGCCTTAGGATACCTAGTAGTTGGGTCAAGTACAGTTAGGATGTATTGGCTTTCCTTCTTGGTTTGTGTTAAGGGCCCTATAACATCAATGACTATTTTCTGAAATGGTTCTGAAGGAACTTGTAAAGGTTGTAGGGGGTAAGGAGGGATGGTTTGATTAGGTTTACCTGCAAATTGACACATATGACACGAATTGATAAATGGGGCTACGTACTTCCGTAGAGCTGGCCAGTAAAAATTATTCAATATTTATCACAGGTTTTCGTGATACCTAAGTGGCCAGCAACGTATTCATGAGCGATCTCTATCACGGGTGTTCTCAAGACTCCTGGCAAGACTATTTGATGGACCTCATCCCATGCTGAATCATCATTAAGTTTTAGGTGGTTTATACATTCATAAACATGTCGCCCTGGTAGTAAAATGATGGATAGTGAATGATCTGATTCTTAAGAATTTGATTAATGATTCATCCTCTTTTTGCGCCAAAGAGAACTTTAGTAGTTAACAATTGATTTAGGTTCACTTGACCTGGAGGATTATGTGGGAGTGGTGAGTCTAATAACAAGGGGAGGAAAGACTGCACCAGCGGCCGAGTCGTTAGCCAGTAAAAACTCAGCATTAGGTATGGCCAGATTGATCACTACTGACCCCAACAATCACTTCTCCCTTCACTATAGGACTGTCAAGGTGTACTCTGGTTAACATGAGTGGAAAACGGGAGTGGAAATGGATACTGAAAATCCTTTAAATACATCTTTCCACCAGTGTATTTTTTTTTTTTTTTTAATCCCAGGGACTGTTGATTTTAGTAGAAGTGACTGGCTTCCAGCGGTATTCCTAATGATATTTATTAAATATTTTAAGTTATCACCAAAGGAGATTGATCCTTTTTGTGATCCTTTTGACATAAATGGGGTAAATACCTTGTTAGAGGGATCTGTTTTCGTGGTGTTAAATGAGGCCAATGGTTTGGTAAAAGCACCTTTTGCTACTTTGCACTTGGGATTAGGTCATTTTATAAGGTGGGCAGGCTTTTTGCAAAATGAACACACTGGAGATAATTTGTTAATACTAACGACCGACTTGCCATTGTTTACTGCACCAGCACCGGACTTTACAATTGACTCGGCCTTCCTCTCCCACGGGACCTGGACGGTGAATCAGTGAAAACATGTCTGCAATTTCAGTAGTTTTAAGTAAGCGTCTCGTCTCTGCAGGTTAAGTGCATTACTACTGAATGAGGTACCTTGCATGTAAATTCCTCTAAAGTGATTAAGTTTACTAGCTGGTCATATGTGGTGACTAAAGCCGACTTAAGCCACTTTTGCAGCGCTCTGTACTTATCTGATGCGAACTCCAAGTATGTCTGGTGCTGGAGATTAAGATTCCTAAATTTTGTCTGTAATCCTCTGTTGTAATGGAATATGCCGCTAGAATACCTTTCTTAACTGAAGCATAATCAGTGTTGTTTTCTAAATCTCCCAAGATAGTTTAAGCTTTCTCAGTGAGTTTGGGCTTTAGGAGCCATGTCCAATTCTCCTGAGGCAATTCAAAGTGTTCACCAGATGATTCGAGCTCTGAAGAAAGTTTTGGGATCTTGATCTGAGAATTCTGGTAAGAGGGACAAATATTTAGTGATCTTAGCCTTGTGTGGAGGTTGTTTTTGCAATAGGAGTAATTTGTGAGCTCTTCCTTTCTCTGCTTGTTTCTCCTCATGTTGTCTTTGTCTAACCTCATGCTCTCTTTGTCTAACCTCATGTTCTTCTCCTCATATTCTATCAGCATTTGCAAGGCTTTCATTTTATTTATTATCATTTTTTCTGTCTCGAGTTCTTTACTAGGACTAGGTTCTTCAAGAAGAGTTAAAATGAGTGTCATGGTCATCTTTTCGAATATCATGTTGGAATGTAATCTCGAGACCACTAGCAATGTATTTTTGTTATTTTGGAGGCTAATTTCTTCTACAGAAGGGATTCCTACAAATGGTTCAATGGTCTAGGAATTTCGCCATTTTGATGTACTCACTTGAGTAGAAAAAAAAAAAAGTTTTGATGTCAAAACTACCACAAGTTACCTCCTAAGTTTCACTTGAGTTAAATAAAGCCTTGACATAAGATTCGAGAGGGTTATTAACCACAAAGACGGGATTTGCACCCTTGGACACGAGTTAATAGCCTTAAACAGAGAGGGACGCGACCCCTGATGAGCCTTTCCTTCACAGACGTAACTAGCCGTAGGTCAGCGAATGATGTACCTCTATTACAACAAACAAGAGTTGGCCTAAAGTACTCTTGAGTTTAGATTGGTCTAGTTACTCGCGAGGGAATTAAGATTGATTTGGAGCTTCAATGGCCCCGAATGAGTGAGAATGAGCAGAATGTGAGGAAATGCAGTATGTGAGGAAGTGGAACTACACTCCACGGAATAATTCCTACCTGAAACCAATACAGCTACCGCAGTTAGCTCTTTACGTATTCACCAGGTCTATCGTGAAATATTTAAAGGCAAGGTCACCGTGCACCCACCAGCAGATACTCGTGAAATAAACGAAGAAATGACGAAAACGAGTGTGAATAATGTGGTTATGTATGTATGTAAGTGAGTATGTAAGCCTGAAAACAAACCTTAAGTCAGAAACAGTGTTTACTTAATTAGCAGTTACGTTAACATACAAATGACATACCAGTTCATAAGATACCATCCCGGACAGGCCCCCGATATATGCTACAAGCACGGGTAATAGTTGGTTGACTAGGGTGTGTTGTTGTACCCTTTCTTGTAGCATAAGGTAGTGAAACGAGTGTTAAATAAAACTTACAATCATTATTAAACTAAATATCCACTACCTGAAGCGGTCATAGCGCGTGCAACTTACCTAGGGCACAGTAATCTCGCTTGGCTTCAAGTAAGTATGTACAGTTAACATATAAAAGCTAAAGAGCAATGAAGGAAACCAAGAGGTGACGAAACATACACAAGTTAATAAGAAATAAAGTGAATGTAACATGTACCAAATAATAAGCAATGAAGGAACACAAATATAAGGAGCTCAGGCGTAAACGTAATGAAGAGTGTGAATGTAGGTGTTTTCGTGCTCGTCACGTCTTCTTTAACTCTCGTCGATGTAACCGAATCCAGGCAGCAGGAGGGAGGATGATTTCTACTGCGAGAAGTGAATGAGACCGTCGTCAGCTCGGTAGCTCGATAGAGACGTGAGTCGAGACGTGTTTCCAAAGCTTCGACTTTATGTTACCGCCAAGGTGTTGTCGAGACGGTATTCGAAGCCGATGGTTAGTTGTAGAGATTAGTGATTGGCGAGGAGGGTACGAGGGCATATATATATACGTCAGGAAGAGGCAGTAGACACCTGCCGAAACGATAATTACTCCCAGTGAGGTCTAAAGCACTGTTCAGGGGGTGCTGTGAACTTATCATCAAACCCAGCTGTAACCTCACTGAACGTTTCCCTTTGTGTCTCACAACACAAGGGGGCAGTCACAGCCTGCCCTCTAAAGACAACTCTCTTCTTCCACACAAAACTACAAGCACCTAATAACACACACACCCTTCAATCAAAAATTTTAAAATCATCATGGCGACTCCTACACCAGCCTCGGAGTCCCCATCTGGGGAGGGGACCATAAATGTCCCAGGTCAGACTACCTTTCTGTCGACGACCCTAAGTGTCTTGACACCCCCCTCAACTTTTTCTTCATTAACTTCTGCAACATTCGCAGTCTAAGATTTAATTTTCAATCTGTTGAACACCACCTCTCCTCTTCTAAACCTCATCTTCTTTTCCTCACTGAAACTCAGGTGTCAGAGGCAACTGACAGTAGCCCCTTTTCTGTTCCATCCTACTTTCTCTATCCTCATTTTTTATCCAAAGCTGAATGCTGCGTTTATGTGCGCAATGACTTAACCTGCTCTCGTGCCCACGCTCTTGAATCTTCCGAGTTTTCCACCATCTGGCTACGACTATAGAGTCACTCTCATACTAAATTTATCTGTGCTGTATACCTCTCACCTAACTCCTCTGACTATAAGAAATTCTTTGACTACTTAACTTCCAAAGTGGAGCACATTCTGACCTTCTTCCCTTTTGCAGAGATATCCATTCTTGGAGACTTCAATGTTCACCACCAGCTTTGGCTTTCCTCTCCCTTCACTGACCATCCTGGTGAACTAGCCTACAACTTTGCAATCCTCCATGACTTAGAGCAATTGGTGCAACACCCTACTCGTATTCCTGACCGTCATGGAGATACGCCCAACATTCTTGACTTTTTCCTGACCTCTAATCCTTCTGCTTATGCTGTCACCCTTTCTTCTCCGTTGGGCTCCTCCGATCACAATCTCATATCTTTATCTTGTCCTATCGCTCCAATCCCTCCTCAGGATCCCCGTAAGCGAAGGTGCCTCTGGCGTTTTGCCTCTACTACTTGGAGGGACATGAGGAGGTATTTTGCTGATGTTCCTTGGAATGACTACTGCTTCTGTGTCAGAGACCCGTCTTTGTGTGCTGAGTGCATAACAGAGGTGATAGTGGAGGCATGGAAGCGTACATTCCTCACTTTTTTTCTCGTCCTAAACCTTCGAAACCTTGGTTTAACACAGCTTGTTCCCTTGCTATACATGATAGACAGGTGGCCCACAAAAGGTACTAAAGCCTTCCATCACCAGAATCTCATGCACTTTATATTTCTGCCCGGAACCATGCCAAGTCTGTTCTTCATGATAAGTCTGTTCTGTCCTTCATTAACAGAAAATGTCAAAACCTTTCAAGATCTAACTCCCCTCGTGACTTCTCGCATCTAGCCAAAAATATCTCCAATAACATTGCTTCTTCTTCTTTCCCTCCTCTACTTCAACCAGATGGCACCACTGCTATCACATCTATTTCTAAAGCTGAACTCTTTGCTCAAACCTTTGCTAAATACTCTACCTTGGACGATTCTGGGTTTGTTCCTCCCTCTCCTCCAACCTCTGACTACTTCATGCCACCTATTAAAATTCTTCACAATGATGTTTTCCATGCCCTCGCTGGCCTAAACCCTCGGAAAGCTTATGAACCTGATGGGGTCCCTCCTATTGTTCTCCGAAACTGTGCCTCCGTGCTTGCACCTTGCCTAGTCAAACTCTTTCAGCTCTGTCTGTCAACATCTACCTTTCCTTCTTGCTGGAAGTTTGCCTACATTCAACCTGTTCCTAAAAAGGGTGACCGTTCTAATCCCTCAAACTACCGTCCTATTGCTTTAATTTCCTGCCTATCTAAAGTTTTTGAGTCTATCCTCAACAGGAAGATTCTTAAACATCTATCACTTTACAACCTTCTATCTGATCGGCAGTATGGGTTCCGTCAAGACATCGCCAGTCTGGGTTCCTCCCGCGGCCTCGCTGAACAAGACTTTCTTCTTTCTACTGGTGATCTTCTGGCTTTCATTACTGAGTCTTGGTCATCCTCTTTTAGAATTTTTTTTGAAACTTTTCCTATTGCCTTGGACATATCAAAAAGCTTTTGATAGAGTCTGGCACAAAGCTTTGATTTCCATACTACCCTCCTATGGCTTCTATCCTTCTCTCTGTAACTTCATCTCAAGTTTCCTTTCTGACCGTTCTATTGCTGCTGTGGTAGATGGTCACTGTTCTTCTCCTAAATCTATTAACAGTGGTGTTCCTCAGGGTTCTGTCCTGTCACCCACTCTCTTCTTATTATTCATTAATGATCTTCTAAACCAAACTTCTTGTCCTATCCACTCCTACGCTGATGATACCACCCTGCACTTTTCCACGTCTTTTCATAGACGTCCGACCCTTCAGGAGGTAAATATTTCACGCAGGGGAATCCACAGAACGCTTGACTTCTGATCTTTCTAAAATTTCTGATTGGGGCAGAGCAAACTTGGTATTGTTCAATGCCTCAAAAACTCAATTCCTCCATCTATCATCTCGACACAACATTCCAGATAACTATTTCCTCTTCTTCAATGACACTCAACTGTCCCCCTCTTCTACACTGAGCATCCTCAGTCTGTCCTTTACTTATGATCTGAACAGGAAACTTCACATCTCATATCTAACTAAAACAGCTTCTATGAAGTTAGGTGTTCTGAGACGTCTCCGCCAGTTTTTCTCACCCCCCCAGCTGCTAACTCTGTACAAGGGCCTTATCCGTCCATGTATGGAGTATGCTTCACATGTCTTGGGGGGGGGGGTTTCACTCATACTGCTCTTCTAGACAGGATGGAATCAAAAGCTTTTCGTCTCATCAACTCCTCTCTTCTAACTGACTGTCTTCAGCCTCTCTCTCACCGCCGCAATGTTGCATATTTGGCTGTCTTCTACCGCCATTTTCATGCTAACTGCTCTTCTGATCTTGCTAACTGCATGCCTCCCCTCCTCTCGCGGCCTCGCTGCACAAGACTTTCTTCTTTCTCTCACCCCTATTTTGTCCACCTCTCTAACGCAAGAGTTAACCAGTATTCTCAATCATTCATCCTTTTCTTTGGTAAAGTCAGGAACTCCCTGCCTGCTTCTGTTTTTCTACCTTCCTATGACTTGAATTCCTTCAAGAGGGAGGTTTCAGGACACTTATTCATCAATTTTTGACCACTGCTTTGTCCCTTTTATGGGACTGGCATTTTAGTGGGCATATTTTTTTATTGTATTTTTGTTGCCCTTGGCCAGTGTCCTTCCAACATAAAAAAAAAAATAATAATAATAATAATAAAAATATATATATATATATATATATATATATATATATATATATATATATATATATATATATATATATATATATATATATATATATATATATATATTCTTGAGACATTACACTCACCCAGTTGTTGCAGGTTATTTCCTTATTTTCAAAATGACTGAAAAGTTATAAAGCTATGGTGCAGCAGGAAAGAAAAATACTAATCAACCATTATAATTAATAGAATAGATGCTGTGGCAACAGAACAAGACGTGTTTCACCTGTAATCATTGAGTCACCATATCACCTTAGAGCAAGCCAGACGCCTAGCTGACAGCGGTTTATGGTCGTTTAGGGCATTAACTCTGGAGAGGCCGCTCCTCTCCTCGTGCCTCAGGTGAGGGGTGTGACCCACTCAGTAAAGCTCCCGTTCATTGTCGCAATGGAAGCATCCTTGAGACATTATAATCACTTAGTTCTTACAGGTTATTTTCTTATTTTCAAAGCAGAAAGAAAAGCATGCTGATTAATCATAACAATTAATGGATAAAATACCGTCACAGCAATGCAAGGTGTGCTTGACCTTTCATCAGTGACTCACCCTGTCGCCCCCGAGCACATCACAGGCCTGGCCGGCAGGGGCTTATGGTGCCACTGGGCATTAATGCTGATCCAGCTGCTCTCTTTCCCATGTCTGAGGTGAGGGGTTTTATGTTTGCAGTGCAGGTGTTCCTAAGCACCTCGAGATGACTAATATAATTATTTTCGGCCGTCCAGAAATTTACGAGAATATATACTTCTCACTCCGCGTTTTCTTTTCTTGAGTGCTACTGACTTGCTTTTGTGTTCAAGTAATAAGACATTTAGTATAGACGGTGAAGGATGGTTTTCGTGTACTCAAAGAAAATAATTTGTGTGTTGGTGAAGAAAAAATGAAGCACTCTAAAATGTACGCTTTCCACTAAACACGGCCAACCAATAGCAGGTCAGAGCGTTGATACCCAGACGTACTCCACCCAGGAGGAAGTGGCTTGCGTCTCTAGCGTTCGTGAACAGAGTATACTTCTTGGGATGAAAGTGTTAATTTTCACGTGCTTGTGTCTTAAGTAGGTGGGTAACAAATCTCTTCTTTTCAAACTTTGTTTTTGTAAAATAGAGCACAATATTTATATTCATCATTTTCCTACACCATTTTTTCTGTTATTTTCATTTTTGATTTGATTAAGTTGTAAATAAGTTGGTAAAACTTGCCAGAATTGACGGAATTTTTTTTTCAATACCCTCCACTATGCTATTCTAACATTACAAAACCATATTTGGCTGGCTGGCACTTGTGCAAGCTCTTAAATCAAGCAAACTGAGATGGAGGTAAGTGAATCAAACCTAGATAAATAGTTCGAAAACTTACTTGAACCCAGTGATGAGGCCTGAAAATGACTGTTGAGCTTGAAAGCTTCCGGCAACAACATCTGTCTCCTGACCCAACACCAGTGATCCATTCAGTAAAATGCTCCTTGGAGACATCGGAACTTCGTTCGTCAGTTCCCTGTCAACAGAGACACCCTGGTATTAGATAGTGGAAATAGCAATGAAGCTGACAGAAGTGCTAGAAACTTATAATGCATATGACACTTGATGTAAACCGAACAATTACTATACTTTGTTTCTCGTAAACTGGCAAAGGAAAGCCCTGTCCATGGGAGGGTAAGGGAAGGGCATATCCTCTTCTTCAAAATCTGAGATTGGCTGGTAGAAAGCGGACGGCGCGGTTTTAGTTTGAATTAACTTTGGTTATAAGGAAGGTGTAGGTGAGGTGGTGATCTACCGCTAGTCCTCACCCCAACCGTCCCCTACCCCCGCACCTCTCTCTCTCTCTCTCTCTCTCTCTCTCTCTCTCTCTCTCTCTCTCTCTCTCTCTCTCTCTCTCTCTCTCTCTCTCTCTCTCTCTCTTGTATGCATTGTTTGCATACGAAGTTTAGGTTGAGAGCGTACGACTGTATGTAAGGAAATATGAGTGAAATAGTGAGGTGCTGTCAAATTACCCATTTCCCACTCCCTTCTGACCTGGATTCCGTCAGCCATTCACCAGCCACCTTAAACCAGTTCTCAACCACTGTGTAGCTATGCCCTTCAACTCACCCCCTGCAGGTGGAGCAAGCTTCGCTGGTTTACGTGAGACAGTATACTTAGTTGAATGTTCAGTTTGTTCAGAATATGAAGGCAAAATTATGCCGAGAAACCACTCCCTCTTTGCCTGTTAACACCTTTTACCTGATTGGCTGTTAATGTAAAAAAAAGTATAACAGTCAAATTGTGTGATTGAGATTATTCAAAGAGTTTCATAATTAAAAATCTATTTTAATTTTCCTAGCAAACAACAAGATTTACAGCGAAGCTTGCTCTTTGGCTCATTATTCACCTGCCAACAGCCGCCACCAGCTATACAGTCCAATTAAGACGCATTCTCCTGACTCTACCAGTTATCCTTAGTTAAAATATCTAGGTTAGCAAGAACTTAGAAGTCAAAACAAAGGGATATAGCAAGAGAGCTCCTGTCTTACCTACGAACGCATGGACAGCCAGCTTGCTTGAATCACCTCTCACCACTAGCCGTCTCCATAACTCCCAGCCACGAGATTCACAGCTAAGTTATCATTTATTTATAATTATATTTAGTGATGCTTTATGTGATTATGTGCTACCCAGGAGGCAACTGGGTAAGTGAAATCCTAAATAGTTCCACATCTTAAGTATACTGGTGCCCCAAGTGAGAAGGACAGGGTCCCTTGAAATACCGAAAGTTCGAGAAGCTTCTAACAGATGTTTCATGTTGCACTAGTCGGGCATAGCAACGTACCCGAGGCCATCCCGCAAAATCATGGATGTGAAATCAAGACTTTTCGCGGTCCTGGCTCCCTAGTAGGAACCGCCTTGTCATGGTGGGGGGGCCTGCGCATCCCTATGAGCTGGTGAGCGAAGCTAGAGAGGGCTTCGGCTCCTGCACCACCCCTCTTAGGGGGAAAGGGCTACCCATGCTAGCAAGGTGACCAGTGAGGGACCAGAATAAATGGTTCCAGAATCAATTGTTAGGCTGCCACTACGGGTCAACAGTGCCGCTCAACAGAGGGACCGCATTTTGAGGTCGTCCTGTGTTGGATGGTCGGGTGTCTGGGCTGCGATGGGTTGTGGGGTGAGGTCTTAGCTCCACTGTGGACAAACTTGCGAATCATGAGGGGCCACTTTTTAAAACGAGTGGCCCCCATGGGGACGAGTTACCCCATTTACGGCGCGGCCAACGCTTGCTCTCTTCGTTGTCCCAGTAGGCGGTCTCCCTTGGTCCCTGGAGTCAATTTATTTTTATAGTATCCATATGGGTAAATATAAAAACTCCTCTGGTGGTCGAGGGAGCGGTCGATAAGGCCCTCCAAACGTCACCCTCTGGTTGTGATGGTGTTGTGCAGGCGGGAGCTCGTACTCCCACTGCTGTTGTTCCCCAAGATGAAAGACGCCTTGAGTCAGTTATTAAGTCCTGTCTTGACACTCTCATATTTGATCATTAATGTCTATACCTCCATGTCATACCGTGCTATTACTCAGTACTCAAGCCTGTTCTCCATATCCGTCTCCTGTATGACGGTGATTGTCTCTAATCGGTGTTATGTGACATTTACATCAGACGTTGCTGCCAAAGCTCCTCTTGAGGCAATAAATTTTCTGCGTCTTAGACAGATCAACTTAATTGCTGAGGTCATTTGATCAATCAATGTAGCAGACAGCAAGAATGATCATTGTCCTAATGTCTTTGATGATGCTGAAGAACGAACTCCCAAAGTTCGCCACCCACCTACTCCTTACTGGTTTGTAGCATATTATAGGGAAGATCGAGGAAATTTTATTCACGCTGCCAAGTATCTAGAAAGGGAGATTGAAGTACTCCCTACAAATAACATCAAGAAATATGGCAAAGGTGTCTTGATCCGAGCTAAATATTTAACACAGGTGATAGTGCTCCTCCATCTACCATACCCTTCTTATGGAATCTTTAAATCTATCAAGCCACACCGAACATCAATTACTGTAAAGGATTTATTTATAACCAGGCCCTGTACGAACTCTCAGATGACATCCTTCATTTATGTCCAGATAATGTTCAACGAGTGGCGAAGATTAAAGGCAAAGATAACATGATCATGTTCACATTCTATGGTTCTTTTTCTCCCTGACCGCTCTCCTAGTGGAAACCGCCTTGTCATGGTAAGGGGTTTGCGCGTCCCTATGTGCTGGCGAGGGAGGCTAGAGTGGGCTTCGGCTCCTGTTCCACCCTTCTTAGGGGGAGAGGGCTACCTATGCTAGCAAGGTCGCCAGTGAGAGACCAGAATAAATGGTTCCCAGAGATAACCTGCTAGTACGGGTCAATGGTGCCGCTCACCAACCTCCCCGGCGGTGCCTGGATAGGCGGACTGGCAGCTATTCACAGAACTCGGCACCCCTGCTCTCTTAGTTGATGAGATGGGTGGGAAACTGTGATGAAGCTGCGACATATTTCACTGATATCTTGCATTCTGCTACTCTTCAGTCCTTCTTCCCAAAGACCTCTGGTCAGTTTCCTAAACGTCCTGTTCCCTGGTGGAATGCCGCCATTCGAGAAAAGCGTGTTGCCTTTTCTCACCTTTGCCGACATCGTGGGAACGTCCACTGCTTGGAAGCTTTTCGACAAGCGCGTGGCCGTGAGCGTTACATCTTAAATATTACTCGGCGAGAGTCTTGGAAGAGTTATGTCTCTTCCATCACAATACGCACTCACCGAGGGTTTCAACAAAGTTCGCAAAATATCTGGGAAGTAGTCAGTACCTCCCCCTGTTTTATTCCATGATGGGGGCAGACCCAAAGACATTTGCCGACTTGTTTGCTGAGCACTTTGCAAGTGTCTCTAGAAGGGATCCAACTACACTTATGGCACTTCATCGTTGATATTTAGAATCTGCTGGCATCAATTTTGCCTCCCCTGGTGGCGAGTCTTATAATGTCCCAGTGCCATGATTCATCCCCGATTACTGATGACATCCCATATTTACTTTTGCGCCAGATGTCCGATGAAATTTTTACCTTTTTACTTGACCTCTATAACTTTATTTGGAATACCGGTGACTTTTCATCTTCTTGGGGTGTGATTGTAGTTATTCCCATTCCAAAGCCTGTAACAGATCATCAGCTAACAACCAGTTATCGCCCCATTTCTTTAACTTCATGCATTTATAAGCTGCTGGAAAAGATGGTGAATATCAGGCTTATGTGGTACTTGGAGAGAGGCAATTACTTGTCTCCTGTTCAGCATGGTTTCCGGAAAATGTGATCTACGACCGATGCTTCAATTACTGTAAAGGATGTATTTATAATCAGGCCTTGTACGAACTCTCAGAAGATGACATCCTTCAGTTATGTCCAGATAAAATGGAATCTTCCATTTGTGAGACATTTGCTAATAAGCAACACCATGTCATATTCTTTTTTGATTTAGAGAAAGCTTACGACACAGCCTGGCGTCATGCCATTTTACTTAGTCTTTTCGAGTTTGGTCTTCGTGGCCGTCTACCTATTTTTATACAACAGTTATTATCTCATCGTTTTTTTTTATTGGTATGGGTTGGTGGCGATCTGTCAGGAGTTCGCCCACTTGAAGATGGCGTGCCACAAGGAAGTATACTTAGTGTCACGCTTTTCGCTGTAGCTATAAAGTGTCACTGATGTACTTTCGGAAGGAGTTCGTGGTAGCTTATACGTCGATGACTTGCCGATCAAATTATTTGCCAATAATTGATCAAAACCGGGTACAAAATTTTACGTTCCTTTCAACAATATTATATTTTTTTCCTTAAAACTTTCTACACATGTTAGTAGGTATCATAACAATTTTTTTAATAAAATTTCATGTAATTTGAAGCAGTATTCAATTTTTCATAAAAAAAAAACGCTGTCAATCATTAGTGTCTTGGCTCATACCTCTTGGGAAGCTGATAGACAAGTCCTCTGTCTTGCGACGAACTCTTATTCTTTCAAAGTTAGAGTATGGTTGTGAAGTTTACTCCTCTGGTACTGAGGCTTGGCTTTGTGTTTTGGACTCTATGCACCATGCCGGTGTTCGCTTGTTAACTGGTGCATTCTGCTCATCCCCAATCCCTAGCTTACTGGTGGATGCTGGTGTCCTTCCGCTAGAATTTCGTTGCCAGTCTATATTAATAAGGTGCTGGTATCGTGTTCAACGTCTCCCGTGATTCATGTTCTCGTCTATGTGTCTCACCCGAGTTTAACTAATCCTATTAATATTGGGGTTACATCCGCTATGGCAGCATTAAATGTACCCTCCGTTTCTGTAAGTCCCTGTACACATCTTAAAGTTGGTTATTGGCAATTCCCATATATTTCCGTCTGCTGCCCTGCTATCCCTAATAAGAACTTGTTACCGGATTATGAATCCCGTGCTCTGTTCTTGGAGCGCTATTCCGCACATTCCGACTCTTTCCCTGTATTTACGGATGGTTCAAAATCCGAAGATGGAATCGGATTTGGTGTGATGTCTTTCCTTCATTCTGTCGAGGCGCTACCCTCCCCGGTGTTGCCTCCATTTTTACGGCGGAACTGTCTGCCATTATTTTAGCTTTATGAATTATTTTTATTCTTCCCACCTCATCTTTTAAATTTTTTTTTTAGCAATTATCGCAGTGTTCTCTCCACTATTCACCATTTTAGCCTTCTTCCCTTTACCCACTTATTTTATCGATTCTTGAGTGGCTGTACCTTTTGCAGCGTAGAAGCTATCACGTCGCATTTTGCTGGGTCCCTGCACATGTTGGAGTTCAGGGGAATGAGAAAGCCAATAGGATGGCTAAAGAGGCGGCATCTCGGGTTGTCTTTTCCAACCCCATTCCCTTACATGACTTATATTCCAGTACAGTGCGACACTTTCTAGTGGAGTGTCTCAGTCTGGTGTAGCTGCGGGAGCGATATGTTTTCCGTTGCCGCGATAAAGATGGGATTTTCCAGATGTCGCTGTTACTTGGAAAGACAGTTCTCTCCCTGGGACATGAGGTCCTTAATTTTGTGGAGAAGGCTGGTCTTCTAAACAAATTATAGATTACCTTTTAAATGATCTTATTTTATTTATTTTATCAGTAATATAGTATTGGGCAGAACTTTAACTTTGCACTGGGAGAACATGGCGGGAAGTGAGGAAGACACGTAATGAACACCGCCAAGCCTTGAGTCTTGGGTCAGTGGGGTCAGTGTCTTAGGTACGTAACGAATAACGCCAGATATCTGGGCCAGTGGTGTCAGTGCCTTGGGTACGAAAATAACAACGCCAGACAGAGTGGTCTGGGTCATTGGTGTCAGTATGCACTCACTTCAAATCAAACTAAATAGTTAAAACATTAATATTCCCATCCTCTAATTTTTAGCAGTTTTTTTTTTTTTTTTTTTATGATTCTTCCCATGTCCTTCTTTACGTTTACTTTTTTTTTGTGTGTGTGTGATCTTTTGGCAATTTTACCATACTATAATTTTGTTTTTATATCAATATTTTAAATTGCAAAGTTTGTTGCTTTTAAAGTTTTGTAGCGGCGCCATTTGACTGCAATGTTGCGGCGCTATGAGAATGGCCTCACGAACTAACCATATTGTTCCTGGAGAGCAATTATATAAACCGGAAAACGGACCCCAGGGACATAATGGAACGCATATAAGGCAGAACCTGAAAAACAGAAAGCCACTGTTCCTCTGAGGTTGTTAAAGTGCAAACACAACCTAGAAATATCACAAAACCAAGGTCAGTGGGAGTGGACCAAAGTACACATAATCAGATAACCAGGTCCATCATTAGGGCATTAAGAAGGGACCTTAAGAATCACTTCATAAGCTTCGGTTCCCCCTTCAATAAGAGGCATCTGACAGGGGATGGCGAGCACTAGAACCGTACAGGTAATGGATGCATGTCTTACCACATAAGAGAGTTCATAAACCAAAAGCTGATGGATCAGACCCTGAGTATATTTCTGAAAAATTAGTAAACTAAATCCCATCCTGAATGGAAATCTAATCAACACCCTGTGAGTTCAGTTCAACCGGGGGTGCAAGACAAAATAAGCTATAAGCAACAGATGGGGCAGCAGGTGACTACTCAAATAACCAGGAAATGAGAACAACATAAAATTAAATCCACAAATATGTCTTAACAAAATCTTAAGAAAATTTTTTGGCAGCAAAGCAAGGTTGGGTAACAAAAAATGTTAAAGAAGGTAATCAGCTAATAGGCAGTGACCAATTAACTCTAGGTAAATTACAGAGGGTAGTAGAATCTTTAAGGAAAAATGGAGTAGCTGTCAGGCTACTTTCGATCAATTAGAAGCTAAACTGTTAACTGAGGAAGACTCTGAAGCCTATCACCAAATTATTTCAGACTATGAACAACAAAAAATAAATTACAGGGAACAGTTAACTAAATTTTAAGGATCAAATAGAACTATTGATAAGTAACATACTGAACAACACTCCTCCTACTGCCACAATCAGAGGTCAACCTAATATAACCTTACCTGTTATAACCTTACTAGAGTTTTCAGGCAACATAACTGACTGGTCTTCATTCTGGGATAAGTATAAAGGATTAACCCATCAAAGAAAACTTATTGCAAAGATGAATAAATTTTTCTTTATGTTAGATCAATTATAGAGTACTACCTACTTAATCATTTCTGAATTAGCTGTTACTGAAATTATTATTTTACTGAAAATTATTGTTTTGTGTCAAACAGAACCTTGGCCATCACCAGTCATCTTTGATTACTAATTTCTACTTCTGCTATAAGAACTGCTGCAGGAGAGATAGGACGGTTATTATTGGTTTCATTACATGATGCACTTAACGCCCTATTGAAAATTATGTTACTGAAAATTATAACATTGCTATCAAACTGCTCAGAGAGAATTATGATGATAAGGAGTAAATATACATCAAACTGGTCTATAAACTCTTAGATCTAACTTCCCCTAATCGTAATATCAACTACCAACTCACAGAGTAGACCGTCTTTGCGACACCAATCCAGTCCCTACTAGTGACCCGTATTGGAGCTCAAATTATCCCTAGTGAACTAACCAACATCATAGAGGGGAGGAACGAACCTATCCATAAGTTATGGGATCTAGATTTTATAGGAATAAATCCTAACAATCCTATTCTACAAAACTGTGGAATATAAAAGCAACCAATAATGGGTCAGATCACCTTAAG
The DNA here is from genome assembly GCF_035594125.1 of Scylla paramamosain. NCBI lineage: Eukaryota > Metazoa > Arthropoda > Malacostraca > Decapoda > Portunidae > Scylla > Scylla paramamosain. The sequence continues at coordinate 10,871,293 of NC_087163.1, forward strand.
AAATAAATTCACCATTCTTACAAACCAATTATATCACTGCCAAGGGGCAAGTAATCAACTTGTGGACTAAATTAAGAAAAAATAAATCAGTGTTAGAACATAAGAAATCAGACCACAAGTAATTTCATAGAGAGAGTAGAGGAGTCAGTAAATCACAACACTGTCCATTACCCTCCCCATCATGCGGTAAAGAAAGACTGTTACCATACCAATAAGGGTTCAATTGCAGTTCACGGGCAGCCAAGGGAGCAAGCAGTCTGAATGACTGTTTGCATATGGGACCCAATCTATCTAAGAATTTATTTGACGTGTTGGTGAGATTCCATCTGAATCCATACGCCTTGGTAGCGGATATATCTAGAGCATTCCTAAGTATAGGTTTAAAGGAAGAAGAGAGACTTCACAAAATTCTTATGGCAGAGAGGTCCGAGCGGCGAGAACAGTCCTTTGGATGTGTACCGGTTTAAATCCGTCCTCTTTGGCTCATGTTCAAGTCCATTATTATGTTCGACCTTACATAATCATTTCGCCAAAGCTGGTTGTCCTAACATAGGTCGTGCATTTTACATGGAAAATTTACCAACAACAGTAGACACAGAGGGAGAAGCGGTAACTCTATATGAAAAGGCAAAAAAAGGAGTGTTTGGCTGCTAACATGCCTCTGCAGAGTTGGAATAACATCTAAAAAATCCTACAAAATCTTTTAAAGGAACGACTTGAATCAGAGTTACCCGTGCGGCAAAACTTACTGGGTATGGTGTAAGATGTGAATGGTGATAGAATAAGTCAACACTAGCTTCAATATCCTCAACAAAATCTGACTAAAAAATCCTTATTAAGCCAAATAGCTCTCTTATTTTATCCCTATAACAATTTAAGCCCTATAACAATAAGATGGAAAATGTTAATACAAAGAGCTTTGAAAGAGAAAAAAAAAGTAAAGGAGGATTGTATTGCAGAAACTGAGGTCACCACTATCTGCAGAAAAATCGATTTAAACAAAAAATGATAATTCACATCTGTGACGCATCCTCAAAGGAATATGACATGGTAGCCTATTCAGTCACAGATAATCATAGATGATAATGTCGAAATCACAAGTAGCACCGATGGAAACCCGAACTTTGCCTCAATTAGTATTAACAACAATATAAATGGGTACACGGTTACCTTAGTATTTAGTGGAAATAACCACGAAAAAGCAGCCTCGGAGTAAAGGAATAAACCCTCTCTTCAAGCAAGTAGTAATATGGACCGACAGTGAAATCTGCTTACACTGGATAAATAAAAATGAAAATAAGAATCCATATGCGAAAAATAGAGTAGAGAAAACACTGTCGACATAAAGGGACTTTGAGTACCACCAAATTCCTACCAAAAAAAACTCAGCAGATCTCTTGACAAGGGGTATAACATTCCCCAAACTATTAAAGGAGTCCAAGTGGTTCCACGGGCCAAACTCGTTGATACAGAAACAAGATTGGCCCATCCAAAAATCATTTGAATATATAGCATTCTACTTAGTGGAAGCTCAACCTCAAGTCTATAATCCACCTAATCTGGCAATTACAATGAAGAAATAATCACCTTTCAATAACTTAATGTAACACTTTATTACACCGAAATGTAAACCAATGCCAGATGTTTTAAAATGCTGAATCAAACAACAAGACGAATTCTTTATAGATAACCATAAGGCACTAGGTAATGGATCCAAGCATAAGATTAAACTAATAAAACAAAAATAGGCTCTACTTGGATGACGAACAAATCATAAGATGTTGGGGTAGAAGGAAATATACTGAGTTACGATATGAAACGAAGCATCCTATCTTGCTACCAAACTAATCATAATGAACCCCATAAAATAGCCATATATGGAGGAATGGAGGACACTCTAGCTCAAATTAGGGAACATTACTGGATACCTAAAAGGCGTCAAATATTGAAAACTTCCTTGAAGGAGTGTAATATATGCCGACGTTATGAAGCAAAACCCTTAACATATTCAGGACCCCAAACCTACCTCCAGAAAGAGGAAGGCTTAGTAGACCTTTCTAAGTAACGGGTGTGGATTACACTACACAGGCGCTTTGATAGTAATTAGTGAGAGTGACATCCCCAAAAAAAGATATATATACGTTTGTTCATCTGTGCCAGAACAAGCACAATCCACCTAGATGCCGAAGAACATAGTTCAGAAACTTTCCTGGAATCTTTTAGAATCTTTATAGCAAGGATCACTCCCAGTAAGGTCTGAAGCACTGGACATGGCGGTGATATGAACTTATCATTAAGCTGTAACCTTACTGAAGATTTCCCTTTGTGTCTCACAACACAAGGAGACAGACACGGCCTGTCCTCTAAAGACAACTCTCTTCCTTCACACAAAACGACATGTACCTAATAACACACATACACACTCTTCACTAAAAATTCAAAATTAATATGGCGACTCCTACACTGGCCTCGGGGTCCCCATCTGGGGAGGGAACCACAAGTGTCCCCAGGTCGGACTGGTCTTCTGACGACGACCCTAAGTGTCTTGACACCCCCTAAATTTTTTCTTCATTAACTTTTGCAACATTCGCGGTCTTTGATCTAATTTTAAATATGCAGAACACCACCTCTTCTCTACTAAACCTCTTCTTTTCCTCACTGAAACACAGGTGTCTGAGGAAACTGACAGTACCCCCTTTTCTGTTGCCTCCTACTTTCTCTATCTTCATTTTCAATCCAAAGCTGAATATTGCGTCTATCTGCGCAACGACATAACTTGCTCTCATGCCCACACTCTTGAATATTCTGAGTTCTCCACCATCTGGCTACGACTACAGAGTTACTCTCAAACTAGATTTATCTATGATGTATACCTCTCACCTAATTCCTCTGACTATAAGAAATTCTGTGACTATTTAATTTCCAAAGTGGAGCACATTCTGACTCTCTTCCCTTTTGCAGAGATCTCCATTCTTGGAGACTTCAATATTCACCACCAACTTTGGCTTTTCTCTCCCTTCACGGACCATCCAGGTGAACTAGTCTTAAACTTTACTATCCTCCACGATCTAGAGCAACTGGTGCAACACCCTACTCGTATTTCTGACCGTCTCGCAGATACGTCCAACATTCTTGACTTCCTAACCTCTAATCCTTCTGCTTATGCTGTTACCCTATCTTTTTAATTGGGCTCCTCCGATCACAATCTCATATCTGTATCTTTTCCTATCACTCCAATCCCTTCTCAGGATCTCCCTAAAATATCCTTCTGCACACAGACTCTCTTCTTCCTTAATTAATTTACCATGTTCCCAGTTGTCCTTTCAGTTTGAGTCCCACATTTTATTTAGTTGAGGAGTCTGTCTTGCCTATAATGTAATCAGTTCCCATCCAGCTATTGTAGTTTAATCATAATTATTTTCAAAAGATAACCGAAAAAAAAAATGCATCATTTAACAGGCCCAGCTACGATGTAAATATTGCTTGGTGTAAAGAATAAAATACGGATGTAACTACTCTTGTAATATAAACAATTTGAATTAGAAAAGACAGATAAATGAGACCTTTGTAACCATTGTAGTATGTATAAAGAAAAAAAACCGGGTCGCCGTGTTACATTTATGGTATAAACTGTATAGTGAAACTCCCATTCACACAGCAGTTTTTGTATGACAAGAATCTTAGATATTTTGTGAGTTACAGTACTCATATTCCTTTGTACTTTGATTTTTATAAGTTGCATATGCATTTTTTTCATCTTGAAATGCAACATTAATAAACAAACAAGTGATATCAAAATCTCCTCATGTATATACAATTGAACTGAAACGTCAATGAAAAGAACATCACAACATGAACTCTGATGAAAATGCACCCTATTCAATATAGAGATGCAAAACTAAAAGCAAAAACAGTGCAGTGCGTGTAAATGAAACTACAAATCACGATTTAATTAACATGATCTTTGATCATCGATATGGTATAAACAGCTGAGGCGTGAAACATATCTATTTACGGTTTTAAGTAGAATAAGACATCAGGTTTCATAAATTAAATATCAGAGTATAAATATACATTACAAATAGTATCGGTAGTACAATAGACCTAATAAGGAAGGAAGGATATGTAGTTAAGAACTTCATAAGAATATACAATTAAGAGGCAGTAGACACCTGCCGAAACGATAACTACTCCCAGTGAGGTCTAAGGCACTGGATCAGGGGATGCTGTGAACTTATCATTAAACCCAGCTGTGACCTCACTGAACGTTTCCCTATGTGTCTCACAACACAAAGGGGCAGTCACAGCCTGCCCTCTAAAGACAACTCTCTTCCTCCACACAAAACTACAAGCACACACACTCTTCACTCAAAATTTCAAAATTATCATGGCGACTCCTACACCAGCCTCGGAGTCCCCATCTGGGGAGGGGACCAAAAATGTCCCCAGGTAGGACCGTCCTTCTGACAACGACCCTAAGTGTCTTGACACCCCAGTCAACTTTTTCTTCATTAACTTCTGCAACATTCGCTGTCTAAGGTCTAATTTTCAATCTGTAAAACACCACGTTTCTTCTAAACTTCATATTCTTTTCCTCACTGAAACTCAGGTGTCTGAGGCAACTAACAGTAGCTCCTTTTCTGTTCCCTCCTACTTTCTCTATTCTCATTTTCAATCCAAAGCTGCGTTTATGTGCGCAACGACTTAACCTGCTCTCGTGCCCTTGCTCTTGAATCTTCCGAGTTTTCTATCATTCTTTGACTACTTAACTTCCAAAGTGGAGCACATTCTGACTCGTTTCCCTTTTACAGAGATCTCCATTCTTGGAGACTTCAATGTTCATCATCAACTTTGGCTTTCCTCTCCCTTCACTGACCATCCTAGTGAACTAGCCTTCAACTTTGCTATCCTCCACGATCTAGAACAATTGGTGCAACACCCTACTCGTATTCCTGACCATTTTGGAGATACGCCCAACATTCTTGACCTTCTCCTGACCTCTAATCCTTTTGCTTATGCTGTCACCCTCTCTTCTCTTTTGGGCTCCTCCAACCACAATCTCATATATGTATCTTGTCCTATCGCTCCAATCCCTCCTCAGCATCCCCCTAAGAGAAGGTGCCTCTGGCGTTTTGCCTCTGCTAGTTCGAGCGACTTGAGGAGGTTTTTTGCTGATTTTCCTTGGAATGACTACTGGAATGACCGTGTCAGACACCCGTCTTTGTGTATCGAGCGCATAACAGAGTTGATATTGCCTGGCATTCCTCACTTTTTTTCTCGACCTAAACTTTCGAAACCTTGGTTTGATACAGCTTGTTCTCGTGCTATACATGATAGAGAGATAGTCCACAAAAGGTACTTCCACCACCAGTACCAGTATTAACAGAAAATGTCAAAATCTTTCAAGATTTAACTCCCCTCGTGACTTCTGCCATCTAGCCAAAAATATCTCCAATAACTTTGCTTCTTCTTCTTCTTCTTTCCTTCTTTTATTTCAACCACATGGCACCATTGCTATCACATCTATCTCTAAAGCTGAACTCTTCGCTCAAACCTTTGCTAAAAACTCAACCTTGGACGATTCAGAGCTTGTTTCTCCCTCTCCTCCACCCTGTGACTACTTCATGATACCTATCACAATTTTTCGCAATGATGTTTTCCATGCCCTTGCTGGGCTAAACCCTTATAGACTTGATGAAGTCCCTCCTATTGTTCTCCGAAACTATGCCTCCGTGCTTGCACCTTGCCTAGTCAAACTCTTTCAGCTCTGTCTGTCAACATCTACCCTTCCTTCTTGCTGGAGGTTTGCCTACATTCAGCTTGTTCCTAAAAAGGGTGACCGTTCTAATCCCTCAAACTACCGTCCTATTGCTTTAATTTCCTTCCTATCTGAAGTTTTTTAATCTTTCCTCAACAGGAATATTCTTAAACATCTATCACTTCACAGCCTTCTATCTGATCGCCAGTATGGGTTTCGTCAAGGGCGCTCTACTGAGTCTTAGTCATCCTCTTTTAAAGATTTTGGTGAAACTTTTGCTGTTGCCTTGAATATATCAAAAGCTTTTGATAGAATCTGGCACAAAGCACTGATTCCCAAACTACTTTCCTTTCTTGTTATTCATCAATGACCTTCTAAACCAAACTTCTTGTCCTATCCACTCCTACGCTGACGATACTACCCTGCAATTTTCCACGTCTTTTCATAGAC
>NC_087163.1:10882500-10892500 GCF_035594125.1 Scylla paramamosain
AAAAAGAACCCCATAGATAGTGACTTCAGGGAACTTAAGGGACTTTGGAATAATGGCAAAATTAGTTTATGACATGTCCTACACTAGAATCGAGTTACTGCATAATCAATTAAGTAAAACAAAATATCTTCGCACTTTAAAACCTTAAAAAGATCTGGGGCTTTTGAAGAGAGACCTGGGGCTCAAGTCCTTAAAGCCAATCTTTCCTACCTCCTATGGTTGTAGTAAATGAGTGAACCCAAAGAGTTTTATAATCATAATTGTTCTAGTAATAGTTGTCCTATCTTATCCTCATGTTTACTGAATTATGAAACACATGTGAAGAGCAAGGAAACCACAAGTCTATCACTAAACCAGTTTTTCATCCTACCTAACTTATCATAAATGAATTGTTAAATCGATCATTTCTTGATTGTCATGAAACTCAACCTATTACCAAGTCTTTACAATCAACCTATAACTTTACAATTAGAGTGATAACAAAGATTTAATGTAAGAACTAAATAAACTTTTTAAAAAATTAGATTTTACTTTAGTCTCTTTTCAAACATTACTTCATCCATTATGTCATCGCTACCCCATGATACGTCACAATTATACCTCCCATTCTTCCCTTATACCCTCCCTCCCCGATAAACGTGTCAAGACATTAGTTAAAATTATAGACATTGCCCAAGTGAATCCTGTGCGCAACATAAAAGTAACCCATCTTGTATACCCTGTACCCGAATATCCTTGGGACACAGTGAGTGTTGATTTATTTCAGCTGCCACGAACCTCCTCAGGTAAAGGCGGCGTCACACAGGGCAAATTTCTCCCATCATGCCGGCGACACATTAAGTTTGGCGCCACACAGGGACCGGACTGTGTTGACGCCTCGTTATTCCAACAACAAACCTCAAGCCAGCATCTGTTCACAGCCACTTTATTTTGCCTTAGTTATTCCAAAATTAGATGTCATTAAGTACGACTGCATTTTTTTTTTTTTAATGGGTTTCGATTTTATGATGTAACAAGTGTCATGGGACAAAAAGTAAAGAAGAGCAAATTAAAATAGAACATAATGTCATTCAAATAACATTCAAATAACACTGATGTAAAATTATTGAGAATAGCCTTAAGAAACGATCATATATATATATATATATATATATATATATATATATATATATATATATATATATATATATATATATATATATATATATATATATATATATATATATATATATATATATATATATATATATATATATATATATATATATATATATGCGAAATTACAGATTTACAATGACAGTGATGTCATTAAATATATATATATATATATATATATATATATATATATATATATATATATATATATATATATATATATATATATATATATATATATATATATATATATATATATATATATATATTTATTTTTTTTTTTTTTTTTTGTTCCCCGTCAATAAAACTTTGCATATTTTTGAGCTCTGTAGGAATTTAGAACAAGAATTAAGTGGAACAGTAAGTAAGAAATTGAACAATCCTATGTTGATATATTGAGATGGGGAAGGCGGGCGCGGATGAATACCATCCTCCCTACTCATGCCCACATCAATAAGGAAGCCGTAAAACCCTATATTCCTGGCGTTTGTTATGCTAGTCAGAAAAAAAAAAAAACCCATATCACAAGATGTTGTAGTTAAGTGGAAACATGTAAGAACTGATAACTCTCTGTAATTATAAAAAAGATTCTGAGATTAGTGTTTGAGGTCTAAATTGGTTAATAGACAGTGTTCGGGCCTAGCGATACACGCACTTTTCGATGTAAATCTACACAACTACGATGAAGTTTACTGAAAATTAAGGTCCCTGGGCACACTTAAATTCATTGTTGTAAATTATTCATTTATTTATTTTTTCTCATTAATTGATTAAGAGGAATTGTCACTTTTCCCAGTATAAGGTCCCACAACTCCAAGGTAACAGAGCTAACTACAAAAGATAGCATTGTTTATTCAGAGAAAAACAATATGAAATCTTTGTTTGTTATTTAGATACTTATATCAAATGAAATAATCTGGTTGTCATGGGATTTTCAAGTTCCTTACAGACCTCCGGCTAATTAATAAGCCGCCACCATATCACACAAAGTAAAAAAAAAAAAAAAAAATAAATAAATAAATAAATAAAAGGGCAGAAACCCATGGCTGGTGACAGCTGATATATATATATATATATATATATATATATATATATATATATATATATATATATATATATATATATATATATATATATATATATATATATTATGTAGGGGGGACACTGGCCAAGGGCAACAAAAATCCAGTAAATAGAAAAAGCCCACTGAGTTGCCAGTCCCAGAAAAGGGTCCAAAGCGGTAGACAAAAATTGAAAGATAAGTGTCCTGAAACATCCCTCTTGAAGGAATTCAAGTCATAGTAAGGTGGAAATACAGAAGCAGGCAGGGAGTCTCAGAGTTTACCAGAGAGAGGGATGAATAATTGAGAATACTGGTTAACTCTTTCATGAGAGAGGTGGACAGAATAAGGGTGAGAGAAAGAAGAAAGACTTGTGGAGGGAGGCCGCGGGAGGAGGGGAGGCATGCGGTTAGCAAGATCAGAAGGGCAGTTAACATGAAAACAGCGGTAGAAGACAGCTAGAGATGCAACATTGCATGATGACACAGAGGCTGAAGAGGAGAGGAGTTGATGAGACGAAAAGCTTTTGATTCCACCCTGTCTAGAAGAGCGGTATGAATGGAACCACCCCAGACATGTGAAGCATACTCCATACATGGACGGATAAGGCCCTTGTACAGAGTTAGCAGCTGGCGGGGTGAGGAAAACTTGCGGAGACGTATCAAAATACCTAACTTCATAGAAGCTGTTTTAGCTAGAGATGAGATGTGAAGTTTCCAGTTCAGATTATAAGTAAACGACAAACCGAGGATGCTCAGTGTAGAAGAGTGGGACAGTTGAGAGAAGAAGAGGGGATGGTTGTCTGGAAGGTTGTGTCTAGTTGATGGATGGAGGAATTGAGTTTTTGAGGCATTGAACCCAAGTTTGCTCTGCCCTAAACCAGAAATTTTAGAAAATCAGGAGCTATGTGGCTTTCGTGCGTGAAATGTTTACTTCCTGAAGGGCTGGACGTCTATGAAAAGACGTGGAAAAGTGCATGATGGTATCATCAGCGTAAGAGTGGATAGGACATGAAGTTTGGTTTAGAAGGTCATTGATGAATAATAAGAAGATAGTGGGTGACAGGACAGAACCCTGAGGAACACCACTGTTAATAGATTTAGGAGAAGAACAGTGACCGTCTGCCACAGGAGCAATAGAACGGTCAGAAAGAAAACTTGAGATGAAGTTACAGAGAGAAGGACAGAAGCCATAGGATGGTAATTTGGAAATCAAAGCTTTGTGCCAGACTCTATCAAAAGCTTTTTAATATGTCCAAGGCAACAGCAAAAGTTTCAAAAAAATTTCTAAAAGAGGATTTTTTTTTTATGTAGGAAGGACACTGGCCAAGGGCAACAAAAATCTAAAAAAAAAAAATGCCCACTGAAATGCCAGTCCCATAAAAGGGTCAAAGCAGTGGTCAAAAATTGATGGATAAGTGTCTTGAAACCTCCCTCTTGAAGGAATTCAAGTCATAGGAAGGTGGAAATACAGAAGCAGGCAGGGAGTTCCAGAGTTTACCGGAGAAAGGGATGAATGCTTGAGAATACTGGTTAACTCTTGCGTTACAGAGGTGGACAGAATAGGGGTGAGAGAAAGAAGAAAGTCTTGTCCAGCGAGGTCGCGGAAGGAGGGGAGGCATGCAGTTAACAAGATCACAAGAGCAGATAGCATGGAAATAGCGGTAGAAGACAGCTAGATATGCAACATTGCTGCGGTGATAGTGAGGCTGAAGACAGTCAGTTAGAGGAGAGGAGTTGATGAGACGAAAAGCTTTTGATTCCACCCTGTCTAGAAGAGCAGTATGAGTGGAACCCCCCCAGACATGTGAAGCATACTCCATACATGGATGGATAAGGCCCTTGTACAGAGTTAGCAGCTTGGGGGGGGGTGAGAAAAACTGGCGGAGACGTCATAGAACACCTAACTTCATAGAAGCTGTTTTAGCTAGAGATGAGATGTGAAGTTTCCAGTTCAGATTATAAGTAAAGGACAGACCGAGGATGTTCAGTGTAGAAGAGGGGGACAGTTGAGTGTCATTGAAGAAGAGGGGGTAGTTGTCTGGAAGGTTGTGTCGAGTTTATAGATGGAGGAATTGAGATTTTGAGGCATTGAACAATACCAAGTTTGCTCTGCCCCAATCAGAAATTTTAGAAAGATCAGAAGTCAGGCGTTCTGTGGCTTCCCCGCGTGATATGTTTACCTCCTGAAGGCTTGGACGTCTATGAAAAGACGTGGAAAAGTGCAGGGTGGTATCATCAGCGTAGGAGTGGATAGGACAAGAAGTTTGGTTTAGAAAATCATTAATGAATAATAAGAAGAGAGTGGGTGACAGGACAGAACCCTGAGGAACACCACTGTTAATAGATTTAGGAGAAGAACAGTGACCGTCTACCACAGCAGCAATAGACCGGTCAGAAAGGAAACTTGAGATGAAATTACAGAGAGAAGGATAGAAACCGTAGGAGGGTAGTTTGGAAATCAAAGCTTTGTGCCAGACTCTATCAAAAGCTTTTGATATGTCCAAGGCAACAGCAAAAGTTTCACCAAAATCTCTAAAAGAGGATGACCAAGACTCAGTAAGGAAAGCCAGAAGATCACCAGTAGAGCGGCCTTGACGGAACCCATACTGGCGATCAGATAGAAGGTTGTGAAGTGATAGATGATTACGAATCTTCCTGTTGAGGATAGATTCAAAAATTTTAGATAGGCAGGAAATTAAAGCAATAGGACGGTAGTTTGAGGGATTAGAACGGTCACCCTTTTTAGAAACAGGTTGAATGTAGGCAAACTTCCAGCAAGAAGGAAAGGTAGATGATGACAGACTGAGCTGAAAGAGTTTGACTAGGCAAGGTGTAAGCACGGAGGCACAGTTTCGGAGAACAATAGGAGGGACCCCATCAGGTCCATAAGCCTTCCGAGGGTTTAGGCCAGCGAGGGCATGGAAAACATCATTGCGAAGAATTTTAATAGGTGGCATGAAGTAGTCAGAGGTTGGAGGAGAGGGAGGAACATGCCCAGAATCGTCCAAGGTAGAGTTTTTAGCAAATGTTTGAGCAAAGAGTTCAGCTTTAGAAATAGATGTGATAGCAGTGGTGCCATCTGGTTGAAATAAAGGAGGCAAAGAAGAAGAAGCAAAGTTTTGACATTTTCTGTTAATGAAGGAGTTTTTGGATAGTTGGAGAACAGACTTGGCATGGTTCCGGGCAGAAATATAAAGTGCATGAGATTCTGGTGATGGAAGGCTTAAGTACCTTTTGTGGGCCACCTCTCTATCATGTATAGCACGAGAACAAGCTGTGTTAAACCAAGGTTTAGAAGGTTGAGGAGAAAAAGGGTGAGGAATGTATGCCTCCATGCCAGACACTATCACCTCTGTTATGCGCTCAGCACACAAAGACGGGTCTCTGACACGGAAGCAGTAGTCATTCCAAGGAAAATCAGCAAAATACCTCCTCAGGTCCCCCCAACTAGCAAAGGCAAAACGCCAGAGGCACCTTCGCTTAGAGGGATCCTGAGGAGGGATTGGAGTGATAGGACAAGATAAAGATATGAGACTGTGATCGGAGGAGCCCAACGGAGAAGAAAGAGTGACAGCATAAGCAGAAGGATTAGAGGTCAGGAAAAGGTCAAGAATGTTGGGCGTATCTCCAAGACGGTTAGGAATACGAGTAGGGTGTTGCACCAATTGCTCTAGGTTATGGAGGATAGCAAAGTTGTAGGCTAGTTCATCAGGATGGTCAGAGAAGGGAGAGGAAAGCCAAAGCTGGTGGTGAACATTGAAGTCTCCAAGAATGGAGATCTCTGCAAAAGGGAAGAGGGTCAGAATGTGCTCCACTTTGGAAGTTAAGTAGTCAAAGAATTTCTTATAGTCAGAGGAGTTAGGTGAGAGGTATACAGCACAGATAAATTTAGTATGAGAGTGACTCTGTAGTCGTAGCCAGATGATGGAAAACTCGAAAGATTCAAGAGCGTGGGCACGAGAGCAGGTTAAGTCATTGCGCACATAAACGCAGCATCCAGCTTTGGATCGAAAATGAGGATAGAGAAAGTAGGAGGGAACAGAAAAGGGGCTACTGTCAGTTGCCTCAGACACCTGAGTTTCAGTGAGGAAAAGAAGATGAGGTTTAGAAGAGGAGAGCTGGTGTTCAACAGATTGAAAATTAGATCTTAGACCGCGAATGTTGCAGAAATTAATGAAGAAAAAGTTGAGGGGGGGAGTCAAGACACTTAGGGTCGTCGACTTGTGGACAATTATGATCCCCTCCCCAGATGGGAACTCCGAGGCTGGTGTAGGAGTCGCCATGATGATATTAAAATTTTTGAGTGAAGGGTGTGTGTGTTATTAGGCGCTTGTAGGTTTGTGTGGAGGAAGAGAGTTGTCTTTAGAGGGCAGGCTGTGACTGCCCCCTTGTGTTGTGAGACACAAAGGGAAATGTTCAGTGAGGTCACAGCTGGGTTTAATGATAAGTTCACAGCACCCCCTGAACATGGCTTTAGACCTCACTGGGAGTAATTATCGTTTCGGCAGGTGTCTACTGCCTCCTCCTGGATGACCAAGACTCAGTAAAGAAAGCCAGAAGATCACCAGTAGAGCGGCGTTGACGTAACTCATACTGGCGATCAGATAGTAGGTTGAGAAGTGATAGAGTTTTAAAAATCTTCCTGTTGAGGATAGATTCAAAAACTTTAGATAGGAAGGAAATTAAAGCAATAGGACGGTAGTTTGAGGGATTAAAACGATTCCTTATTAGGAACAGGTTGAATGTAGGCAAACTTCCAGCAAAAAGGAAGGGTAAATGTTGACAGACAAAGCTGAAAGAGTTTGTCTAGGCAAGGTGCAAGGACGGAGGCACAGTTTCGGGGAAAAATAGGAGTGACCCCATCAGGTCCATAAGCGTTCCGAGGGTTTAGGCCAGCGAGGGCATGAAAAACATCATTACGAAGAATCTTAATAGGTAGCATGAAGTAGTCAGTGGGTGGAGGAGAGAGAGGAACAAATCCCGAATCGTCCAAGGTAAAGTTTTTAGCAAAGGTTTGAGCGAAGAGTTCAGCTTTAGAAATAGATGTGATAGCAGTGGTGCCATCTGCTTGAAATAAAGGAGGGAAACAAGAAGAATCAAAGTTATTGGAGATATTTTTGGCTAGATGCTACGAGACACGAAGTGAGTTCGATCTTGAAAGATTTTGACACTTTCTGTTAATGAAAGAGTTTTTGGCTAGTTGGAGAACAGACATGGCATGGTTCCGGGCAGAAATATAAAGTGCATGAGATTCTGGTGATGAAAGGCCTAAGTACTTTTTGTGGGCCACCTCTCTCTTATGTAGAGCACGAGAACAAGCTGTGTTAAACCATGGTTTGGAATGTTTAGGACGAGAAAAAGAGTGAGGAATGTACGTCTCCATGCTAGACACTATCACCTCTGTTATGCGCTTAGCACACAAAGACGGGTTTCTGATACGGAAGCAGTAGTTATTCCAAGGAAAATCACCAAAATACCTCCTCAGGTTCCTCTAACTAGCAGAGGCAAAACGCCAGAGGCACCTCGCTTAGGGGGATCCTGAGGAGGGATTCGAGCAATAGGACAAGATACAGATTGACCTCTGACCACAATATAAGATTGTGGTCAGAGGAGCCCAACGGAGAAGAGAAGGTGACAACATAAGCAAAAGGATTAGAGGTTAGGAAAAGGTCAAGAATGTTGGGCGTATCTCCAAGACGGTCAGGAATATGAGTAGGGTGTTGCACCAATTGATCTAGGTCATGGAGGATAGCAAAGTTGAAGACTAGTTCACCAGGCTGGCCAGTGAAGGGAGAGGAAAGCCAAAGCTGGTGGTGAACAATGAAGTCTCCAAGGATGGAGATCTTTGCAGAAGGGAAGAGAGTCAGAATGTGCTCCACTTTGAAAGTTAAGTAGTCAAAAGAATTTCTTATAGTCAGAGGAGTTAGGTGAGAGATATACAGCACAAATTAATTTAATTTGAGAGTGACTGTCGTCGTAGCCAGCTGATGGAAAACTCGGAAGATTTAAGAGCGTGGGCACGAGAGGAGGTTATATCGTTGCACACATAAACGCAACATCCAGCTTTGGATCGAAAATGAGGATAGAGAAAGTAGGAGGGAACAGAAAAGGGGCTACTGTCAGTTGCCTCAGACACCTGTGTTTCAGTGAGGAAAAGAAGATGATGCTTAGAAGAGGAGAGGTGGTGTTCTACAGATTGAAAATTAAATTTTAGACCTCGAATGTTGCAGAAGTTAATGAAGAAAAAGTTGAGAGGGGTGTCAAGGCACTTAGGGTCGTCGTCAGAAGGGCAGTCGGACCTGGGGACATTTGTGGTCCCCTCCCCATCTGGGGAGGGGACCACACACAAAAAAAAAAAAAAGAGAAAAAAAAAATAGAGAGAGAGAGAGAGAGAGAGAGAGAGAGAGAGAGAGAGAGAGAGAGAGAGAGAGAGAGAGAGAGAGGACCACCAAATATATATATATATATATATATATATATATATATATATATATATATATATATATATATATATATATATATATATATATATATATATATATATATATATATATATATTTGTCTAAACGACTAAAGATCTTTAAACTTAATCAAAATTAAGCCTAATCAATCAGCAGCACCTATCCCTTCCTCACCCTGTGACTTAAGTACGCTGTAATAAATCTTTCGCTCCACTTGGCAACTCATATAGGTCGTGTGGCATTGTCTCGACTAGCCGCGGCCCTGCCCTGCTGGCCATGGTCAGTCACTCCGGGGTTGAGGTGACAACAGCGTGAGCAGGTCCTACAGCCAACACCCCGAATACCAATTAATAGTCTCGATCCATTACAGCTCAATTTATTTCTGCCAATCTTTCACACTATAGCAAATATTAGCGCGGGATTTCATCACGACATATTGTTTATCTCGCCAGCTGCAGTTGTCAAATAAGCGCTGTAAATCATTTCACACATCACACAATCAAATCACAAGCGCATATAGTTAGTTTTTATAAGTTTTATACTTGACAATTTTACTCATAAAGTACGGCAATATATTTTCATTTTACATGTACGATGGTCATTTGATTTCAGATTCTCCCAGCAAGTCCAGCAGCAAAGCAGTTTTCCATTCCTCCCGTCAGCAGAAAACGTGCTGCATGATGTCATTTGCTGCTCATTTTGCCCAGCCGCCAGCAAAAATGGGCTGCATGCTGGGAGAAATTTTTCCTGTGGGGCACCGCCTTAATAAGTATTTCTTTTTGTGTGTGGATAATTTTTCATCTTGTGCTCGCTCATTTATAGGATAAAAAGGCTTCAGTAGCTTTCGCCCTTGTGACACATGTAATTAATCCCTTTTCTTCGCCAAAGGTTTTCCTATCTCAAAGCGCTGAATCTACAAACAAGTTGCTTCCTGAGTTTCAGAATCCAACAGACTTGGATTCATCCGGCGTCTAACGCTCTTGTGATGCAAGCAAACCGTAAAATCTTAAATGTTACAGCATGTTACGGATGACTTCCCTCACACGTGGGATCATGGCTTTCTCATGTTTCGGCGTCCATTAATTCCTCCTGTAACTCCAAAATTAATGAGTTGCCACACTTTGTTCAGTTCGGGGAAGACAAAAGTTTACCGTAAGACATTTTGGTTGAGAAGCTCTTATAGCCCCGACAACAATGCCAAGTTGCAACTCACCTCTTTCCAGCGCTTTCATCAAGCCGTACGCACCTCAAACACTCGGGTTTGGGTTCATCAGCAGGTTCGTTCTTCCAAATATAAGCGGGGTCACATACATCTTCAGGA
>NC_087163.1:10897500-10922500 GCF_035594125.1 Scylla paramamosain
TAAGCCTATAATTAAAGCTATACTGGTTTTTAGGTTTTTTTTTTTTCATTTATTTATTTATTTATTTTATTTATTTATTTTTTTAAGGTTCTGGTTACAGATTAACAAGATTTTGACATTACTAACAAAAGAAACACTCTTGTGAACCCTGCTAATCTTCTCTGTGAACCGTTTCTGAATACGGGCTTTTCTACGAAATGGGACGCTAACGTACCCTACTGTCCTATTTACAGGCATTAGCGCTAGCCTGTTACCCGGATCATTCAGGAAGCAGCGTCGACAGTCGATGGTAAGAATTCAAAATTACTCTTGGCTGTATTATCAACTTTATATATATATATATATATATATATATATATATATATATATATATATATATATATATATATATATATATATATATATATATATATATATATATATATATATATATATATATGTATATAGATAGATAGATAGATAGATAGATATTTTTTTTTTTTTTTTTTACACATTTGCATTAGTTTCTCCGAAAATATTCCTCACCTCCATATCATTCTCAGGGTACATAAAGATACGTATGCGAAGGAGGCCAAGAGTATTTTGCAGAGTAAGGCGTTGAGAGAGAAGCGATTTATGAATACCCTCTTGGGGATAACTTGGGCCGGGACATTGTGTATTTTAACAGGGAGGGTCGAGAGCATATCAATTATTAGCTAACTGCGTCAGGGAGACGTATTTAGATAAACATCAGACTGAGGTGATTGTAGCAAGAATAAGGATAAGGGGTTCGGAGAGATCGAAGATCTTCAATGATATCCCACCCGCAGGTCGCTAACCCCAACCAAGGTTGGTTAGGTGGCCTAATAACCACCAAGCAAGTGTCCTTCACCTCCCCTGCCGTTAACGCGCGGTAGTGGAGGGGCATCAAAATTAAACTTTTTTTTTTTCAGTTTTCTTATTTTTCCCACAACGGGGGATCAAGGATTTAAACCTGTTGTGAGTGAAGTTAACATCATGGGAACCGGTGGTAATAAACCTAATAGATTGGGACCCTCAAGAGGAAGAGAGGGAAGCGAAGCCACTGTCCGTAGGACAAGTAGACCAAAATACGATAAAAAAAAATTGAGAGCGAAGTGGAAGATCTGAAGGACAGCATCCAGGACCTAATATGCGAGGTTAAATTAAACCAATTCACACCAACACCCAAAACCCTCTTGAAACCATGTGATGTACTAGTCTTGGAGATAATACATCTTCAGGAAGTGGAAGGAGATGCTAGGCTCAGTGTTTTTGTCACATACTAAGAATTGCTACCGGAACACGTCTGAGGGACAAAGGATATTCTTAAGTAGAGTCGATGCCCAGTTAGTATTTACATCCAGAGCATTTTAGCTAAGAAGGAATCACTGATCTGGGAACTATAAAAAAAAAAAAAAAAAAAAACTTCTCATTGAAGAGCTCACGGACCAGTTACCAAAAGATCTTAGCATTCATCAATGAGCTGAAATATTCATATAGAGAAGATCTGGTAGAGTTTATAACCCAGTTAAAGTGGAGGTTTACCTTCCTGGGAGTTAAAGCTGGTTTAGATGAGATCCCTAATGAAAAGAAAATAAAAAGAGAAAATTTTAAGAGGGGTGCCAAAAGACTGCTGTGAACAGCTGGAGTTGTTCCGAGATGAAAATGTCTCGTTGAAAAGGTTCATGGAGAAGGTGGAAATTAAAAGGGTAATAGCTCTGACCAGAAGTAAGGAGGAAGTTTTCAGAGTACCGTTCCCTTCACGACCAGTTTTCGTAGAGCAGCTAAGCTGGAAGAGGGAGGTTTAACAGCGAATTTAACAGAATATGCGAATAGTAGGACAAGCTCACAGTCCCAACTGTGTCCGCCACCCTCTTACGCTTCTCGCCTGTCAATAATTTTGGCGCGATCTCTGTGGGGTCTCCCATGCGCCTTGCTTGCTCATCAATCAAGAGTTGAGTCTGGCCCAAGCCTCGGGGGTCGGACCTCTGGGGCCTCGGCTGACACTCCCTTATATCCGTAGTATTTCTTAATATACGGCAACTTTGTATCACTGTGTTTTCCTGAACACCATGGGTAACTCTACAACCACAACAAATAAGACTAAAACAAGCTAAATCTTGTACAATCGCCTCAGTAATTATATTTACTGATTGTTACCTAACCACTGATCATCCTTGTGGGAACCGCCTTGTCGTGGTGGGTGACCTGTAGTATGCACCACACACACACACACACACACACACACACACACACACACACACACACATATATATATATATATATATATATATATATATATATATATATATATATATATATATATATATATATATATATATACACACACACACATATACACACACACACTCTCTCTCTCTCTCTCTCTCTCTCTCTCTCTCTCTCTCTCTCTCTCTCTCTCTCTCTCTCTCTCTCTCTCTCTACTTCAGTCACGCTTAAACACATTTTTCACGTTTTTTTCCGTTCTTTTTCTGCTTTTCACACAAACTATTCTATTCTTATTATTTTCACATTGCCTCATCCATATTTTATGTGTCATGTTTCGCTCTGAATTTTCTATCTATACATATCCTTATCATATCCACATTACATGATACACAAGTACACACACACACACACACACACACACACACACACACACACATAGTTCATAGTTCATAGTTTTATTGACCACAACATCTTGCACTTACAGTAATAATTACATAACAATATTAATTTATGAGTCCAACATAACTCAGTACTATAATAAATCTTGTTCATTACAGAAAAGAAAACAGGTCACCAATATGACAACTAATGTTACATAACCCTAATATCTAAATATGTCACAAATTGTGGGAATATAAGTTCAAGATTGAGCTTATAATAATGCATAGTCTTGTATTATCAAAGGAACCACTGAATAGTTCCTGTAGTGTAGAATATGTATATGTGTCACGGATGTGTTGTGAGAGGGGACATTGCTCGATGACATGAACTTCTGTCTGTACTTGTCCGCAGGGACACAGCCGCTCCTCTAGAGGTAGGCGGCCACGCCCCCGTCTTTTCCACCTGCCCACCTCAACTGCTAACCAGTGTGCCGACAGACGAAATCTTGTGAAATTAATTCTTAGGTCTTCTCTGATTCCCTTTTTGCGGGTGTAGATATCATGAACCGATAGACTGGGATTTATTGCTTTGTATGTTACTCTCCTGGAGGAATCTGAGGCAGATATGTCACACTTTAATTTTTCCATGGCAATATGTATATCATTTCTGTCGTCGTTAATCAAATGAGAAATAAAAGATCTTGTATTAAGTCTATTATTAAGAGTGGTTTTAATAGCAAAGATCAAGGGGTCATCATTTATATGCACTCTTTCTTGCCACATCTTTTTAAAAAACTTTCTTTGTCTGCTCAGCACAAGGTCTTTCAGTGGAGGGTAACCCAATTCCACATAACACATGTCATTACAGGTTGTTGTTCTAACACAAAGCAATTGTTTGATACATAAGTTGTAAAGTCTAGTTATAGGCCTCAAATCAGCATTCAGCCAGGATTCACAGCCGTACAGTATGGCTGACATTAGTGCAGCATCAAATATTCTCTTCTTTACAACAAATGGTATGTCATTATTTTTCTTTAAAAAGCAAATTAATTTATTGACATGAGCCATCTTAGTACTGGCATGAACCTTGACAGAAGAAGAGAGACAACCATCACAAGTAAATGGGGAACCTAGGTATATATATTGGCTGCATGACTCTACTACTAATTCACCAACCTTCAATGGTTCTTTATCTCTCGTAGTTCCACAAATTACAAAAAACTTAGTCTTTGAAACATTAACTTTCATCCCGTAATTATCACAAAATTGCTTTAAAGTTTCTAGTTTTCTTAACATGCTTGCTCTAGAGGTGGCTAACAGGACTGTGTCGTCCATTAATACCAGTAGATGGAGCCAAGAGAGGAAACCTTCTGGTGCACAACTTTCTTTGACAAGTTTAATTAAGTCATTAACATATAATATAAAGAGGAGGCATGAAGTGGGGGACCCTTGGCGTACACCAATTGTGGCCGATATTACTACTGTGCCAAGAATGCTGTCGGTGACACGGTACATAGCAATCAGTGCAGCCAACATAACTCCACCACAACCATGTCTCTGTAAAATCTTAAACAAAATTCGTCTAGCTACAAGTTCGTAAGCCTGGGAAAAATCGACAAATGTGACAAATAGGGTGTTTTTCTTTTTTTTTGCAAAATCAGTTAACAGTCGCAAAGTTACAATATGTTCAGTGCATCCTCGTCCTTCCTGAGCTCCTGCTTGTTCTCTATAAGGAATAAACCAGGCCCGAAGCCTTTCACACAATATTAAATCGTAAACTTTGGTAATGCTATTTAACACAGAGATTCCTCGATAATTTCTAGCTTCCTGCCTATTACCTTTCTTAAATATTGTAAAGAACTTCGCTGTGGTCCAACTCACTGGGTAACTGGCAGAGAGGAAGACAGAATTGAATAACACAGTCAGAATGACTATCCAGTTTGCTGGGAGTAGCTGGAACACACCAGGTGCTATTCCATCAGGACCACAAGCTTTATCTGCTTTCATTTTCTTAATCTGTACTGTCACTTCATCGGTAGTAATACTCTCATCTAACACTGGAATGTTAATATTAGGGACATCGTTCTCCTCAAAATCATCCAATAAATCAAGGTCAGTCACAGTCTCAAAAAAAGTTTTAAATTCGTCATCAGTAGGAGAATCATGAACAGTAGGTCTATTTTGAAATTTATCCTTCCAGTCAATGGCCTTCCAAACTCTAGCATCATCACGATCATGTAGAATCCTATCCCAACGGTTTGTATTTCTGGTTACGTTATCAGTAACAACAACATTACCTTGACTTGCCTGAGAACACTCATATAACACTTCAGCTATATTTTTGACAAACTCATTCACATCAAAAACATTGGTGTCTACATTAGTATTAGATATGTTGTCCACAAAAGCCTCTTGATCAATACGTGGCCAATTAATTGGTTTCTTTACAAATGCATTGTGGTTTGAGTGTTTCAGTATCGCATGTTCACCAAGCTGACAAGCTCTGTTGAAAAGATCACCAATATCTATGTCAGGTACTGATAATTGCAATGAAACAGGAGCATGGTCAGAGGGTAGGAAATCTGTGTGATGTACACTAAACTCATCAATATGGTTAACCATATTATTTGATGTCATGCATATATCCAGCTCCGATATCCACACATCACCTTGCCTGTATGTTACATTGCTTGTAAACTCTTTCTCTCTAACTCTTAAATTATTAACAACAACAAATTTATGGTCTATACACAGAGTGGCCAGAACATAGACATTATCATTAAGCCTGTCGACATGGTCAGGAATGCGAGGGTAAGAATAGTCATAATAATCTGGTAACTCAGCACGCATCGGTAATTCACGCACAAACTCTCCAAATCTTGCATTTAAGTCACCACACACACACACACACACACACACACACACATACACACATACATTGTAAATATACTATATATAATTGCAAATATTTGTCCGCTAATATTTGCATAGAAGTGCGCTTTGCCAGCCAATATACCAAAGACAGGAAAAGAGACAAATTGCTTTTCTTAACTTGAGCCCAGTGAAATATAATACTATGTAACAAAATTTCACTTTTGTCTTGTCCTTGGCCCCAAACCATAATTTTCAAGTTATTTCCATCTAAAAAAAAAAAAAAAAAGTTATTTTGATCCTAAAACTTTGCTTTTGTGGTTAGAATAATGAATTTAAATTTTTGCCTCATTTCATTATAGCATGGGTTACTATTAGTTTTCATGTCAGGTAAAGACCTTTGCAGAATCTCAATTGCTTATCTAATTGCTTCTGAAATGTTGCAATTAAAACAATGAAAGAAATATATATATTTTTTTATGTAGGAAGGATACTGTGTTCTAAACATTTTTAATTTTAATAAGATCATTCTTAAAATGACCAGATCTAGCAAGATATTTTTCATATTTAGAATATTTCATATTCATTTACTTACACTTTTAGAAGTTTCCAGAACATTTTTACATATTCTATTCAATGTAAACATTTTCAGAATATTCTAGAACTTACTGTAATACAGTAGAAATATGTAGAAGTATCAAGAATTTTCTAGAATCTGCAAGAATTTTCTTGAATGAGAACATTCTGGACACATTCTAGAAAGACTAAGAATATTACGGACTACTGTCTGACAATATAAAAGTAGAGGCTTCCAGACTACCAATCAGTTCTGCTTTGGCTGCATGAGAAGACACATCACACGAGGTGAAATGGCATCAAGAGGATGCAATCATTCTGCAGATGCATTCTGGTACATATCTCGTCAATTCATGAAGACAAGAGGAAAGAAGTTCTCCGTGACAGCATCTGGTAAAATAGTGAAGTTTAGCTATTTCGGAACAAAAAAAAAAAATTCTAAAAGCCGCAAAAGCAAAGTTTGACAGGAATAATCTTTGTTTATTGTTTTGCAATGAAAAGGAGTTGGAAAATAACACTTACTTCTCAAAGACAAAAATCGTGTTACATAGTGAATCTATAGACAACTATTTCAAGAATTATGGACCAACGGTTATGGGGTATAAGGAGACTCATTCTTCGAGGCCAGCAGCAGCATGTGGACCGGACACCAGCGAGTATGACACCAAACATGGCCACAACAGGCTTGTGTAAGAAGAGGAAAAAGGAAAGAAGAGAGAGAGAGAGAGAGAGAGAGAGAGAGAGAGAGAGAGAGAGAGAGAGAGAGAGAGAGAGAGAGAGAGAGAGAGAGAGAGAGAGAGGGGGAGGGGAAGGGGGGAAGGCGCACAGCCGAAAGATGTGAATCGTTTTAGTTTTTTTTTTTTTTTTTTTTTTTTTTTTTTTTTTTTATTTAAACAAAAATTTACATCAGGCTTAAAACAACACGTTTTTTATGCTGTTATTTGAAAAGCCTATACTTAAATGTAAGGAAGAAAATATATACAAAAAGTAAACTCATCCTACTATATATATATATATAGACATGATTAACACAGCACTAGTGTGGGGGGTTGTGTTTTACGCCACCTGTGTGCAGCCACTTTCACCTGCTGGAGTGTCATTGTTTGTGTATCACTCGTGGCTGCCGTAAACACATTCCACAGTCTGGAGGTTCTAGCTGTGTAAGAGCGCTGGTGCTGCCTCGAGTAAGATCGAGGCACTTGCACCAGCATGTCATTGGAGGTGGTGGTCCTGGACTCCCTCTGGACAGCTCGTGGTGGGAGCCTTATCGAGCTGAGATGAGGGACCTCCAGAACCCGGGCCTTGTGCTGGACCACCAGCGCCGACACGTCCCGCCGATGCTCTAGCGACGTGACTCCGGTCTGCTCCTCCTGCTGCTGCTGCTGCTGCTGCTGCTGCTGCTGCTGCTGCTGTCCGTCCATCCCCACCAAGCGCAGGGCACGGCGTTGCACAGCATCCAGTCTCTGCAAGTGGGTGGGGGCACTCGACATCCAGGACAAGGCACTGTACTCCATACAAGGCCGTATCTGAGCCTTGTACAGTGTGAGGATGCCCCGGGAGTCGAGGTTTCCTGACATCCGACGCAGTGCAGAGACTCGCTGGGAGACCTGGTGGGCAACAGCAGCAACATGGCGGTCAAAGCGCAGGCCACAGTCCACTGTCACTCCCAGCAACTTGACGTGTTCCTGGAGGGGAAGTGTCTGGCCTCCAAAAATCAGACAGCCTGAGACGGCTGGGGAGGCAGCTGGGGACCGTGAGATGACCATGGCCTGCGTCTTTTCTGGAGCGAAGCTGACTTGCCACGCCTCTCCCCACTCCATCACCAGCCTGAGCTGCCTATTTAGCTCTCTAACGGCTCGTTGACTGTCGGAGCGGCAGTAGGAGCGGGAGAGATTGCAGTCGTCGGCGTATGCAAGCAGAGTCGGGATTTGCCGCAGGAGGTCATCGATGTATATGTTCCACAGGATCGGGCCCAACACTGAACCCTGTGGAACTGAGGCCTGTATAGGTAACGGCTGGGATGCCTGTCCATTGATGACTACCCGGAGGGTTCTCCCCTGGAGGTAGTCCTCGAGCAGTGCAAGGAGGTTGCCCTGGATACCCTTGGCGCAAAGCTTTTTTACAAGCCCCGCGTGCCAGACCCTATCAAAGGCCCCAGCAATGTCCAGGGCCACCACAAGAGTATCCAGACCTTCGTCCAGGGCATCCTGCCAGCCTTGGGAGAGGAGGGTGAGGAGGTCCGCTGTTGAGCGGCCAGGCCGGAAGCCGAACTGTCTGTCTGAGAGGAGGCGGTGCTCACTCAGGTGATGACAGATGACACCTGCCACCACCTGCTCCAGCAACTTGCCCACCACGGAGAGCAGCGAGATGGGTCTGTAGTTGCTGGGCTCAGACTTTGAGTTCTTCTTGTGGGCTGGTACCACTCGCGCCTCCTTCCATATAGAGGGCCACCTGTGCTCCATCAGGCAGGCCCTGAAGACGCTGGTGAGAGGACCTGACAGCTCACTGGCGCAACGTTTGAGGAGCCGCGGGCTGATGTCGTCCGGGCCGGTGGCTTTGTTCTCCTCTACTTCCCTCATCAGCCGCTCCACCTGTTCACGTGTCACCTGAACATCGGCGACGGTGTGGTCTGTTTCCTGAGGGAGGTGAGGTGGACGTCTACCCGGATCAGTGACTGACATCTTCTCTGCGAAAAAATCAGCGAGTAGAGAAGCCTTGTCCTCACTGCTGGCGGCTGTTGTCCCGTCCGGCCTTGTTAGTGGAGGAACAGTGTCGCGGCGGCCTGTTCCTTGCTGCTCCTTGACAAGCCTCCACCAGGTCTTGTGGCCAACCCCTGAGCCACAGAGCTTTTGCCTCAGGTCCTCTCGCTGCTGCCGTCTCGCCCACCTGCAGGTAGCTGTCACCCGTCTACACGCCACACGGTGTTGGGCCCAGTTGTAGTGTGTTGGACGACGTTTGTACCTCACCCAGGCTTCGTGTTTAGCCTCAGCGGCCGCTCGGCATCGGTAACCAAACCAAGCAGGGTCATTAGGCCTAACGAGGTACCTTCTGCTGGGGACGTGTTGCTGCTGGAGGGCAAGGAGCTTGGTGGTGAGGGCACGGGCCTTTTCCTCCGCGTTGCCTATCAGTAGGGCGTCCCAGTCCAAGCGAACGATGTCGTGTCTCAGGGATGCCCAGTCAGCCTGCTCCCACAGCCAGATAGTGCGCGGGGCGGCGGCCTCCCTCGCTATATCCAGCTTGACTCGTGCCAGCACGGCATGGTGGTCGGAGGTGCCCACCGTCCCCAGTTGATGGCAGACGATGCTGGAGTCAGGGAGATCTGTTAGCACAGGGTCCAGCGACCCTCCCCTCTCATGTGTAGGGAAGGACACGTGGTTCGTCAGACCCTGCACCATCAGGAGGCTGTTAAAGGCATCCTGCTCCAGGTGGAAGTTTAGATCCCCCAGAATCATGACGTGGGAACACTTGTGCCGCTGTAGCATAGTGTCCAATTCCTCCGTCAAAAAATCCAGCGCTGAACGTCCTTGCCTTGGGGGACGGTACATGACACACAGGAGGAGTCCTGTGCTGTCATTTATTACCACTCTGAAGAACAGCGCCTCCATTCCTTCAGGCAGCACCACGTCAATTTTTTGAGTTTGGAGGCCGTGTTTGAAGCAGGCAGCCACGCCTCCGCCCACTCTATGCTCACGGTCCTTCCTCGCCCACTTTGTGTAGCCCGGGATGTTGCCAAACGTCGGCTCCACCTCACCACTGAGCCACGTTTCCGTGACGGCAACAATGTCCGCGTTGTGTCGGAGGACAAAGTTGTGGGTGAGGTCACCAAGGTTGGTGCGAAGGCCCCTCACGTTGGCCGACACAACACAACATCCTCTTCATATAAAAGCTTTTACTTGTCGATAAGTTAATCTACCAAAGATTAGAAGGGGTGGAAGGTTGACTGGAAAAAAGACATGCCTTGGGTCTATCATTATTGTGCTTGACTTTACTCTTTTACACGCAGGCCTGTGTGCTGATAGATACTATCAGGAAAACTCTAACGTGGTATAAAACATGCATGAAAAAAAAAAAAAAAGGAGTAACTAATTTGACAAGGCAGAGGTGTGTCACGACCCTGGTTATCTTTCCAAGAAAGTGAACGGTATACTGAACACAGAAAGTTTTAAAGGTCTGGATTTTTAAAGGCCTCAAATACCTACCCGACCTATCCGAAATCGTCAGCTATTATACCCTCTCACAAACCCCTTACCTTGGCAAAGAACGCCAGGAACCACCTCAATACCAGATCAGTGTTGGGATAGAAAACACAATTATTCTATATAATAACAGGATATATTAATAATAATGTTAACTTATAAATAAATTGAGGTAATACACATTAAAAGAAATTAGGAAACAAATTTCTATCCTAGATCAACACAGGGAAATTCCCACACTCAATAACAATACGTTTCCCTTTATTCAGGCTCTTACATCGCCTCTCCTGTTGCTTAAAGGTTATACATTCAAATATATGACATTGCCATCACTTCACAAAGCACTAAAATCCTTTAACCCCTTCACAGGCCGCTGGAATATTTTCCCCAGCTGTAGGAATTTCCACATACGAAGTCACCGCGTCGTTAAACAACTATTTCCATATTTTACCTTTTCAAACCTCACCAGACATGATCACCATCATCATAGTTCACCTGTAACATCACAACACCATCACCAAAGCCACTAATGACGCCATCACACCACTATAACCCCAATCACAAAATGGCTGCCTCTCATCGTTACGTCATCGACACAACTCACCAACTAAATTTCAGCAAACAAGACCTCTTGGTACCACTAAAGACTCACTAACCTGATCCTGGATATCAGGGTTATGTCACCACATCGCCAATACCTCCACACGCCCGCTCAATCACCATAGCACCACCCAAATTTATCCCGTGAGAACGCCTCCCCTTGTCTTTCCCCTTAGGCCTCTATGCGTTCTGAAAATTCTGTTGACTCTGACAGGAGAGGCAGACACGTACCACCCCTCGCCTCAACACATCTCACCTTGAAATACATTTTTTCCTTACATATACATACATATAAGGAACTTAAATTACGAAGAGAGTAATACTACGTGATATAAAATGAGTAAATGAGCCTTATACTAACTTATAACTAAAAATAAAGACATGCACAGGAAGAAAACGAAACACGGGGAACACTAAGAAAACGTGTTCCTTTTCATGGTAATCTCGGCAAATAACATGACAATCCTTCCCAAAAGAGGCGTGAGGCACATGATTAAGATGCCTCACGACTATATGGGGCGCGAGACAAAGCATCAACAATTGCGTTCTCGCTGCCTTTTTTTTTTGTGCAGGAAAATCAGGGGGCTGTGGTCGGTGAAGACCTGTACAGACTGCCCTGTCCCTTTGACATATACTTCAAAATGACTCAAACTCAGCACAAGTCCCAAAGCCTCTTTCTCAATAGTGTATCAGTTTCAACAATTACTTTTATTATATATATGTATATTTCATTATTTCATATATACATCTCATGTGTACCATGGCCAAACAGTCCTTTCTCCACCTCTCAAGAGAATTTCACACCCACTTTCAGTCCTTAGGGATAACACCTGCATACATATGTTCGTCTTCCTTCCTGGTCATTTCTCCTCCTTCTCTACCTCCAAGGAATTTCACACCCATTTCCAGTCCGTAGGGGTAACACCTTCTTTACCTCTCAAGGGAATTTCGCACCCATTTCCAGTCCTTAGGTCAGATAAATACAGCCCGCATGTAGCGAGCTCTCAGTTCATTCGGGAGTTCAGACACAGTCAGTCAGTCACCTAATCACGAGCAGTCAGTCTTGGTCTTTCACTCAGTTACGCTCAATCACAGTCAGCCATGAGAGATGCTGTTCAGTTATAAATCATAATACTTCAAAGAAAGAGAGAGAGAGAGAGTACAATCAGTCTCACGTTACGGTTTCGTCTCGAATCCAGTTTGTACAATCAGTCATCCATTAAATCAAGAACTCTCATCGTGTCTTTTATTCGCACACATAGCAAAATATCATGCGACTACTCACGACCTCCAAGCTACCAGAATAACCGCCTCACCCCACTCCTCCACGCTACCAACACTCCAAGCATCCTCATCGACTGTGCAAGTAACAAGCATCATCAATTATCAACTCCAGAACAACAGAGGTGACTAAAAAAATCTGATACACAAGTGGCGCATCAACTCAGAAACACTGATGGGTAACACCTTAATCTAGAACAATGGTGGACAAAAGCTTTCCTATCATTGATGGTAAAGCGGTGTTGTGCTATCGAAGACACATCAAGACTCATAAGTACACACAGAGACGAGAATATCACACCCTATCGAGGCAAGTCCGACGCTGATACGCCACATGCTCTCACTCTCCTGGCCGCTCCCACGTGCTCCCACGTGATTCGTCCCTGTGGCCGCGTCCTGCTCCTCCCATGTGCACTTCATCGCCGCCATCCCAGTGCTTACAGACTTGGCTCCTTCCCCGAGCCACCCCCAGCCACCACCCTTTCCACCAGTGCTCACGGCCATCCCTCATCATCGGACGACCTTCCTGGGAAGTTCCACGCGCCTGTAGCTGTCAACACTCACACTATCCGGACCCGTCCAAGGTCATCTCCTCCCGCCTGCCCAGCTGTGTTCCTCCGGCCATCCGCTGTCATTTCCTGGCTAACATTTAAGTATCAATCCGGTCCAGATCATTCTTGCTTTTCACACTTCCTTCTTCTGTTATTAAGTGGTGCCTATCTGTCTATCTATCTACCTGTCTATCTATCTGTCTGTCTGTCTGTCTACCCGTCTCCTGCCGTCTGTCTCTCTGTCTGTCTGCTTATCAGTGTTTATATCATTCCCTTTTGTCTTTCATTATTATTGTTGTTGGGTGTGTTATTATTTGTGTATTATTCTGTGTTATATTGTGTGCTGTGTATTATGTGTTTTTATATTTTTGTGCCTATTCTTCCTTAATTGTCTGTGCATTTCACGTCGCTCAAACAAACATGCTCACAGTCTGCACCCTCTCCTCCATTACCTGCCAACAATGTCCACTGAAACAACCGCTACTCCTCATATCACCTTCATACACGAATCTCATCACCTTCCTAATTTTTCTGGTACTGGCACAGAGACTGTTCATCAGTTTATTCAAAGAATTGAGATGGAATGCATTCGACGTGCAGTTACATCTGATAAGGAAAAAAATCTCCATCTTAAAATCACGCATCTGTCACGAGCCTTCGAGTCTCGCTGGCCTGTTGGTGAAGTCAGACAGATTTGCCTCTCTGACCACCTTTGAGGACTTCACCACTCACTTAGAAATCATTTCCAGAGTCATTCCAAGTCATTCCAATTAGAATAGATATCGTTCATCGGGAAGAAATCCTGATATGCATTATTTGAGGCATACTAGTGATAACTAAGAAGAATTTATACTTATCATACTTAGTTTTATTATGTGTAAGCATTAATTTAATAGCATGCATTATACTTCAAGTAAATGTCTTCAGATTTGTAATCACAAATTTTTTGACAAAGTGACTCATAATCACTTTTTTTTTATGCCTTATTAATATCATAATCAACTCTCTAACATATTGATGCATGTAATGAAAAGTATAGATATTCAGTAAATCACATTTTTTTTTCATTAACCTTATTTCAGGTGAATACAAGGAAATTAATATATGGAAGTAATGTGCTTTGCCTCCTAAATATCATAAAAAGTATTCTACCTAATGAGTTTATGATGATTGCAACTAAGGACTGCAGGACAGCATGTATCATATCCCCACAATGAAGCAATTATTGTGATATTTTGCCCTAATTTAAGTATTTGCTATGTATTTTTTTTTTTTTTTTGCAATCTAATGAATGACATAAAGCAAGAGATCGAATGTCAAAATGCAAGTATGGAAACGTATGTGAGTTTGATATAAGTAACAAAAGAATAATAAACCTCAAAACATTTACCACAGATTTTCTCAAAACATGGATTTTCCAGTTAATTTAATGTTTTGTACCTTTTTGCTGCAGAAACACGGGTGCTTAGCAATGTATATATTGTTTGGAGAGAGAGAGAGAGAGAGAGAGAGAGAGAGAGAGAACACACACACACACACACACACACACACACACACACTATGGCCATCGTGACGGTGTGTAATCCGTCCGTGAGCGTATCTCTTGTCTAGACAGAGAGAGAGAGAGAGAGAGAGAGAGAGAGAGAGAGAGAGAGAGAGAGAGAGAGAGAGAGAGAGAGAGAGAGAGAGAGAGAGAGAGAGAGAGAGAGAAAGGACACACACACACACACACACACACACACACACACACACACACACACACACACCTCATCGACAGGAAGCAGTAGGCACCTGTCGAAACGATGATTACTCCCAGTAAGGTCTAAAGCACTAAATCAGGGGGTGCTGTGAACTTATCATTAAACCCAGCTGTGACCTCACTGAACGTTTGTGTCTCACTGTCCCTTTGTGTCTCACAACACAAGGGAGCAGTCATAGCTTGCCCTCTATTCCTTCACTCAAAACTAGAAGCACCTAATTACACCTAATTAGCACCTTCTGCAACATTCGCGGTCTAAGATCTAATTTTCAATCTGTAGAACACCACCTCTCCTCTTCTAAACCTCATCTTCTTTTCCTCACTGAAACTCAGGTGTCTGAGGCAACTGACAGTAGCCCCTTTTCTGTTCCCTCCTACTTTCTCTATCCTCATTTTCGATCCAAAGCTGGATGCTGCGTTTATGTGCGCAATGACTTAACCTGCTCTCGTGCCCACGCTCTTGAATCTTCCGAGTTTTCCACCATCTGGCTACGACTACAGAGTCATTCTCATACTAAATTTATCTGTGCTGTATACCTCTCTCCTAACTCCTCTGACTATAAGAAATTCTTTGACTACTTAACTTCCAAAGTGGAGCACATTCTGACCCTCTTCCCTTTTGCAGAGATCTCCATTCTTGGAGACTTCAATGTTCACCACCAGCTTTGGCTTTCCTCTCCCTTCACTGACCATCCTGGTGAACTAGCCTACAACTTTGCTATCCTCCATGACCTAGAGCAATTGGTGCAACACCCTACTCGTATTTCTGACCGTCTTGGAGATACGCCCAACATTCTTGACCTTTTCCTGACCTCTAATCCTTCTGCTTATGCTGTCACCCTTTCTTCTCCGTTGGGCTCCTCCGATCACAATCTCATATCTTTATCTTGTCCTATCACTCCAATCCCTCCTCAGGATCCCCCTAAGCGAAGGTGCCTCTGGCGTTTTGCCTCTGCTAGTTGGGGGGACCTGAGGAGGTATTTTGCTGATTTTCCTTGGAATGACTACTGCTTCCGTGTCAGAGACCCGTCTTTGTGTGCTGAGCGCATAACAGAGGTGATAGTGTCTGGCATGGAGGCGTACATTCCTCACTCTTTTTCTCGTCCTAAACCTTCTAAACCTTGGTTTAACACAGCTTGTTCTCGTGCTATACATGATAGAGAGGTGGCCCACAAAAGGTACTTAAGCCTTCCATCACCAGAATCTCATGCACTTTATATTTCTGCCCGGAACCATGCCAAGTCTGTTCTCCAACTAGCCAAAAACTCCTTCATTAACAGAAAATGTCAAAACCTTTCAAGATCTAACTCCCCTCGTGATTTCTGGCATCTAGCCAAAAATATCTCCAATAACTTTGCTTCTTCTTCTTTCCCTCCTCTACTTCAACCAGATGGCACCACTGCTATCACGTCTATTTCTAAAGCTGAACTCGATTCGATTCTGGGCTTGTTCCTCCCTCTCCCCCACCATCTGACTACTTCATGCCACGTATTAAAATTCTTCGTAATGATGTTTTCCATGCCCTCGCTGGTCTAAACCCTCGGAAGGCTTATGGACCTGATGGGGTCCCTCCTATTGTTCTCCGAAACTGTGCCTCCGTGCTTGCACCTTGCCTAGTCAAACTCTTTCAGCTCTGTCTGTCAACATCTACCTTTCCTTCTTGCTGGAAGTTTGCCTACATTCAACCTGTTCCTAAAAAGGGTGACCGCTCTAATCCCTCAAACTACCGTCCTATTGCTTTAATTTCCTGCTTATCTAAAATTTTTGAATCTATCCTCAACAGGAAGATTCTTAAACATCTATCACTTCACAACCTTCTATCTGATCGCCAGTATGGGTTCCGTCAAGGCCGCTCTACTGGTGATCTTCTGGCTTTCCTTACTGAGTCTTGGTCATCCTCTTTTAGAGACTTTGGTAAAACTTTTGCTGTTGCCTTGGACATATCAAAAGCCTTTGATAGAGTCTGGCACAAAGCTTTGATTTCCAAACTACCCTCCTACGGTTTCTATCCATCTCTCTGTAACTTCATCTCAAGTTTCCTTTCTGACCGTTCTATTGCTGCTGTGGTAGACGGTCACTGTTCTTCTCCTAAATCTATTAACAGTGGTGTTCCTCAGGGTTCTGTCCTGTCACCCACTCTCTTCTTATTATTCATTAATAATCTTCTAAACCAAACTTCTTGTCCTATCCACTCCTATGCTGATGATACCACCCTGCACTTTTCCACGTCTTTTCATAGACGTCCAACCCTTCAGGAGGTAAACATATCACGCAGGGAAGCCACAGAACGCTTGACTTCTGATCTTTCTAAAATTTCTGATTGGGGCAGAGCAAACTTGGTATTGTTCAATGCCTCAAAAACTCAATTCCTCCATCTATCAACTCGACACAATCTTCCAGACAACTATCCCCTCTTCTTCAATGACACTCAAATGTCCCCCTCT
This sequence comes from Scylla paramamosain, assembly GCF_035594125.1. NCBI lineage: Eukaryota > Metazoa > Arthropoda > Malacostraca > Decapoda > Portunidae > Scylla > Scylla paramamosain. Next base: position 10,914,388 of record NC_087163.1, read on the forward strand.
TCTACACTGAACATCCTCGGTCTGTCCTTTACTTATAATCTGAACTGGAAACTTCACATCTCATCTCTAGCTAAAACAGCTTCTATGAAGTTAGGTGTTCTGAGACGTCTCCGCCAGTTTTTCTCACCCCCCCCCAGCTGCTAACTCTGTACAAGGGCCTTATCCGTCCATGTATGGAGTATGCTTCACATGTCTGGGGGGGTTCCACTCATACTGCTCTTCTAGACAGGGTGGAATCAAAAGCTTTTCGTCTCATCAACTCCTCTCCTCTAACTGACTGTCTTCAGCCCCTCTCTCACCGCCGCAATGTTGCATATCTAGCTGTCTTCTACCGCTATTTTCATGCCAACTGCTCTTCTGATCTTGCTAACTGCATGCCTCCCCTCCTTCCGCGGCCTCGCTGCACAAGACTTTCTTCTTTCTCTCACCCCTATTCTGTCCACCTCTCTAACGCAAGAGTTAACCAGTATTCTCAATCATTCATCCCTTTCTCTGGTAAACTCTGGAACTCCCTGCCTTCTTCTGTATTTCCACCTTCCTATGACTTGAATTCCTTCAAGAGGGAGGTTTCAAGACACTTATCCACCAATTTTTGACCACTGCTTTGACCCTTTTATGGGACTGGCATTTCAGTGGGCATTTTTTTTTATTAGATTTTTGTTGCCCTTGGCCAGTATCCTTCCTACATAAAAAAAAAAAAAAAAACACACACACCCTTCACCCAAAATTCAAAATTATCATGGCGACTCCTACACCAGCCTTGGGAGTCCATATCTGGGGAGGGGACCCCTGGTCAGACTGCTCTTCTGGTATCGACCCTGTGTCTTGACATCCCCCTCAACTTCTGCAACATTCAAGGTCTGAGATCTAATTTTCAATTTGTAGAGCACCACCTCTCTTTTACTAAACCTCATCTCCTTTTCCTCACTGAAACACAGATGTCTGAGGCAACTGACAGTAACCCCTTTTCTGTTTCTTCCTACTTCCTCTATTATCATTTTCAATTCAAAGCTGGATGTTGCGTGTATGTGCGCACTGACTTAACCTGATCTCGTGCCCAGATTCTTGAATCTTCCGAGTTTTCTGCCATCTGTCTACGACTACAGAGTAACTCTCAAACTAAATTTATCTGTTCTGTATACGTCTCACCTAAGTCCTGTGACAATATGAAATTCTTTGACTACTTATCTTCCAAAGTGGAGCACATTCTGACTCTTCCCTTTTGCGGAGATCTCATTTCTTGGAGACTTCAGTGTTCAACACAAACTTTGGCTCTCCTCTCTCTTCACTGACCATCCCGGCGAACTACTCACCCTACTCGTATTCCCGACCATCTTGGAGATACACCCAACATTCTTGATCTTTTCGTAACTTTTAACCTTTCTGCTTATGCTGTTACCCTCTCTTCTTTGTTGGGCTTCTCCAATCACAATGTCGTATCTGTATCTTGTCCTATCGTTCCAGCTTCAGGATCCCCTTTAGCAGAGATGCCTCTGGTGTTTTGCCTCTACTTGTTGGGGGCACCTGAAAAGGTCTTTTGCTGATTTTCCTTGGAATGACTACTGCATCCGTGTCAGAGACCTGTCTCTGTGTGCCGAACGCATAACAGGTGATAGTGTCTGGTATGGAGACGTGCATTTCTCACTTTTCTCTACCTAAATCTTCCAAATCTTGGTTTAACACAGAAATAGAGATAGAGAGAGGTAGCCCACAAAAGCTATTTGAGCCTTCCATTACCAGAATTTCATGCGCTTTATATTTCTACCCAGAACCATGCCAAGTCTGTTCTCCAACAAGCCATAAACTACTTCATTAATAAAAAGTGTCAAAATTTTTCAAGCTCTAACTCACCTCATGACTTCTGTCATCTAGCCAAAAATATCTCCAATAACTTTGCTTCTTCTTTCCCTCCTTTATTTCAACCAGAAATCACTGTTATCACATCTATCTCTAAGCCTGAAGGTTCGCTCAAACCTTTTTCTGAAAACTTTATCTTGGATGATTCAGGGTTTCTTCCTCTCTCTCCTGCACCCTCTAACTACTTTATGCTACCTGAAGCTGTTAAATTTACATTCTCTAGAGAGACGTAGGTTAAGAGGGGACCTGATAGAAGTCTTTAAGTGGTATGTAAGCAAAATTCTTAGGATCAGCAACCAGGGTAGAACAAGAAATAACGGGTTCAAGCTTGAAAAATTTAGGTTTAGGAAGGAGATAGGAAAAAATTGGTTCTCAAATAGAGTGGTAGATGAGTGGAACGGACTCAGTAATCATGTAGTTAGTGCTAGGACACTAGAGAGCTTTAAGAGAAGATTAGACAAGTTTATGGGTGGGGATAACAGATGGAAATAGGTAGGTGTGTTTCATACAGGGACTGCTACGTGTAAGCCTGGTCGCTTCTTGCAGCTTCCCTTATTTCTTATGTTCTTACGAGTATGTTCTTATGTTCTTATTATTTTTTTTTGTTTTGCAATGATGTTTTCCATGCAAATACTGGCTTAAACCCTCGGAAGGCTTATGGACCTGATGGGGTTCCTTCTATTGTTCTCCGAAACTGCGCCTCCGTGCTTGCACCTTGCCTAGTCAAACTCTTTCAACTCTGTTTGCCAACATCTATCTTTCCTTTTTGCTTGAAGTTTTCCTACATTCAGCCTGTTCCCAGAAATTGGTGACCGTTCTAATCTCTCAAACTACTGTCCTATTGCTTTAATTTCCTGCCTATATAAAGTTTTTTTCATCTATCCTCAACAGGAAGATTTTTAAACTTCTATCGCTTCACCATCTTCTATCTGATCACTAGTATGGGTTCTGTCAAGGCCGCTCTACTGGTAATCTTCTGGCTTTCCTTACTGAGTCATGATCATCCTCTTTTAGAGTTTTTCGTGAAACTTTTGCTGTTGCCTTAGACATATCAAAAGTTTTTGATAGAGACCATCGGTCTTTGATTTCCAAACTACCCTCCTACAGCTTCTATCCTTCTCTCTGTAACTTCATCTCAAGTTTCCTTTCTGACTGTTTTATTGCTGCTTTGGTAGACGGTCACTCTTTTTCCCCCAAATCTATTAATGGTGGCTTTCCTCATGGCTCTGTCCTGTCACCCACTCTTCCTATTATTCACCAATGATCTTTTGTCCTATCTACTCCTACGCTGATGATACCACGCTGCGACTTTCCATGACTTTTCATAGACATGCAGCCTTCCTGAAACCACCTATCAACTCGACACAATCTTCCGGACAACTATCCCCTCTTCTTCTGTGACACCCATCTGTTCCCCTCTTCTACACTGAACATCCTCGGTCTGTTTTTTTTCTTATAATGTAAACTGGAAACCCTAGCTAAAACAGCTTCTATGAAGTTAGGTGTTCTAAAACGTCTCCGCCAATTTTTCTCACCCCACCCCAACCTCTGACCTTATCCGTTCGTGTATGGATTATGATGCTTCACATGTCTTGGAGGGGTTCCATTCATACCGCTCTTTTTGACAGGGTGAATTCAAAAGCCTTTCGTCTCATCAACTCGTCTCCTCTAATTGACTGTCTTCAGCCTCTTTCTCATCGCCGCAATGTTGCATTTATAGCTATCTTCTACTGCAATTTTCATGCAAACTGCTTTTCTGATCTAGCTAACTGTATGCCTCCCCTCCTCCAACGGCCTCGCTGCACAAGAGTTTCTTCTTTTTTTTGTCCACCTCTGTCTTACTTCTGTCCACCTCTCTGATGCAAGAGTTAACCAGTATTCTCAATCATTCATCCCTTTCTCTGGTAAACTCTGGAACTCCCTGCCTGCTTCTGTATTTCTACCTTCCTATGACTTGAATTCCTTCAAGAGGGAGGTTTCAAAACACTTATCCTTCAATATTTGAATACTGCTTCGGACGTTCGGGGACCGGCATCTCGGTGGGTTTTTTTTTTTCTTTTTCATTGTATTTTTGTTGCCCTTTGCCGGTGTCCGTCCTTCATAAACACACACACACACACACACACACACACACAAACTATGGCAATCGTGTCGTTGTGTGGTCCGTGAGACTAACTCTTGCCTAAAGAGAGAGAGAGAGAGAGAGAGAGAGAGAGAGAGAGAGAGAGAGAGAGAGAGAGAGAGAGAGAGAGAGAAACACACACTATGCACGTCTAGCAATGTAAAAGTGATCATATATCTTGTATAACTGGCACCTAATACTTGCTGGATGCGGCCCAGCTAGCAATGGACAACACGTCGACACTAGTAACTCTCTCTCTCTCTCTCTCTCTCTCTCTCTCTCTCTCTCTCTCTCTCTCTCTCTCTCTCTCTCTCTCTCTCTCTCTCTCTCTCTCTCTCTCTCTCTCTCTCTCTCTCTCTCTCTCTCTCTCTCTCTCTCTCTCTCTCTCTCTCTCTCTCTCTCTCTCTCTCTCTATATATATATAGATATATATATATATATATATATATATATATATATATATATATATATATATATATATAGATAGATAGATAGATAGATAGATATATAGATATATAGATAGATAGATAGATAGATAGATAGATACATACATACATACATACATAAATAGATAGACAGATAGAGAGATAGACAGATATATAGATACATAGATAGGTAAACTTTGTACAGGGGCCTTATCCGTCCATGAATGGAATATGGTTCATATGTATGGGGGGCTCCATTCATACCGCTATTTTAGACAGGGTGGAATGAAAAGCTTTTCATCCTATTAACTCCTCTCCTCTAACTGACTATCTTCAGCCTCTTTCTCATATCCTCAATGTTGCATCTCTTGCTATCTTCTACCGCTGTTTTTACGCTAACTTCTCTTCTGATCTTGCTGACTACATGGTTCCCCTCCTCCCGTGGCACACAAATTACAAAATTATAGAGAGCTACAACAGCAAACACAAAACCAGGGCTGTCATAACAACAATGATGGAGGAGGCAGTAGGCACCTGCCGAAACGATAATTATTTCCAGTGAGGTCTAAAGAACTGGATCAGTGAACTTATCATTAAACCCATCTGTAACCTCACTGAACGTTTCCCTTTCTGTGTCACAACACAAGGAGGCAGTCACAGCCTGCCCTCTATAGACAACTCTCTTCCTTCACATAAAAACTACAAACACTTAATTACACATACACCCTTCACTCAAAATTCAAAATTATCATGTCGACTCCTACACTAGGCTCGGAGTCCTTATCTGGGGAGGAGACCACTAATGTCTCCAGGTACTACTCTTCTCATATCGACCCTAAGTGTCTTGACACCCCCCTCAACTTTTTCTTCATTAACTTCTGCAAAATTCGAGGTCTTAGATCTAATTTTCAATCTGTAGAACACCACCTCTCCTCTACTAAACTTCATTTTCTTTTCCTCACTGAAACACAGGTCTCTGAGGCAACTGACAATAGCCTCTTTTCTGTTACCTCCTACTTTCTCTATCCTCATTTTCAACCCAAAGCTGAATGTGGCGTTTATGTGCGCACCGACTTAACCTGCCCTCGTGCCCAAGCTCTTGAATCTTCCGAATTTTTCCACCATCTGCCTACGACTACGGAGTCACTCTCAAACTAAATTTATTTGTGCTGCATACCTCTCACCTAAATCATCTGACTATAACGGATTATTTTACTACTTTACTTCCCTTTTATCACCACCAGCTTTGGCTTTCCTCTCCCTTCACTGACCGTCCTGGTGAACTAACCTTCAATTTTGCTATCCTCCACTACCTAGAGCAATTGGTGCAACACCCTACTCGTATTCCTGACCGTCTTGGAGATACGCCCAACATTCTTGACCTTCTCCTAACCCTTAATCCTTCTGCTTATGCTGTCATCCTCTCTTCTCTGTTGGACTCCTCCGATCACAATCTCATATCTGTATCTTGTCCTATTGATCCAATCCCTCCTCAGGTTCCCCTAAACGGAGGTGACTCTGACGTTTTGCCTCTGCTTGTTGGGGGACCTGAGGAGGTATTTTGCTGATTTTCCTTGAAAAGACTACTCCTTCCGTGTCAGAGACACTTTTGTTATGCCGAAGGCACAACAGAAGTGATAGTGTATGGCATGGAGGCGTACATTCCTCACTCTTTTTTCTCGACCTAAACCTTCCAAACCTTGGTTTAACACAGCTTGTTCTCCTCCTATACATGATAGAGAGGTGGCCCACAAAAGGCACTTAAGACTTTCATCACCAGAATCTCATGCGCTTTATATTTCTGGCTGGAACCATACCAAGTTTGTTCTCCAACTAGCCAAAACTCCTTTATTAATAAAATGTGTAAAAATCTTTCAGGATCTAACTCCCCTCGTGACTTCTGACATCTAGCCAAAAACATTTCCAGTAACCTTGCTTCTTCTTCTTTTTCTCCTTTATTTCAACCAGATGGCACTACTACTATCACATCTATCTCTAAAGCTGAACTCTTCGCTCAAACCTTTACTAAAAACTACCTTGGACGATTCAGGGCTTGTTTCTCTGCTCCTTTATCCTCTGACTGTTTTATGCTACCTCTTAAAATTCTTCGCTGTGATGTTTTCCCTCGGAAGGCTTATGGACCTGATAGGGTCCCCATTATTGTTCTCTGAAACTGTGCACCCGTGCTTGCACCTTGCCTAGTCAAACTCTTTCAACTCTGTCTGTCAACATCTACCTTGCTGATGTTCCTCCTGGAAGTTTGCCTACATTCAGCATGTTCCTAAAAAGGGTGACCGTTCTAATCCTTCAAACTACCGTCATATTGCTTTAATTTCCTGTCTATCTAAAGTTTTTTTTTTTTTTTATCTATTCTCAACAGGAAGATTCTTAAACATCTATCACTTCACAACCTTCTGTCTGATAATCAGTATGGGTTCTATCAAAGCGGCTCTACTTGTGATGTTCTGGCTTTCCTTACCGAGTCTTGGTCGTCCTCTTTTAGAGGTTTTGGTACAACTTTTGCTGTTGCCTTGGACATATCAAGAACTTTTGATAGAGTCTGGCACAAAGCTTTGATTTCCAAACTACCCTTCTATGGTTTTTATCCTTCTTTCTGTAACTTCATCTCGTTTCCTTTCTGACCGTTCTGTTGCTGCTGTGCAGACGGTCACTCTTTTTCTCCTAAATCTATAAGCAGTGGTGTTCTTTAGGGTTCTCTCTTGTCATCTCCTAAATCTATTCAGGGTTCTCTCTTGTCATCCACTCTCTTCTTGTTCATCAATGACATTCTAAATCAAACTTCTTGTCCCATCCACTTCTACGCTGATGATACCACCCTACACTTTTCCATGTTTTTTTTTTTTTTTTTCATAGACGTCCAACCATTCGGGAAGTAAACATTTCACGGAACGAAGCCACAGAATTCCTGACTTCTGATCTTTCTATAATTTCTGATTGGGGCAGCGCAAACTTGGTATTGTTCAGTGCCTCATAAACTCAATTCCTCCATCTATCAACTCGACACAACCTTCCAGACAACCATCCTCTCTTCTTCAGTGGCATTCAACTGTCCTCCTCTTCTACACTGGACATCCTCGGTCTGTCGTTTACTTAAAATCTAAACTGGAAACTTCACATCTTATCTCTAGCTAAAACAGCTTCTATAAGGTTAGGTGTTCTGAGACGTCTCTTCCAGTTTTTCTCACACCCCCAGCTGCTAACTCTGTATAAAGCCCTTATCCGTCCATGTATAGAGTATGCTTCTCATGTTTGGGGGTGTTTCACTCATACCGTTCTTCTAGACAGTGTGGAATCAAAAGCTTTTCGTCCCATCAACTCCTCTTCTTTAACTGACTGTCTTCAGCCTCTCTCTCATCGTCGCAATGTTTGCGTCTCTAGCTATTTTCTATTGCTATTTTCATGCTAACTGCTCTTCTGATCTTGCTAACTGCATGCCTCCCATCCTCCCGCAGCCTTGCTGCACAAGACTTTCTTCTTTCTCTCACCTCTCTTCTGTCCATCTCTTTAATGCAAGAGTTAACCAGTATTCTCAATCTTTCATCTCTTTCTCTGGTAAACTCTAGAGTTCTCTGCCTGCTTCTGTAATTCCACTTTCTTATAACTTGAATTCCTTCAAGAGGGAGATTTCAAGATCCTTTTTCTTCAATTTTTATCTACCTCTTTGGACCCTGTTCTGGGACTAGCATCT
>NC_087163.1:10927500-11062500 GCF_035594125.1 Scylla paramamosain
AGAAAAATTACCCTAAATGGATGATTGCTAGATTAAAACATTATATAGGGCGGAAGAGAAGTATACATAAAAGATTAAGGGCAGGTGAAGAAGTTTTAAGGCCACAATTTGATTAATTAATTAGAACAGTCAGGAGGTTAACGAGGAAAGGTAAGGGCAAGTATGAATTAAGGGTAGCCAGCCTGGCGAAGACAGACCCCAAGGGATTTTATCAGGTATACAGGCCGAAGAATAAGGATACTATAGGACCATTAAAGGCAGCAGATGGGGAGCTGGTTAGTTCTGGGGAGATTAGTAAAATTTTGAATGAGTATTCTTTAACTGTCTTCACCCAGAAAAACAAGCAGGATATGCCAAATAGTGAACAGATGTTTAGAGCTGATGAGAATGAGAAGCTGACGGATATTTCCATAACTAAGGAGATAGCGGAACAGGAGATAGATAGGCTAAAAAAATTCAAGACACCAGGACCAGATGAAATATATCCCAGAGTATTTAAGGAATGCAAAGAGGTTATTAGTTAGCCGTTAGTTTCTGTCTTTAGGAAGTCACTTGAGTCAGGTGAGGTACCAGTAACGTGGAGGCAAGCTAATGTAGTACCAATCTTTAAGAAAGGAGATAAAACTTTAGCGTCTAATTATAGACCTGTCAACCTGATTTCAGTTGTAGGTAAAATATTGGAGTCAATAACAGCGAGGAACATTAGGGAACATTTAGACAAACATAACTTGATGAATCAAATCACATCATAGACTCACGAAGGGGAAGTCTTGCCTGACGAACTTAAGTTTTTACAGTAAAGTGTACGAGGCAGTAGATAATGATGATAGTTGTGACATCTTATATCTGGACTTTAGTAAAGCTTTTGACAAGGTACCCCATCAGAGGCTCCATTGTTAGGGCACACGGAATAGATGGGAGGGTGTTAGGCTGGATAAGGTCATGGCTAAGCGACAGGCAACAAAGAGTTGTAATAAACGGCTCTAACTCCGAGTGGGGTCATGTAGTTAGTGGGGTGCCACAGGGATCAGTATTAGAACCATTGTTGTTTTTTTAATATATATCAATGATTTGGATAGTGGAATTAGCAGTGATGTTAGTAAATTTGCGGATGACACAAACATAGGTAGATTAATTAGGTCAGAATCGGATGCCATCGCCTTGCAGGCAGATTTAGATAGGATAAAAGAATGGAAGGGCAGATGGCAAATGCAGTTTAATATTAACAAAGTACTTAGCGTAGGTAGAGGAAACCCACACAGTAGGTACACATTAAACAACGAAACTCTGGTAGGTACAGGGTACGAGAAAAATTTAGGAGTTATGGTTAGCTCTGAACTCCGTCTAAGAAAACAATGCATAGGGACCAGAAACAGGGCAAATAGGGTATTAGGATTCATTTTTAGGAGTGTTAAAAGTAGAAGGCCCGAAGTAATATTTAAGTTATACTTGGCGCTGGTCAGACCTCATCTAGACTACGCTGTGCAGTTCTGGTCCCCACATTACAGGAAAGATATAGGTCTATTAAAATCGATACAGAGGAGAATGACTAAAAGGATACAGGGGATGAGGAGTATTCCTTAAGAGGCGAGATTGAAGTTCTTAAATTTACATTCTTTAGAGAGACGTAGGTTAAGAGGGGACTTGATAGAAGTCTTTAAGTAGTATAGGAGTATCACAAGGGGGATGTAAACAAAATTCTTAGGATCAGCAACCAGGATAGAACAATAAATAATGGGTTCAAGCTTGAAAAATTTAGGTTTAGGAAAGAGACAGGAAGATATTGGTTCTTAAACAGAATGGTAGATGAGTGGAACGGACTCAATAATCATGTTGTTAGTGCTAGGACATTAGGGAGCTTTAAGAGAAATTTGGCGTGTTTATGGATGGGGATGATAGGTGAAAATAGTACGTTTCGTATAGGGACTGCCACGTGTAAGCCTGGTGGCTTCTTGCAGCTTCCCTTATTTCTTATGTTCTTATGTTCTAAACTAATAAGATGCAGAATAGCGACAATATTACAAATAAAAATAAAGCAATTGTAAGAACGATAGAAGACTAAGCATTGATGATAACAATAATAATAATAATAATAATAATAATAATAATAATAATAATAATAATAATAATCAGAATAATAATAGCACCAACAAGAACAACAAGAAAGAGAAGAATAAAAGAAGACTAAAAAACATATTTGACAATAACACAACTATAATGTGTGTGCGTATCTGTGTGTGATCATGGTGCGTGCTTGGCTATCTACGACATGCTAGACATTTGAACACTTTTCTAAACGAAGTTTTAGAAAAGAAGAAGTATAGTACTAATTAAAACAAGATAATAATAATAATAATAATAATAATAATAATAATAATAATAATAATAATAATAATAATAATAATAATAATAATAACAATAATAATAATAATAATAACAGTAATAATAATACCTACTAATAATAATAAGTGTGTGTGTGTGTGTGTGTGTGTGTGTGTGTGTGTGTGTGTGTATATATATATATATATATATATATATATATATATATATATATATATATATATATATATATATATATATATATATATATATATATATATATATACACACACACACACATACACACTGGCCAAAGGAAGGCAACAAAAAAAAAAAAAAAAACTGCTATACCAGTTCCAGAGATGGGTCCGAAGCGGTAGTCAAAAATTAAAGGATAAGTGTCTTGAAACCTCCCTCTTAAAGGAATTCAAATCATAGGAAGGTGGAAATACAGAAGCAGGCAGAGTTTTTGAGGCATTGAGTTTTTGAGGCATTGAACTATACCAAGTTTGCTCTGCCCCAATCAGAAATTTTAGAAAGATCAGAAGTCAGGCGTTCTGTGGCTTCCCTGCGTGAAATGTTTACTTCCTGTAGGGTTGGACGTCTATAAAAAGACGTGGAAAAGTGCAGGATGGTATCATCAGCATAGGAGTGGATAGGACAAGAAGTTTGGTTTAGAAGGTTTGGTTTAGAAGGTTTAGAAGAGAATAGATGATAGGATAAAACCCTGAGGAACACCACTGTTATTAGATTTAGAAGAACAATGACCGTCTACCACAGCAGCAATAGAACGGTCAGAAAGGAAACTTGAGATGAAGTTACAGAGAGAAGGATACATGCCGTAGGAGGGTAGTTTGGAAATCCAAGGCAACAGCAAAAGTTTCACTAAATTCTCTAAAAGAGGATGACCAAGACTCAGTAAGGAAAGCCAGTAAGATTACCAGTAGAGCGGCCTTGACGGAACCCATACTGGCGATCAGATACAAGGTTGTGAAGTAATAGATATTCAAGGATCTTCCTGTTGAGGATAGATTGAAAAAAAAACTTTAGATATATATATATATATATATATATATATATTTTTTTTTTTTTTTTTTATGTAGGAAGGGCACTGGCCAAGGGCAACAAAAATCTAATAAAAAAATGCCCACTGAAATGTCAGTCCCATAAAAGGGTCAAAGCAGTGGTCAAAAATTGATGGATAAGTGTCTTGAAACCTCCCTCTTGAAGGAATTCAAGTCATAGGAAGGTGAAAATACAAAAGCAGGCAGGGAGTTCCAGAGTTTACCAGAGAAAGGGATGAAGGATTGAGAATACTGATTAACTCTTGTGTTAGAGAGGTGGACAGAATAGGGGTGAGAGAAAGAAGAAAGTCTTGTGCAGCGAGGCCGCGGAAGGAGTAGAGGCATGCAGTTAGCAAGATCAGAAGAGCAATTAGCATGAAAATAGCGGTAGAAGACAGCTAGATATGAAACATTGTGGCGGTGAGAGAAAGGCTGAAGACAGTCAGTTAGAGGAGAGGAGTTGATGAGACGAAAAGCTTTTGATTCCACCCTGTCTAGAAGAGCAGTATGAGTGGAACACCCCCAGACATGTGAAGCATACTCCATACATGGACGGATAAGGCCCTTGTACAGAGTTAGCAGCTGGGCGGGTGAGAAAAACTGGCGGAGACGTCTCAGAACACCTAACTTCATAGAAGCTGTTTTAGCTAGAGATGAGATGTGAAGTTTCCAGTTCAGATTATAAGTAAAGGACAGACCGAGGATGTTCAGTGTAGAAGAGGGGGACAGTTGAGTGTCATTGAAGAAGAGGGAATAGTTGTCTGGAAGGTTGTGTCGAGTTGATAGATGGAGGAATTTTTGAGTTTTTGAGGCATTGTAACAATACCAAGTTTGCTCTGCCCCAATCAGAAATTTTAGATCAGAAATTTAGAAGATCAGAAGTCAGGCGTTCTGTGGCTTCCCTGCGTGATATGTTTACCTCCTGAAGGGTTGGACGTCTATGAAAAGACGTGGAAAAGTGCAGGGTGGTATCATCAGCGTAGGAGTGGATAGTACGAGTACAAGAAGTTTGGTTTAGAAGATCATTAATGAATAATAAGAAGAGAGTGGGTGACAGGACAGAACCCTGAGGAACACCACTGTTAATAGATTTAGGAGAAAAACAGTGACCGTCTACCACAGCAGCAATAGAACGGTCAGAAAGGAAACTTGAGATGAAGTTACAGAGAGAAGGATAGAAACCGTAGGAGGGTAGTTTGGAAATCAAAGCTTTGTGCCAGACTCTATCAAAAGCTTTTGATATGTCCAAGGCAACAGCAAAGGTTTCACTAAAATCTTTAAAAGAGGATGACCAAGACTCAGTAAGGAAAGCCAGAAGATCACCAGTAGAGCGGCCTTGACGGAACCCATACTGGCGATCAGATAGAAGGTTGTGAAGTGATAGATGTTTAAGAATCTTCCTGTTGAGGATAGATTCAAAAACTTTAGATAGGAAGGAAATTAAAGCAATAGGACGGTAGTTTGAGGAATTAGAACGGTCACCCTTTTTAGGAACAGGTTGAATGTAGGCAAACTTCCAGCAAGAAGGAAAGGTAGATGTTGACAGACAGAGCTGAAAGAGTTTGACTAGGCAAGGTGCAAGCACGGAGGCACAGTTTCGGAGAACAATAGGAGGGACCCCATCAGGTCCATAAGCCTTCCGAGGGTTTAGGCCAGCGAGGGCATGGAAAACATCATTGCGAAGAATTTTAATAGGTGGCATGAAGTAGTCAGAGGGTGGAGGAGAGGGAGGAACAAGCCCAGAATCGTCCAAGGTAGAACTTTTAGCAAAGGTTTGAGCAAAGAGTTCACCTTTAGAAATAGATGTGATAGCAGTGGTGCCATCTGGTTGAAATAGAGGAGGGAAAGAAGAAGAAGCAAAGTTATTGGAGATATTTTTGGCTAGATGCCAGAAATCACGAGGGGCGTTAGATCTTGAAAGGTTTTGACATTTTCTGTTAATGAAGGAGTTTTTTGGCTAGTTGGAGAACAGACTTGGCATGATTCCGGGCAGAAATATAAAGTGCATGAGATTCTGGTGATGAAAGGCTTAAGTACCTTTTGTGGGCCACCTCTCTATCATGTAAAGCACGAGAACAAGCTGTGTTAAACCAAGGTTTAGAAGGTTTAGGACGAGAAAAAGAGTGAGGAATGTATGCCTCCATGCCAGACACTATCACCTCTGTTATTCGCTCAGCACACAAAGACGGGTCTCTGACATGGAAGCAGTAGTCATTCCAAGGAAAATCAGCAGCAAAATACCTCCTCAGGTCCCCTCAACTAGCAGAGGCAAAACGCCAGAGGCACCTTCGCTTAGGGGGATCCTGAGGAGGGATTGGAGTGATAGGACAAGATAAAGATATGAGATTGTGATCGGAGGAGCCCAACGGAGAAGAAAGGGTGACAGCATAAGCAGAAGGATTAGAGGTCAGGAAAAGGTCAAGAATGTTGGGCGTATTTCCAAGACGGTCAGGAAAACGAGTAGGGTGTTGCACCAATTGCTCTAGGTCATGGAGGATAGCAAAGTTGTAGGCTAGTTCACCAGGATGGTCAGTGAAGGGAGAGGAAAGCCAAAGCTGGTGGTGAACATTGAAGTCTCCAAGAATGGAGATCTCTGCAAAAGGGAAGAGGGTCAGAATGTGCTCCACTTTGGAAGTTAAGTAGTCAAAGAATTTCTTATAGTCAGAGGAGTTAGGTGAGAGGTATACAGCACAGATAAATTTAGTATGAGAGTGACTCTGTAGTCGTAGCCAGATGGTGGAAAACTCGGAAGATTCAAGAGCGTGGGCACGAGAGCAGGTTAAGTCATTGCGCACATAAACGCAGCATCCAGCTTTGGATCGAAAATGAGGATAGAGAAAGTAGGAGGGAACAGAAAAGGGGCTACTGTCAGTTGCCTCAGACACCTGAGTTTCGGTGAGGAAAAGAAGAGAAGAGAAGAGAATAGAACGGTCACCCTTTTTAGGAACAGGTTGAATGTAGGCAAACTTCCAGCAAGAAGGAAAGGTAGATGTTGACAGACAGAGCTGAAAGAGTTTGACTAGGCAAGGTGCAAGCACGGAGGCACAGTTTCGGAGAACAACAGGAAGGACCCTATCAGGGCCATAAGCCTTGCGAGGGTTTAGGCCAGCGAGGGCATGAAAAACATCATTGCGAAGAATTTTAATAGGTAGCATGAAGTAGTCAGAGGGTGGAGGAGAGGGAGGAACAAGCCCTGAATCGTCCAAGGTAGAGTTTTTAGTAAAGGTTTGAGCGAAGAGTTCAGCTTTAGAAATAGATGTGATAGCAGAGGTGCCATCTGGTTGAAATAAAGGAGGGAAAGAAGAAGAAGAAGAAGAAGCAAAGTTATTGGAGATATTTTTGGCTAGATGCCAGAAGTCACGAGGTTAGTTAGATCTTGAAAGATTTTGACACTTTCTGCTAATGAAAGAGTTTTTAGCTAGTTGGAGAAGAGACTTGGCATGGTTCCAGGCAGAAATATAAAGTGCACGAGATTCTGGTGATAGAAGGCTTAAGTACCTTTTGTAGGCCACCTTTCCATCATGTATAGCACGAGAACAAGCTATGTTAAATTAAGGTTTAGAAGGTTTAGGTCGAGAAAGAGTGAGGAATGTACGCCTCCATGCCAGACATTATCATCTCTGTTATACGGTCGGCACACAAAGACGGGTTTCTGACACGGAAGCAGTACTCATTCTAAAGAAAAATCTGCAAAATACCTCCTCAGGTCCCCCCAACTAGCAGAGGCAAAACAACGCCAGAGGCACCTTCGCTTAGGAGTATCCTCAGGAGGGACTGGAGCGATAGGACGAGATACAGATATGAGATTGTGATCGGAGGAGCCTAACGGAAAAGAAAGGGTGACAGTGTGTGTGTGTGTATATATATATATATATATATATATATATATATATATATATATATATACTTGCCTGAGATTGTAAATGACAAAGAAAAAAAATAAGATTGTCTCAGACATATCACCTAACTCAGACAGTTGCACGGTGACCAATCATAAGAATGGGCGTGGCTTATGTCTACTTTCCCAGCAGTTGCCAGTTTGTCACCAGACGGAACAATTCCATCAACACAGCAACTGATGTGTATGGTAGTGTAAGAGTTAAAAACGCCTCTCGTGAATAGGGTCTTACTTCTCACTAACACTCTGATGTCTCTTAAGAATTCCTATACTAAGGTTTCCCTGAAATATTTCAAGTAGAAATCACTCTGAAAGTGGACAAATAAGTCAAACATGACATTTTCGCTACATGAGGACGACAAACCTTCCTGTACACTCCAGATCTGAAACTCCTTGCCTATTCAGCGACCGGCAGCTCAGTGGGCTTATTTTTTTTTTTTTATTGGATTAATGTCGCCCTTGACCGGTGTCCCTTCTACATAAAAAAAAAAAAAACATAAACAAAATTAATTTTTGCTTACAGACAAGAAGTGGATCTGCCTAAAAAAAACACTAAATTCATAAGTTTCTCGTCTTCACCTTATTAAAAGAAGCTGACAGCAACTATGTGTAGACACCACATCATAGATTCCGAAGATGTACCTAAGATGACACTTTTCTTTTCTTTTTTTTTTTTGTTTTTAGACATTCAATTATTCCACCTTCGGCTTCCCGAATTCATGGGCTACCTACCTTTCAGCGCTTAATAGACGAAATCCTCCCTACCCCGCCTTTTATGTACATGACATCTAATATTTTCAAAGAACATCTTTGGGACGTGTTACAACTACTCCAAAACACTGACTTGCTTGTGCGACAGAACCTTTCAAGCAAGGTGGAAATAATAATAATAAAAAAAAAATAGTTAGTAAATATTACTAACGTTTTATTCTGAGTGTAAGTTGAAAAATTATAAAATAACAATGTCAACCACTAAGATTGCTTATACCTAGAAACCTCTTCACAATGTTTTCATTAGGAAACCGAAGAGACTAGAATTGTGGTGGAAGCAACAAAAGGCCTTGGAGAACACAAGGGCAGCCCTGGCATCAGCTACAACACTTTTATTCCCTTGCCCTCTCGTTGTTCCATACGATTTTTTTTTTCCTATCTCCTAAGCCTCACGCTTGGCACCCACAATGCCACAAGAGTTTACAGCAACTGCCTGTTGGAGAAAGTCTGTACCAGCATAGCGGTGAGGAGGAACATCACTTTGTTCCTGACCCTCCACCAACAGGCTCTCCCTGGGGATTACTCGCATTTGATCGGCAGGTTGTAGCCATGCAGAGCTTTCTGTAGGCAGGAAAGAGGAATGAAGCAGGAAGACAACTACAGCATCAGCTGCAGCGTTGGATGAGTCATCTGGCATTGCGGCAAAGAAAGGCAGCTGGGTCGGCCACAGCCAGCTTACTTTACGTCTCTACAACAGCGCCCTCCACAAAACCCCTTACTCTACTACCACTGGTCTTCAGTCTCAATCCTCGGATGTGCTGCTGCCCTCTATCGTCGCTGCCATTTTGCTGCCTGCCCCGAACCTCCTGAAATGCTTAACAGTGTGGCAAGCAACCAATATATATATTTTTTTTTTTTTATTCAAGATGAAAATCATGAACACCATGGTGAACGTAATCAACGCTTCCTCCGGCATTTCCACTACATTCCCACTAACAAGAAGAGGGAATTCAATAACTTCTCAAATGGATTGTGCGGCTTCCATGTTTAGGCTACTATACGACTTTCCTCCTGTTAAATCACTTCTCTAGAATTTCACAAGCCTCCTCTTACCCAAGGGAATATACACTGATGAAACTGGTTCAAGTGGATCAGTGATGCCTCCATCCTAAGGGACATCACACCACTGTGTTACCTCAAATTAGTGTGTTCCCGTTTTTATCCCCTCAAACAAGGGATCAATTACAACAGACTCAAATCAATTAAATATTGAACAATTAATCTGGAAGCTCAAATCAGTCTCAGTTCCAGGGAAAAAAAAAAAAAAATGTGTCAGTGATTCAGGCCAGGACTCCGACTATGAAAGTCCACCACGTTACCAGTAGAACAAAAAGTGCATCCCTATTCCTCGAGTTTATAGTTCCGAAAAGGACACGGCATTTCTCAGATAATGCTGATGATTTGTTTATGGTTATCACTGACTGTAACAACTAGGTCGATACCTAGTTGTTACAGTCAGTGACCTTGTCAGAGACAGACAAGTGCAACAAGCTTAAGATCTCGCCTTTGAAGTCTCTTAAATTTATGGCTTTCAAGTTCACTTCCATGGACGGTCTCCTGCACATCCTGGATATCAGGCTAGCCTGAATACACTACTAACAGTACTGTACCACTGAACAGTGGCTTTTAGCTCCTCCCACTTGTGCTCTGTTATCTTGTTCCATGGTCTCTCTCCTTACATAATAATGTCTTTATGGGATTGAAGAAATCATGTGTTCTTTGCCTCATCATATATTCGGCAGTGAATAACAGATAATACAGACTGCCGAGCTGACGGTAAACTCCTGACTCCCCCATTAAGCGTAGATTGCCTCAGTGGGAGAGATCTCGACGAAGTGACAAGCCCCAATCAGAAGGTAATGAAAATTATGTCCATGCGGAATCAGAAGCGCCAGATGTCGAAAAGATGGGAAAAGTGAAGTAAAGATTAATATGATGAAATATGGATTAACATGGGCCCTTATGCTAATTCAAGAAAGGACAGGCGGGAAGGAAGTTGTTTTTAAAGGGACAAACACAGGAGGAGGCAGTAGACACCTGCCGAAACGATAATTACTCCCACTGAGGTCTAAAGCACTCTTCAAGGGGTGCTGTGAACTTATCATTAAACCCAGCTGTGACCTCACTGAACGATTCCCTTTGTGTCTCACAACACAAGGGGGCAGTCACAGCCTACCCTCTAAAAACAACTCTCTTCCTCCACACAAAAATACAAGCACCCAATAACACACACACCCTTCACTCAAAAATTTTAAAATCATGGCGACTCCTACACCAGCCTCGGAGTCCCCATCTGGGGAGGGGACCATAAATGTCCCCAGGTCGGACTGCCTTTCTGTCGACGACCCTAAGTGTCTTGACACCCCCATCAAATTTTTCTTCATTAACTTCTGCAACATTCGCGGTCCAAGATCTAATTTTCATTCTGTAGAACACCACCTCTCCTCTTCTAAACCTCATCTTCTTTTCCTCACTGAAACTCAGGTGTCTGAGGCAACTGACAGTAGCCCCTTTTCTGTTCCCTCCTACTTTCTCTATCCTAATTTTCGATCCAAAGCTGGATGCTGCTTTTATGTGCGCAATGACTTAACCTGCTCTCGTGCCCACGCTCTTGAATCTTCTGAGTTTTCCACCGTCTGGCTACGACTACAGAGTCACTCTCTAACTAAATTTATCTGTGCTGTATACCTCTCACCTAACTCCTCTGACTATAAGAAATTCTTTGACTATTTAACTTCCAAAGTGGAGCACATTCTAACCCTCTTCCCTTTTGCAGAGATCTCCGTTCTTGGAGACTTCAGTGTTCACCACCAGCTTTGGCTTTCCTCTCCCTTCACTGACCATCCTGGTGAACTAGCCTATAATTTTGCTATCCTCCACGACCTAGAACAATTGGTGCAACAATTGGTGTCTTGGAGATACGCCCAACATTCTTGACCTTTTCCTGACCTCTAATCCTTCTGTTTATGCTGTCACGCTTTCTTCTCCGTTGGGCTCCTCCGATCACAATCTCATATCTGTATCTTGTGCTATCGCTCCAATCCCTCCTCAGGATCCCCCTAAGCGAAGGTGCCTCTAGCGTTTTGCCTCTGCTAGTTGGGGGACCTGAGGAGGTATTTTGCTGATTTTCCTTGGAATGACTACTGCTTCTGCGTCAGAGACCCGTCTTTGTGTGCTGAGCGCATAACAGAGGTGATAGTATCTGGCATGGAGGCATACATTCCTCACTCTTTTTCTCGTCCTGAACCTTCTAAACCTTGGTTTAACACAGCTTGTTCTCGTGCTATACATGATAGAGAGGTGGCCCACAAAAGGTAATTAAGCCTTCCATCACCAGAATCTCATGCACTTCATATTTTTGCCCGGAACCATGCCAAGTCTGTTCTCCAACTAGCTAAAAACTCCTTCATTAACAGAAAATGTCAAAACTTTTCAAGATCTAACTCCCCTCGTGACTTCTGTCATCTAGCCAAAAATATCTCCAATAACTTTGCTTCTTTTTCTTTCCCTCCTTTATTTCAACCATATGGAACTATTGCTATCACATTTAAAGCTGAACCTTTACTAAAAACTCTACCTTGAACGATTCTGGGCCTTTTCCTCCCTCTCCTCCACCCTCTGACTACTTCATGCCACCTATTAAAATTCTTCGCAATGATGTTTTCCATGCCCTCGCTGGCCTAAACCCTCGGAAGATTTATGGACCTGATGGGGTCCCTCCTATTGTTCTCCGAAACTGTGCCTCCGTGCTTACACCTTGCCTAGTCAAACTCTTTCAGCTCTGTCTGTCAACATCTACCTCTCCTTCTTACTGGAAGTTTGCCTACATTTAACCTGTACCTAAAAAGGATGACCCTTCTAATCCCTCAAACTATCGTTCTATTACTTTAATTTCCTGCCTATCTAAAGTTTTTGAATATATCCTCAACAGGAAGATCCTTAAACATCTATCACTTCACAACCTTCTATCTGATCGCCAGTATGGTTTCCGTCAAGGCCGCTCTACTGGTGATCTTCTGGCTTTCCTTACTGAGTCTTGTTCATCCTCTTTTAGAGATTTTGGTGAAACTTTTGCTGTTGCCTTGGACATATCAAAAGCTTTTGATAGAGTCTGGCACAAAGCTTTGATTTCCAAACTATCCTCCTACGGCTTCTATCCTTCTCTCTGTAACTTCATCTCAAGTTTCCTTTCTGACTGTTCTATTGCTGCTGTGGTAGACGGTCACTGTTCTTCTCCTAAATCTGTTAATAGTGGTGTTCGTCAGGGTTCTGTCCTGTCACCCACTCTCTTCTTATTATTCATTAATGATCTTCTAAACCAAACTTCTTGTCCTATCCACTCCTACGCTGCTGATACCACTCTGCACTTTACACGCCTTTTTGTTTGACATCCAACCCTTCAGAAGGTAAACATTTCACGGAGGGAAGCCACAGAACACTTGACTTCTGATCTTTCTAAAATTCCTGATTGGGGCAAAGCAAACTTGCTATTGTTCAATGCCTCAAAAACTCAATTCCTCCATCTGTCAACTCGACACAACCTTCTAGACAACTATCCCCTCTTCTTCAGTGACACTCAACTGTCCCCCTCTTCTACACTGAACATCCTCGGTCTGTCCTTTTCTCATAATCTGAACTGGAAACTTCACATCTCATCTCTAGCTAAAACAGCTTCTATGAAGTTAGGTGTTCTGAGACGTCTCCGCCAGTTTTTCTCACCCCCCCAGCTGCTAACTCTGTACAAGGGCCTTATCTGTCCATGTATGGAGTATGCTTCACATGTCTGGGGGTGTTCCACTCATACTACTCTTCTAGACAGGGTGGAATCAAAAGCTTTTCGTCTCATCAACTCCTCTCCTCTAACTGACTGTCTTCAGCTTCTCTCTCACCGCCGCAATGTTGCATCTCTAGCTGTCTTCTACCGCTATTTTCATGCTAACTGCTCTTCTGATCTTGCTAACTGCATGCCTCCTCTCCTCCCGCGGGCTCGCTGCACAAGACTTTCTTCTTTCTCTTACCCCTATTCTGTCCACCTCTCTAATGCAAGAGTTAACCAGTATTCTCAATCATTCATCCCTTTCTCTGGTAAACTCTGGAACTCCCTGCCTGCTTTTGTATTTTCACCTTCCTATGACTTGAATTCCTTAAAGAGGGAGGTTTCAAGCCACTTATTCATCAATTATTGACTACTGATTTGACCCTTTTATGGGACTGGCATTTCAGTGGGCATTTTTTTTTATTGGATTTTTGTTGCCCTTGGCCGGTGTCCTTCCTATATATAAAAAAAAAAGAGAGAGAGAGAGAGAGAGAGAGAGAGAGAGAGAGAGAGAGAGAGAAACACCTCGTAACATACGCACACTCATTCGATTGAATGAGGGTCAGGTATGAGTTAAGCGAAATGTAATATTCACTGAGATAGTAATAATGGTGGTGATGGGAAAGTATTGGCAGATACCGCACAGAACACCTAACTTCATGGAAGCTGTTTTAGCAGGAGAAGAAAAGTGAAATAGATCATTTATGACGATCATTTATGAATAAAGGAAGTAAAACACGTGATAGGACACAGTTCTGTGGAACACGACTTAATAAGTGGCCGCCTACAACTGTAGCAATAGAACAGCTAGAAGGGAAGCCTGAGATTGAGACCCAGAAATATGAATAGAAACCGTATTAAGTAAAGGAAAAGGTGAGACATTTACTATAGCTGTGTGTGGCGAAGGTCCACATGTGCTTCACATTATCCTTTGAATTTGTTATGGATAATATTCCTTATCTCGGTGGACAGGGCCACTGTGACATTTAGGATTTCATAGCTTATCTTCCCCAAGTCTTCCCAGGTACCCATTTATCGACCAACTCCGAAAGAAGGATGAACAACTGGGTGAACTGTGCGCCAACTGCCCTGCCCGGATTCGAATCAAGTACCACACATTTATAACATTGACAATAGCAGGAAGAACGGTGCAGTTCCTCAGGGTATTGTGTGCAACACACTTACTTTAAGAATTATCAGTCCTTGGCCATCAAAATCAAAATCTAGTAAAAGCAGTTCATAAGAACATAAGAAAATAAGAGATGTTGCAAGAAGCCATCAGTATGAAACATACCTACCTATTTCCAGCCACTACCCGCTCTACCACATCTCCCACCAGCATTAGAAAAACTTCAAGGAGTTCTAGTGCTGCATGTGCTCCCACATTGGGTGAGGCAATTAGCAGCAGAAGTATCAAAGCAGGAAGAGCTCAAGCAGTCAGAATGGCTAGTTCAAGCAGCAGCTGTGGTACAGCCTCAGATCTCACTCACGGAAGGGAGTGGTGGAAATGGCAGTGAGGATGATGTTGGCACGATGAATCTCTGTGCTGTCATGGTGGAGATGCTGCTTCAGTACAGAGTGATTCAATGCCTCAGTAGGCTCACTACTACCTATCAATAACTAATGATCCTGTTTTAGTGATATAGAAGCTGATTGCCTGTATCTACAGTAGTGTATAAGGTGCTTTACTTTGTGTTCCATGCCATGCAAGTCATCAGGGACATAATGATGGACTTGTGGCGTGTGCCGTCCTTCCACAGTACTTGCCCAGTACCACCGTCTCACATCCATACAAAGGAGGCACTAATGTGTTTTGCAACAGCTGGCCATCTACTACCTCTGTCGCCATCACCTATGGCCTGACCATTTTGAATTAAGCGTTTAGGCTTTGTCCTTTCCGGGGATTCCCGGGCTTGCTGCGCTGCAAAACCTTATATTGGGCCAATTATCAGATTAGAGCCTGTGTCGCTGATAACCTCGCCCCCAACACACCACCTCTCTCTCTCTCTCTCTCTCTCTCTCTCTCTCTCTCTCTCTCTCTCTCTCTCTCTCTCTCTCTCTCTCTCTCTCTCTCTCTCTCTCTCTCTCTCTCTCTCTCTCTCTCTCTCTCTCTCTCTCTCTCTCTCTCTCTGTCTGTCTTTACATATACAATCTACATTTCATGCAAATTTATTTCCATCAGAGATCTATCTATATTTTCCTATGAATCATTAGAATTTGAGAAAAATCTGCCTGTCGGTCAAGTTGCCCATCGCACCCCCCCCCCATTCTCTCTCTCTCTCTCTCTCTCTCTCTCTCTCTCTCTCTCTCTCTCTCTCTCTCTCTCTCTCTCTCTCTCTCTCTCTCTCTCTCTCCATTGTGAATTTCTTTTAAAATTAATGTGATAGGCTTCCTTTTAGATATGGTATCCCCCTTAAACTATGATGTTATTTTTTTATTCTTAGGTTACGACTTTTTTCCACACCACCATTAAGGGAAAAATCAAGGCACGTTGGGAGCTTTCGTTGTTCGGGCAACAGCTCTTTAGGGGTTAAGTAATGATCCCCTATTGGCCTTTTCCTCCCAAAAATACTTATTTACTGAGTAAGTAAGCACTTTATGTCGGGTGTGGAGATGACGAGAGCGACCGGAAGAAGTAGCTTCCAGCCTCTGGAAGTGACCGTGAATTAACACGGTCACTCTGACCGTGTAACCTCACTCACTCACCCATGAATACGTGATAACGCCTGAAGGAAACGTGTCGAGTATTGTGGTGTTTGCAAAAAAAAGCAATGCAAGTATTGTTGAGTATATTGGTTGAGATAGAGGAGGACAAGGCGGATGAGGATATATATATATATATATATATATATATATATATATATATATATATATATATATATATATATATATATATATATATATATATATATATATATATATATATATATGCTTATCTGCCTTGTCCTCCTCTATCTCAACCAGTACATCACCAGATCCCTATTCCGATTACTTACTGGTTGTCTGTCTAGGCCAACCAGTGTTGTATCCTCAGCCACCACTGCCACACTTGCTTTCTACTCCTTTTTCACTACATCCATCACCTCAAGCCGGCAACATGGCATCTCTCTTGAACTTCGGTTTCGTGGAAAGAATCAAGGATGGCATGAACACAACCAACGTGGACCAGACGAATGTAAACAACCATCATACGGGCACCCCTTTAAGGTACCAGGGATGGACATGATCCAGTTTGATACAGCTTTGAAGTACTAGACTAACAGGCATGAGGCACAAACATAAATTCAAGATGGCAGCAGAAAGAGGTGAGCAGTAGGTATCGAGGTCAAGGAGAGTAAGGCCTCCTAGACATCAAGCCCGTTTTCAGATGAGCGTGACATCCACTGATTCCTTAGCCAGCCCTCTTGTTGTTTTTGCCAAACTTATGGCTGAGGCTTTTATATGTTGGTGGTCAAAAGCTGCCCCTCATGATGAACAGCAGAAAAAAAAAGTAGCAGCATCAGTAACAGCAATTTTCTGTACCAGACGTCATTATGAGTTTAGAAATCAAAGATTTATACCAGAATTAATGAAAAAAAAAATCTCTGATATAGCAACAGTTAAGATTTAACTGAAATTCCTATGAGGGAATGACCAAGGTACAATAAGGGTATATATATATATATATATATATATATATATATATATATATATATATATATATATATATATATATATATATATATATATATACCTGGTGTTTACACCAGGTTGCGACAACTTACACGTAACGAGTGAGGGGATTGGTCGGAGAAAACTGGCCAAAATGCCAAGAGGTGGGAGTAAAATAGTTTAATACTGAGAACAGAACAGGTTTTAGCCGGAACGCTTAGTCGGAAATAAATGCATTGCAGTGAATTTGAAGTAAATCTGGAGGAAGATCATGAAAAACATACGAGAGAAAAATTCGTTAAATCTATAAAGTAAATTTGCAAGAGTGAAGTTGAGAGATAACTAAAGTATTTTAAATAAAACAGATTTCCTTAGAGGACTGGTATGTGTAGAATTTTTCTTGAAGTTACAGAAACGTGGCTAGCTATGTCAGGAAAAAAAAATTCAGAGGTTCATATGGAGAGTTACGCAATTTATATATCATAAAGATGGCTAGGCAAGATGTACATGTCAGTATAGTGATAACAAGAGCATAATGATAAAGTCGATAAAATTTGAATTAAAAAAAGTAACACAAATACTGGCGTTAGCATTAGTGTGTCAGCCACTGAGCACTATTGTAGAAACTGAGGGAGAAAATAAATAGGGCAGGTATGTAATCAGAAATGTAGTTACGGGATTTTGTCTTGGAAACATTGAATAAAGTTTGAAAACGGGAAATAAAAAAGCAGAGGACGTTCTGAATATAATTACAGCCAACTATTAAAATTCTAGTAATCGTGGAGTCATCTAAACGAAGTATCTCTTCAGTCGTAATTTTAGCAAATATATATTAAACACCTTTCCGAAACTATTTGCTTCTAAATGAAAAGAAGCTTTCAGAAGCTTCAATAAAAACAGTGTACCTAACTTTAAGGAGGGCGGATTTTGAAGAATTAAAAAAGATGCCTCGAGTAAATTAACTCGCATTCTGAAATCAGAGTGAGATGAGACCATTTGTTTCCTTCTCCGAAACTGTTTCTCTTTTCTTATCTTAGCCTGCATAAACTTTCATTTCCCTCTTGCTGGAAATATACCTAAGTTCTCATAAATGGGTTTCCAAACTGATGACCTATAGTTTTCATATCTTATTATTGAGTCCACCCGCAACAGATAATTCTAAAACATTTACTCAAACTCTTATATCTGATCGCTTACGATATGAATTCTGTAAATAATGGTACACTAGCGCCAGGTGTCCCAGCTCTTTTTAATGAGTCTTGGCCATCCTTTTCCACAGTTTTCAATGAATCGTTTGATGTTACATTAGACATATCAAAAGCTTAGAGCTGAATCTCGTATAAAACCTCAATATTCAATCTTCCCTCAAACGGTCTCTTTACACTTTCACTTATTTTCCTTTCTGGTCGTTTTTTAGTTACAGTAGTCGAGACCCAGTTTTCTTCTTATCCTATTAACATGGTGTTCCAAAGACCTCGATTTCTTTCTCTTTTTTTTCATTTCAGTAATATCTGCTAAAGCTCTTGTCCTAACCCTTCTTGAGATATGACGGCGGTTAGAGGAGCAAGACTCGTGCAGTGCAAAAAAAGTAAGTGCGAGAAAGAGTCGAAGTGGCGACACCGAGATCCTGTCGGAAAGGTTTACCTTCAGTTTGCCGTCTGAGCGAAAGGATCCAGAGCAGAAAAAAAGAGGAGGACGCTAAGTAGGAGGACGTTTTGAGTTAGGTAAGGAGCGGTCCCTTTTTGACTTGACTAGAAGTATAGTATGTACTGCCACCTGCCTTGTTATGTTTATCTTGATGCTGGTTATAAATCTAGAGTAATTTTACTTGACTTTAGCTCTGCATTTGATCGTGCTAACCACAAGGCCCTCCTGTCTAAAGTCAGATCTCTTGGCATTGGTGGCCGCTTCCATTAAATTATTTCAGAGTTCCTAACCAATAGAAAGCAGCGTGTGACTGTTGATGGCTGTTTCAGTTCCTTTAGTCCAGTTATATCCGATGTTCCGCAAGGAAGCGTCCTGGGATGCTTTATACATTTGACATGTGGTGTGCGATTGAGTCTGATATGGTTGCTTATGCTGATGACACCACTTTATATGCGGTAATTCCTTCCCCTCAGGATGGACAGAGAATCACTAATGTTCTCACTCATGATGTCATAAGGATTATGTCTTGGTGTAATCGGTGGGGTATGAAACTAAACCCGAGTAAGTCCCACAGTGTGGTTATTAGTCGATCAAGGACGCCTTTTCCTCCTCACCCTGATATTGTTGTCAATGGAGTGCTAATTCCAAATTGTTCCTCACTGAAGTTGCTTGGAGTCACCCTTGATCCCAAACTCACTTTTGAGTTGCACTCGCGTTCACTTGCGTCGTCAATCTCACGAAAATTTGGTTTATTGCGTAAGTGCAGTCGGATATATTCCTCTGGTGATATTGTCAAAAGCTGCTCTTTCATACT
Organism: Scylla paramamosain; assembly: GCF_035594125.1. NCBI lineage: Eukaryota > Metazoa > Arthropoda > Malacostraca > Decapoda > Portunidae > Scylla > Scylla paramamosain. The sequence continues at coordinate 10,946,481 of NC_087163.1, forward strand.
GCCTCATTTTGAGTACTGTCATTCTGTTTGGATTTCTGCAGCTGAGTTTAACTTAAAACTTTTAGATAGAGCACTCAACCAGATTAAACTTCTTCTCCCTAATCTTGAGATTAAACTTCGGCATCGTTGTTTGGTGGGGTTACTGTCTTATTTCTTCAAAATTAGGTCTAATATCAACCACCCGTTGCACCGTCATTTGCCCGTTCCCTTAGAATAGGCACGTGCTCCAAGACACTCCTTGAGCCTGAACGACCATGCCTTGTCTGTGAATCGATGTAATACATCACAATTTTCCCGGTGTTTCATCCCAGCGTCCGTCAGACTTTGGAATACACTTCCCACCGAGATTGTCAATGCTAATAATTGTGAAACTTTAAAAAAAAATTGTGAATACCTTTCTTCTCTCTTAGCACTCTACCTACTAGATCTTTCCAAATCTTTCTATTCTATGCTTTCTTCCTGTTACTAAACCTTCAGTTATCAGTGAGGTGCCACCCACTGGGCCTTCGGGCTTATGCATTCGTGCTTTCCAGTGGGTCGCCTTCGTTGATTCATATAATAATGATAATAATAATAATAATAATAATAATAATAATAATAATAATAATAATAATAATAATGTTGACTGCCAACAAACAATTTTTTTTCTGAATCTGGAGTTGCATTTGCTACTGCAATAGATACATTGGCTTTCTGTTCCTTTATTTTGCTTGATGTTTCTGCAGTCAAGTCCTCTAAAGCACCCTTTGAATCATAGGTTAATAGTGAACGCGTCGCATCTTTCTTATTTTCTTGTGTCATTTTCATAATAATTATTACTCGTCTGAACCTAATCTACTTTAACCTAACTCATTCTAACTCTGTGGTCTCATCGCACAAGACGTTCTATTCACTCTCATCCTTATTTTGCCCATCTTGCAAATGCAAAAGTAGACTTCCCTTTCGTACCTATCATTGGGAAACTGAAACTATCTTCTGATCCATGTTTTCTCCCCCCTTACGAGGCACGATAAGAGCCTGCCCACCTCCCACCCAATTTAGTTTAAAAATTCCAAGACCCTACTGTTTCCTTCTCCAATTAAATTTCCTTACTTCACTTTTGTTCCCTCATGCTAAGTCATATTATATATATAGTAGAAGAACTGATCTTGCCTATATAGTAATTGACACTGATTCCATCCAGTCCTTGTAGTTTGCTCTTTTTTTTTTCTTCTTCTTCTTTTTTAAAATGATAATCGGCTTGTGGAGCGACACTAGTGAAGAGTGTGGCGAGCGGGTGGCGGCTTCTTAGCACCGCCCGGCTACGTCCTTTCTCCTGTAACCCCTCCCCTAGCGGCAGAGTGAGAGAGCGTCCCCCATCTTGTTCCCATGCTCAGTCAGGTTTCTGTTCGCATGCATGACAGATGTAATGTTGCTGGGGACGGAGTACTGGCATAGAGTTGGGATATTTATTAGAGGGCGCTTATCAGTTAGTATTGTATATGAGTTAGCAGCACCAGACCCCTGGTGATTAAGTGAAAAGAAACACCAGTTATGGGGTTTACTGAGTGTTGTGCCAATTACACTCATAGTGACAGAGTCCCCTTACTCATCCTTGTCTGTTGTGTTGTATTTAGTTTATTGCCACTTATGACATCAAATGCTACTGGGATTCAAACTTTTGTTGGGACCTTTGAACCCAAAGAATATAGAGGTTCTCTGTTGTGCAGTAGTTGTTTACTTCCTCTTTCCCTGGGCTTTACCATGTCTGGGTGATACTGGTCTGTCATCCGGGAGGCTATAAATATTACTGTCCCACATGTAATGTTCTGTGTGTAGGTGGTTTTGTCTCGAGAGGGCGGTAGCTCTCAAAACATTATAAACCTCATATTTATTTGTCCTTTGTCATAGCTATGATCCCTAGAACGTGTTTTTTGCGATATTTTCTCAGCAAGTCGACAGTGTTTGGCTGTTGTAGTGCTCCCTTGTCTTTAGGAGGTAAAACAGGTTGACAACCTCATACACTGAATGGTTACAGGAGACCAGAAAGAACCTGTATACCCATATTTCAACCTTGAACCCAGCTACATAGGAGATAGCATCGGAAAGCTGACCCAAACTTAGTGGCAGCTGAACTTGATGTGGTAACAATATATTTAATCATTACAAATCAGCAGACCCTGTAAATGCGTATGTGGACCCGCACTAAACTACACATGTAGTAGTTTAAGGAAGCTGAGTTAGTGACAGCTGTGAGAGGGGGCTAAATCTGTTTCTCAACAATATATATATATATATATATATATATATATATATATATATATATATATATATATATATATATATATATATATATATATATATATATATATATATATATATATATATATATATATATATATATATATATATATATATATATATATATATATATATATTGTGACAGGACGCCTCGCCCGCCTCACATTCCATTCTCCGCGCCCTTCCCTTGAACCCAGCCTTTGGCCAAGCCAGCGAACCACGTGGACTACAATGAGGTCAAGCCTTTGTTAGTAGCTGTGCCTCAGCCGAGTAGGCTCCTAGGATCTCACGAGCCATTTATCTTTCTGGCCGCGTGACCTCCCTTCACCTCACGAGTTCCAGCCTGAGCTGAGCCGGCATGCCCAGCAACCACCCCTTCATCCCCAGACAGTGTCCGCCCAGCCATGCTGGTGGACATACGTCGTCCGTGTCCGCTTGACCTCGAGGTCGAACATGCGGCTCCTGCCGACTCACCTTATTATCCTTTTGTACAGTTTATATTTTATAAACATAATGAAGCAGGATTACCATTGTGTTTCTTTAGCCACCACCTCTACACAGAAGTACTAGAAGCAGAATATTCATAATACAATATATATATATATATATATATATATATATATATATATATATATATATATATATATATATATATATATATATATATATATATGCTTATGCTGTCACCCTTTCTTCTCCGTTGGGCTCCTCCGATCACAATCTCATGTCTTTATCTTGTCCTATCCATCCAATCCCTTCTCAAGATCCCCTAAGCGAAGGTGCCTCTGGCGTTTTGCCTCTGCTAGTTGGGGGGACCTGAGGAGGTATTTTGCTGATTTTCCTTGGAATGACTACTGCTTCCGTGTCAGAGACCCGTCTTTGTGTGCTGAGCGCATAACAGAGGTGATAGTGTCTGGCATGGAGGTGTACATTCCTCACTCTTTTTCTCGTCCTAAACCTTCTAAACCTTGGTTTAACACAGCTTGTTCTCGTGCTAGACATGATAGAGAGGTGGCCCACGAAAGGTACTTAAGCCTTCCATCATCAGAATCTCATGCACTTTATATTTCTGCCCAGAACCATGCCAAGTCTGTTCTCCAACTAGCCAAAAACTCCTTCATTAACAGAAAATGTCAAAACCTTTCAAGATCTAACTCCCCTCGTGATTTCTGGCATCTAGTCAAAATATCTCCAGTAACTTTGCTTCTTCTTCTTTCTCTCCTCTATTTCAACCAGATGGCACCACTGCTATCACATCTATTTCTAAAGCTGAACTCTTGGCTCAAACCTTTGCTAAAAACTCTACCTTGGACGATTCTGGGCTTGTTCCTCCCTCTCCTCCACCCTCTGACTACTTCATGCCACCTATTAAAATTCTTCGCAATGATGTTTTCCATGCCCTCGCTGGCCTAAACCCTCGGAAGGCTTATGGACCTGATGGGGTCCCTCCTATTGTTCTCCGAAACTGTGCCTCCGTGCTTGCACCTTGCCTAGTCAAACTCTTTCAGCTCTGTCTGTCAACATCTATCTTTCTTTCTTGCTGGAAGTTTGCCTACATTCAACCTGTTCCTAAAAAGGGTGACCGTTCTAATCCCTCAAACTACCGTCCTATTGCTTTACTTTCCTGCCTATCTAAAGTTTTTGAATCTATCCTCAACAGGAAGATTCGTAAACATCTATCACTTCACAACCTTCTATCTGATCGCCAGTATGGGTTCCGTCAAGGCCGCTCTACTGGTGATCTTCTGGCTTTCCTTACTGAGTCTTGGTCACCCTCTTTTAGAGATTTTGGTGAAACTTTTGCTGTTGCCTTTGATAGAGTCTGGCACAAAGCTTTGATTTCCAAACTACCCTCTTACGGTTTCTATCCTTCTCTCTGAAACTTCATCTCAAGTTTCCTTTCTGACCGTTCTATTGCTGCTGTGGTAGACGGTCACTGTTCTTCTCCTAAATCTATTAACAGTGGTGTTCCTCAGGGTTCTGTCCTGTCACCCACTCTCTTCTTATTATTCATTAATGATCTTCTAAACCAAATTTCTTGTCCTATCCACTCCTACGCTGATGATACCACCCTGCACTTTTCCACGTCTTTTCATAGACGTCCAACCCTTCAGGAGGTAAACAGGAAAGCAGGGAAGCCACAGAGCGCTTGACTTCTGATCTTTCTAAAATTTCTGATTGGGGCAGAGCAAACTTGGTATTGTTCAATTCCTCAAAAACTCAATTCTTCCATCTATCAGCTCGACACAACCTTCCAGACAACTATCCCCTCTTCTTCAATGACACTCAAATGTCCCCCTCTTCTACACTGAACATCCTCGGTCTGTCCTTTACTTATAATCTGAACTGGTAACTTCACATCTCATCTCTAGCTAAAACAGCTTCTATGAAGTTAGGTGTTCTGAGACGTCTCTGCCAGTTTTTCTCACTCCCCCAGTTGCTAACTCTGTACAAGGGCCTTATCCGTCCATGTATGGAGTATGCTTCACATGTCTGGGGGGATTCCACTCATACTGCTCTTCTAGACAGGGTGGATTCAAAAGCTTTTTGTGTCATCAACTCCTCTTCTCTAACTGACTGTCTTCAGCCTCTTTCTCACCGCCACAATGTTGCATATCTAGCTGTCTTCTACCGCTATTTTCATGCTAACTGCTCTTCTGATCTTGCTAACTGCATGCTTCCCCTCCTTCCACGGCCTCGCTGCACAAGACTTTCTTCTTTCTCTCACCCCTATTCTGTCCACCACTCTAACGCAAGAGTTAACCAGTAATCTCAATCATTCATCCCTTTCTCTGGAACTCCCTGCCTGCTTCTGTATTTCCACCTTCCTATGACTTGAATTCCTTCAAGAGGGAGGTTTCAAGATTCAACAATTTTTGACCACTGCTTTGACCCTTTTATGGGACTGGCATTTCAGTGGGCATATTTTTTTATTGGATTCTTGTTGCCCTTGGCCAACATAAATCGTACATAAAAAAAGAAAAAAAAAAAAAAATATATATATATATATATATATATATATATATATATATATATATATATATATATATATATATATATATATATATATATATATATATATATATATATATATATATATATATATATATATATATTTATTTATTTATTTTATCATCTTTTTATGTAGGAACGGCACTGGCCAAGGGCAACAAAACTGTAATAAAAAAAAAAGGCCCACTGAGGTGCCAGTCCCCGAACAGAGTCAAAAGCAGAAGTCAAATATTACAGGATAATTATCTTCAAACCTCTCTCTTTAAAGAGCTTAAGTCATAAAAAAAAGGAAGAAATACAGAAGCTGGAAGGGAATTCTAGGTTTTACCAAAGAAAGAGATGAACGATTGACAATACTGGTCAACTCTTACATTGGAGAGGTGGAGAGAATATAAAATGAAGAAAGTCTTCTGCAGTGAGGCCACAGGAGGAGGGGAGGCATGCAGTTAGCAAGTTCAGAAGAGCAGTTAGCATGAAAATAGCTGTAGAAGTTAGCAAGAGATGCAATATGGCGGCGAAGAGAAAAAGGCTGGAGACAGTCAATTAGAGGAGAGGAGTTGATTAGACGAAAAACTTTTGATTCCACCCTGTCTAGGAGAACGATATGAGTGGAAACCCCCCCCCCATTATGTGAAACATACTATACATGGACAGATAATGCTCCTGTACAGAGTTAGTAGCTGGAAGGTGAGAAAAACTGGCGGAGACGCCTCAAAACACCTAATTTCATAGAAGCTGTTTTAGCTAGAGATGAGATGTGAAGTTTACAGTTTAGATTATAAGTAAAGGGTAGACCGTTGTAGAAGAGCGGGACAGCTGAGTGACATTGAAGAAGAGGGGATCGTTGTCTGGAAGGTTGTGTTGAGTTGATAGAAAGAGGAATTGAGTTAGTGAGGCACCGAACAATACTAAGTTTAGTAAGTATATCTAGTTTTGTGTGAAGTTGTCTTTAGAGGGTAGGCTATGACTGTCCCCTTGTGTTGTGAAACACAATAGGAAACGTTGTGAGGTCATAGTTGGGTTATTGATGAGCTCACACCATCCCCTGATCCAGTGTTTGAAACTTCAATAGAAGTAATTTTCGTTTTGGCAAGTGTATATTGCCTCCTCCAACTGGAGGTTCCCCTATATTTAGCCCGTTCCTAAAAAGGGTGAACATTCTAATGACTCACACAACCGCCCCATTGTTTTAATTTCCTGCCCCTCTAAAGTTTTTTAATCTATTGTCAACATGAAAATTCTTAAACATCTATCATTTTACAATCTTCTATCCGATCGTCAATATGGGTTCCGTCGAGGCCGCTCTATTGGGATCTGGCTTTTCTGTGAGGCAGGCATTCTCTAGCTTCCCTGCGTAAACTGTTTACTTCCTGAAGGGTTGGACGTCTACGAAAAGACGTTGAAAACTGCAGGGTGATATCATCAGCGTAGGAGTAGATAGGACAAGAAGTCTGGTTTAGAAGATCATTGATGAATATAGGAAGAGAGTGGTTGACAGGACAGAATCCCGAGGAACACCACTGTTAATAGATTTAGGAGAAGAAGAGTGACCGTCTACCACAGCAGCAATAGAACGGTCAGAAAGGAAACTTGAGATAAAGTTAGAGAAAGAAGAATAGAAACCGTAGGAGAATACTTTGGAAATCAAAGGTTGTGCCAGACTCTATCAAAAGCTTTTGATATGTCTAAGGCAACAGCAAAAGTTTCACTAAAATCTCTAAAAGAGGATGACCAAGACTTAGTAAGAAAAGGCAAAAGATCACCAGTAGAGTGGCCTTGATGGAACCCATACTGGCGATTAGACAGAAGGTTGTGAAGTGATGGATGTTCAGGATAGATACAAAAACTTTCGATAAGCAGGAAATTAAAGCAATAAGACGGTAGTTTGAGGGATTAGAACGGTCACCGTCTTTTAGGAACATACTGAACGTAGGCAAATTCTAACAAGAAGAAATAGGTGAGAACAGAGTTGAAAGAGTTTGATTAGGCAAGGTGCAAGCATAGAGGCAGCATCAGGTCCATTAGCCTTACGAGGTTTAGCCTACCGAGGGTATGGGAAACATCACTGTGAAAAAGTATGAAGTAGTCAGAGGGTGGAGGAGAGGGAGGAACAACCCCTGAATCATCCAAGGTAGACTTTTTAGCAAAGGTTTGAGCGAAGAGTTCAGCTTTAGGAATAGATGTGATAACAGTTGTGCCATCTGGTTAAAATAAAGGAGGGAAGGAAGAAGAAGCAAAATTATTTGACATATTTTTAGCTAGATGCCAGAAGTCTCTTCTAGACAGGGTGGAATCAAAAGTTTTTCGTCTCATCAACTCCTCTCCTCTAACTGATTGTCTTCAGCCTCTCTGTCATCGCCGCAATGTTGCATCTCTAGCTGTCTTCTACCGCTTTTTTCATGCTGACTGTTCTCCTGATCTTGCTAACTGCATGTCTCCCCTTCTCCCACGGCCTCGCTACACAAGACTTTCTCCTTTCTTTCTGTCCACCTCTTTTATGCAAGTTAACCAGTATTCTCAATCATTCATTCCTTTCTCTGGTAAACTCTGGAACTCCCTATGCGCTTCTATATTTCCACCTTCCTATGACTTGAATTCCTTGAAGAGGGAGGTTTCAAGACACTTATCCTTCAATTTTTTACTATCACTTTGGCCCCTTTTCTGGGACTGGTATTTCATTGGGCTTTTTTTTTTTTTATTGGATTTTTGTTGCCTTTGGCCAGTGTCCCTTCTACATAAAAAAAAAAGTCACAAGGGGAGGTAGATCTTGAAAGATTTTGACGCTTTCTATTAATGAAGGAGTATTTGGCTTGCTATGGTTCCGGGCAGAAATATAAAGAACATGAGATTCCGGTGATGGAAGGCGCAAGTACCTTTTGAGAGCCAACTCTCTATCATGCATAGCATGAGAATAGGCTGTGTTAAACGAAGGTTTGGAAGGCTTAGGTCGAGAAAAATAGTGAGGAATGTACGCCTACATGTCAGACACTATCACCTCTGTCATGCACTTAACACACAGAGACGGGTCTCTGACACTGATGCAGTAGTCATTCCAAGGAAAATCTGCAAAATACCTCGTCAGGTCCCCCCTGACTAGCAGAGGCAAAACACTAGAGGCACCTCGGCTTAAGAGGTTCCTGAGGAGGGATTGGAGCAATAGGACAAGATACAGATATGAGATTATGATCAGAGGAACCTAACGGATAAGATAGAGTAACAGCATATGTAGAAGGATCAGAGGTTAGGAAAAGGTCAAGAATGTTGGGCAAATCTCCAAAACGTCCAACATTTTTGACAACTCACAAGCTGAGAAAGAATCGCAAACTACGTGCTAAAAGGTCACAGCCAGAAGAAAAGAGTTTACATAAGTATGAGGCCTATAATATTCTGTGGATCACCTCCCACAATAAGAATATTATATTAGTCTTCTAAGAGAACAAATTCTTTGTAGTCTTCTGGAAAACAGGCGAATACCCCGAGTAGGCTTGTGAAGCCCGGGTAGAGAACAGACAGTTGCAATCCAGCAGAGTATTACGAATATCCTCTGGCTCACTCCTGGGAGCTCTGAATCCTAGTCACGTTTAACAGCACAAAAACACTCAGAACACAGGTGCCCAACAACTGACAAGATCAAAAGGGTCAAATGACCGCTTTTGCACTGTCACTACGACGCAGAACGCCATTATACTCAGACGGTTCCGAATGGAGTCGATAGGGTAAAGTATTCCTCATAGTTATCGGGATGCAGCAAACTCCGGCAGGCTCTCGTGGAAGTCCCTTCTACCTAGGATGACAGGTGCATATTGCCACAACGCTCATCAATTATTACTAAGAACGGCCCACTAATATATGACATCTGCCCCTTAAGAATTTCTGCAATCTCTCTCTCTCTCTCTCTCTCTCTCTCTCTCTCTCTCTCTCTCTCTCTCTCTCTCTCTCTCTCTTTCTCTCTCTGTCACGCGTTCTGCCAGTATGGTCCCTAAGGTCGGACTGAGCGCGAAAAACATACACTGTTCGCAATCTCAAGCGTCACAGGCAGTGACTCATGTGGTTGGGGAAAGACGCATGGGCCAGGGGAGTAACTCCTCTCTCTCTCTCTCTCTCTCTCTCTCTCTCTCTCTCTCTCTCTCTCTCTCTCTCTCTCTCTCTCTCTCTCTCTCTCTCTCTCTCTCTCTCTCTCTCTCTCTCTCTCTCCCTCTCTCTAGAGAAGAAGCGAGAGAAAGACAAAAGGTGCCTGAGATCCAATAAATGCCTACCCGCGCTCCCCGTACTTTAAAAATATGCGTTCTCATGTAGTCTTCTTCCCCTATTAATCTTAATTACTTCCCTTTGCTCCCTCAAATTGATTTTGATACATAATATATTAGAAAAGTTGCCTTACCCGATAATATAGTCAGTTTTCAGCCTAATTGTTTCTAGCTTTTTTTTTCTGTCTTTCCTCCAGTTCAGTTGTTCGGATTTCCTCCTTCATAGAGTGACCACAAAATTATGGAATTTTGACCAGAATTATCATACATAGTCACTACTAAGGTCAATCATAGCATATATTTTGATTTGTGTTGTATACAGTATTTTTAAAAAATCAGCTGTCACATTATATGATTTTTTTTATTTTTCTGTCGGCCATAATAGTCATTTTTATTTCTCTCAATAGATTTCCCCCTTGGAATCGTAAATTTTCCCTCAGTGGGAAATTTCCCCCATGTTGGGAAATACTGAGCTAGCCCCTCTAGCTGAGGAAATACTGAGCTAGCCCCCCTAGCAGAGGAAATACTGAGCTAGTCCATATTAATTCTTATAAAGAAATGTTCTTTTAGTAACAAAGGCAATGAAAGCGGGATGTCCAGTGGGCTGGCTTCATTCCCTCTGTGTCCTCTCCCTGCTCTCTCTCGCCCTGCTCCCCTCCCCTCTCGAAGCAGAGTGGGACCACGTCCTCACTATCGTTCCCACGCTTAGTTGGGTTTGGTTGGTCACTAGGAAAGAACACACATAGCTTGCCAGAGTGATGGAGCGCTGGCATTAATGTCGAGGGGATGTATTTAGAGGGCCATTACTAGTAATGAAAGCGTATTATGACTGGAAGGCCAAGTATCGGAGTTTTGTTCCCGGGGATGAGGTGCTGGTGTCACTCCCTGTCCAAGAACGGCCACTGGCTGCATATTACAGTGGTCCCTACGTAGCAGAGAGGGGAGTAGGCGAACTAAATCATATGGTTGCTACTCTTCATCGGGAAAAGCGAACTCAGCTTTGCCATATCAATGTGTTGAAGGCTTATTTTTGTTATACTAGTTAGCAAACTCATTTGGTTTCAGCCGTGGAAGAGGCGCCTTTTTTTGGGGGGGAGGGGATGATGGAGAAGAACCTAATAATTTTGGTCCAGAGTCGATTGTGGCCACAGAATATTGGAAGCAGCTCATAAAAGATAAGCTAAGTCACTTGGATCCAGGGTGCCAGCATGAGATGTTTGACAGTTTGGGAAGATACCCCTCGGTGTTCAGTAGCGTCCCGGGGAAAAGTGCTTTGGTCAAGCATGACATAGATGTGAGGAATCCAGCTCACATGATACTGTTTCCTTATCATACCTGAGTGGAGGCGATCAGGCGGTTCCCAACCCCAACTTGTCACCGAGCTCTCCAGAGATTCCTCGGAGTAATTGGATAATACCGCCGGTTTATTCAAAAGTATTCTACCTTACTGACCCCACTTGATAGACCTCCTACAGAAGAGGCAGTGGTAGTATTCGAGAGGAGAGTATGAGGAGTCCTTTTTGAATTTGTGCTTTGCATTCTCTCCAAGTTAGGGGCGCCTGATTTTTCAAAGCCGTTTGCATTGGCTATTGATGTTAGTCAAATGGAGGTGGTGGCTGTTCTGATGCAGCCAGATGATGACCAAGTCAACCATACTGTTTGCTATTTCTCTAAAAACTTCACCCTGCCTCACTTATTGAACAAGAGCCTCTCGCTATAATTTTGGCCTAGTAGCGTTTTGAAGTCTATGTGCCTGCCTACGGCCCCAAAATAACAATTTTCACAGACCACAGCTCTTTGCAATTTCTAAACTTCCTTAAACTTAAAAATGTGAGGCTCACCCGATGGAGTTTGCTGCTAAATGAGTATAATAATCTTGATGTCAGAGACATAAAGGAGGCCGACAATGTCGTTGTCGATTGTTTGTCAAGGACCAAAACTTAAATATTATTACCTTTATTCTAAAATTTAGTAAGTCATAAGACCTCCACATTTTTTTCGTTCAAGAGGGGGCATGTTACTAGTGGCGCCGGAGAAGAGAAATGAGATAGAACAAGAAGAGAGAGAGAGAGAGAGAGAGAGAGAGAGAGAGAGAGAGAGAGAGAGAGAGAGAGAGAGAGAGAGAGAGAGAGAGAGAGAGAGAGAGAGAGAGAAAGAGAGAAATAGAGAGGAAGTGAGAGAAATACAGAAGATGCCTGAGGCGCGATAAATGCCTAACCGCACTCCGAAATTTACTTTAAAAACCAGCGCTCATACATAGTCTTCTTCCCCTATTAATTTTAATTGCTTTCCTTTGCCCCTTCAAGTTGATTTCGATATATAATATAATAGAAGAGTTCCCCTATACTCTTTTTATTCTTGGAAGAACGTTTGGGCGTTTGCCGAGATCCGTTAGCTGCTCCGCCACATCATACAATTTCTCTTAAATATATCAGTTCTTTTTATTTTTTATTGAAATTCAAGTATTAGATGTGGATTATTTTGCTCATCAAACCATGCAGTGCTGCGAATGGTTCAGATTTTAAGACAATAAATAGTCTGAACTTTACATAAATATCAAAAGATTTGACAACATAGCTTTGCGGCGTTGTCATTTAGGTCGAACATCCAGGGGTGCTTATTGATAGGGTCAGGGGACTCGGGTCAGAGAGAGAGGGGGCTCAGCCTCTCAGGGGACACTCCCATGATAGAAGGAATTCTCAAGTGCTTGCGTGTTCTTCACAGCTAGGAGAAATAACTTATTTACAACAAGAGTAAATATTTTTAGAAGAGAAGAGCCAATAGAGGTCCTATCATTGCACCCTCCAGCTCCAACAGCCAAAGCCACTAGTGTAAGTGACACGACAGTGCGAAGAATTTGCTCTGCCCTTTACACGAAACATTACCACGAAGAAATAAATTATAGAAAAATTATTCACACAGTATCATACAATGCTGAGAGAGAGAGAGAGAGAGAGAGAGAGAGAGAGAGAGAGAGAGAGAGAGAGAGAGAGAGAGAGAGAGAGAGAGAGAGAGAGAGAGAGAGAGGAGATAAGACGTCCCTTGCCCTTTCCACCAAAGTGTTAACCCGATAATTGGTTGTAGAGACACGGCATGCTCATGGGGAATTCCCCTACTCGGCCAAAGCCCAATCCTTTTTCTAGGAGTAAAAACACTATAGCCAGTTTTCAGCTAGCCCCTCTAATACGCCCATATTAATTCTTATGAAGAAATTTTCTTTTTAATTGCAAAGGCAGTGAAAATAGGGTGCCGAGCAGACTGGCTTAACTTCCTCTCCGTCCTCTCCCAGCTCTTCCTCACCGCCTTACGCAGCAGAGTGAGACCTCATTCTCACTATCGTTATCACGCCTAGTCAGATTCAGTTGGTCACTAGTAAAGGACGTACATAGCTTGCTGGAGTGACGGGAGATATATTTAGAGGGCCATTATTAGTAATTGTTGCCTAAGGGTTAGCGGAAGTACGCTTCTGCTATTCTAGGTAGGATAAGCACCAGTCAAGGGCTTGACTGAGTGCTGCGCCAGTGAACTGTGGTGGACTACGGATTCTTACTATCTCCGTCGCTACCTCCTAGTTGTCTTCTGTCTTGTTGGGACCCTGTTCCCTGTTTTGTGTCTAGCATCATGAGGGCGAGCCTAATGGACTCTCCCACAGCTGGCATATCAGTAGCATGCGAGACCGGACATGGAGAGACCGGACGCATAGTGTAGAGAGGCGTGGTGAGGCGTAATTGATTTTTTTGGTTTCGGTTATGGCGCTGCAACATTGCAGTCATATGGCGCTGTTACAAAGCCTCAAAGACAACAAAGAGTGTAAGTAACTATATTAACATTAAGACAAAATTATAGGTATGGTAAAAATTTTAAAAGATAGCTAAAAAAGGTAAACATGAAAAAGAAAATGGTATGAACCATCAAAACCTTAAGTGCTAAAAATGAGAGGGTTGGTATTTTGATGTATTAATTAATTTTATTTAAAAGTGACCCAGACTAGTGTCTGGCATTGTTCGTTTCGTACCCAAGACCAAGATATCTGGCATTGTTCGTTATGTGCCCAAGAACACTGAACCCACTGATGCAGATATCTGGAGTTGTTCATTATGTGCCTAAAACACTTACCCCACTTACTCTGGCCCTAAGACCCAGCGTTGTTCGTTACATTTCTTCCACGCTTGCCTAGAGGTTCTCCCAGTGTAAGATTAAAATTCCGCCCAACAATATATTACTGATAAAATAAATAAAAGAAAAACTTTTAAAAAGTAATCTATAATTTGTTTAAAAGACCAAACTTCTCCATAAACATAAGGACCTCATGTCCTGGAGAGAGAGAGAGAGTCCTCTCTCCAAGTATGGATGACATCTGGAAACTCCCATCCTCGTCGCGACAATAGAAAAGATATGGCTCTCGCAGCTCCACCAGACTGGGACACTACACTAGAAGGTTTCGCACTTTTTTTTATTTTTTATGTAGGAAGGACACTGGCGAAGGGCAACAAAAATCCAATAAAAAAATCTTGCGTTAGAGAGGTGGACAGAATAGGGGTGAGAGAAAGAAGAAAGTCTTGTGCAGCGAGGCCCCTTAAGGAGGGCAGGCATGCAGTTAGCAAGATCAGAAGAGCAGTTAGCATGAAAATAGCGGTAGAAGACAGCTAGATATGGAACATTGTGGCGGTGAGAGAGAGGCTGAAGACAGTCGATTAGAGGATAGGAGTTGATGAGACAAAAAGCTTTTCATTCCACCCTGTCTAGAAGAGCAGTATGAGTGGAACCCTCCCAGACATCTGAAGCATACTCCATACATGGACGGATAAGGCCCTTGTACAGAGTTGGCAGCTGGGGGGGGGTGAGAAAACTGGCGGAGACGTCTCAGAACACCTAACTTCATAGAAGCTGTTTTAGCTAGAGATGAGATGTGAAGTTTCCAGTTCAGATTATAAGTAAAGGACAGACCGAGGATGTTCAGTGTAGAAGAGGGGGACAGTTGAGTGTCATTGAAGAAGAGGGGATAGTTGTCTGGAAGGTTGTGTCGAGTTGATAGATGGAGGAATTGAGTTTTTGAGGCATTGAACAATACCAAGTTTGCTCTGCCCCAATCAGAAATTTTAGAAAGATCAGAAGTCAAGCGTTCTGTGGCTTTCCTGCTTCCCTGTTTACCTCCTGAAGGGTTGGACGTCTATGAAAAGACGTGGAAAAGTGCAGGGTGGTATCATCAGCGTAGGAGTGGATAGGACAAGAAGTTTGGTTTAGAAGATCATTAATGAATAATAAGAAGAGAGTGGGTGACAGGGCAGAACCCTGAGGAACACCACTGTTAATAGATTTAGGAGAAGAACAGTGACCGTCTACCACAGCAGCAATAGAACGGTCAGAAAGGAAACTTGAGATGAAGTTACAGAGAGAAGGATAGAAACCGTAGGAGGGTAGTTTGGAAATCAAAGCTTTGTGCCAGACTCTATCTAAAGCTTTTGATATGTCCAAGGCAACAGCAAAAGTTTCAGCAAAATCTCTAAAAGAGGATGACCAAGACTCAGTAAGGAAAGCCAGAAGATCACCAGTAGAGCGGCCTTGACGGAACCCATACTGGCGATCAGATAGAAGGTTGTGAAGTGATAGATGTTTAAGAATCTTCCTGTTAAGGATAGATTAAAAAACTTTAGATAGGCAGGAAATTAAAGCTATAGGACGGTAGTTTGAGGGATTAGAACGGTCACCCTTTTTAGGAACAGGTTGAATGTAGGCAAACTTCCAGCAAGAAGGAAAGGTAGATGTTGACAGACAGAACTGAAAGAGTTTCACTAAGCAAGGTGCAAGCACGGAGGCACAGTTTCGGAGAACAATAGGAGGGACCCCATCAGGTCCATAAGCCTTCCGAGGGTTTAGGCCAGCGAGGGCATGGAAAACATCATTGCGAAGAATTTTAATAGGTGGCATGAAGTAGTTAGAGGGTGGAGGAGAGGGAGGAACAAGCCCAGAATCGTCCAAGGTAAAGTTTTTAGCAAAGGTTTGAGCCAAGAGTTCAGCTTTAGAAATAGATGTGATAGCAGTGGTGCCATCTGGTTGAAATAGAGGAGGGAAAGAAGAAGAAGCAAAGTTATTGGAGATATTTTTGGCTAGATGCCAGAAATCACGAGGGGAGTTAGATCTTGAAAGGTTTTGACATTTTCTGTTAATGAAGGAGTTTTTGTCTAGTTGGAGAACAGACTTGGCATTATTCTGGGCAGAAATATAAAGTGCATGAGATTCTGGTGATGGAAAGCTTAAGTACTTTTTGTGGGCCATCTCTCTATCATGTATAGCACGAGAACAAGCTGTGTTAAACCAAGGTTTAGAAGGTTTAGGACCAGAAAAAGAGTGAGGAATGTACGCCTCCATGCCACTGAAAGAGTGTTATAATTATTAAGGTTAGTTATAATTGTTAACGTTTACTGTATCGGTCACTGTTTTCATATGTGGTTACTGTTTTGGTTACTGGTTCAGTCGAGTCAAATTGTGAGACCACCTCCAGCATGAGGTCGGTCAAGCTCTAGGCCCTGTATAGCAAACTACGCTTCAGTAAAAGATGTCCCTGCCACAGTTATTTGGACTTTTATTCCGCCGCACTGAGGTTATTACATTGGTGATGAGGATGGCGACTATTGGAAAGGTGGAAGAATTTAACCAAGACGCCGACTCAATATGTGGAGCAGCTGGGGCATTTCTTTGATGCTAACGACATTGTGGAAGAGAAGAAGAAATCCACTCTGTTGGCTGTGTGCGGGGCAAGAACCTACGAGTTAATCAGGTGACTGTTTACCAGTAAAGACAACGGACAAAAGTTACAGTGACCTGAAAGCACTACTGGGGAATCACCTGTGTCCAAAGCCGTCGATGATCTTGAAGCGCTTCAACTTCAATTCACTCTTCAAGCATTCAACTGAATCAGTGTCCTCTTTCATCGCTGATCTTAGAAAATTAGCGGAGCACTGTGATTATGGAAACCAACTGTCTGACATGTTACGTGATAGATTGGTGTGCGGAATTGTCAACAGAAAAATACAAGCGAGGCTGTTGGCAGACGGGCATCTGGACTTCAAGAAAGAAGAGACCACGGCTCTGGCCATAGAGGTAGCGGTGAGGGACACTGCAGACCTACAACAGGCGGATGAGCAGCGAGAAAATCACGTGAACAAGATCCAGCAACGCAGCCGAAATGAAAGGAGTGGCGACAACCAGGTTCTGGGCGGCAGTGCTACAGGTATGGAGGTCCGCATGGGGCTCCTGACTGCCGTTTTGCAAGCGCCACGTGTTATACTTGCAGGAAAGTGAGCCATTAGGCTAGATTGTGTCGGAACGAGATAAAAAAGAAAAATGCACAAGATTGAGGGTATGGTGGAGAAGAGTGAGAAGAGTGAAGAGGAATAAGTTATGTATACAGTGCGTACATCTCATGAACTACCTATAATTTTTTACCCAAAGTTAAACAAGGCCGTGGATCCTTTGGAGGCAGATACGGGTGCTGAGGTGTCCATCCTGAGTAAGAAAGATTATGAAGGAAGCTGGAAGGGTAAGTGCAAGCCAACGCTTGAGCCTTCCAATGCCGTATTGCGCACCTACAGTGGCAACTTATTGAAGGTAATGGGTGAAGTGAATGTGGAGGCAAAATATGGTAATCAGTAAAATTCTGCCGTTAGTGGTAGTGGACGGAGATGGGCCAAACTTAATGGGAAGAAATTGGCTAAGGCAAATCAAGTTGGAATGGGATGCAGTTTATAGTTGTGGCTTAGATTGTGACGGTGCCGT
Source organism: Scylla paramamosain (assembly GCF_035594125.1). Taxonomy (NCBI): domain Eukaryota; kingdom Metazoa; phylum Arthropoda; class Malacostraca; order Decapoda; family Portunidae; genus Scylla; species Scylla paramamosain. The sequence goes on from NC_087163.1 coordinate 10,963,796, forward strand.
TTCAGTAACGTTTTCAAAGATGAGTTGGGTAAAATCCGAATCACCAAGGCTGCCATTCGTGTACATAAGGATGCCCAACCCAAGTTTTGCAATGCTCGCTCGTTGCCCTATGCCTTGAGAGACCAAGTGGAGCAAGAGCTGGAACGACTGGTTAAGGATGGGGTCATTGAGCCGATGCAGTTCTCAGAGTGGGCAGCACCTATAGTCCCGATAGTTAAGGAAGATGAATCCATACGTATTTGTGAGGACTACAAGATGACTGTGAACAGCGTGTGTAGAGTAGACAGTTACCCGATCCCTAAAATTGAAGGTTTATTTGCTAATTTTTCAGGAGGGAAGACTTTCTCAAAATTAGATCTCTCGTATGCTTATTCACAACTGCCACTAGAGGAGGAATCTAAGGAACGTGTAACAATAAATACATGTAAGGGATTATTCGTGTACAATCGTTTACCATATGGGGTTTCCTCAACGCCATCACTCTGGAATTTTCCAGAGTGATGGAAAATTTGCTCCAGGATAAGCCTCACATGGTAGTTTATTTGGAAGACATACTAGTGACAGGAAAATCTGAAACAGAACATCTAAATAACCTGACAGTTTTGAGACGTATGGATGCGGCAGGGGTGAGGTTGCAATTAAAGAACTGTGTTTTCTAAGCACCTGAGGTCACCTATTCAGGCCATAAAATTAATGCCGAGAGACTGCACCCTTCTGAGGAGAAGGTTCGAGCTATTATAAAGGCGCCCACACCAAGGAATGTCACTGAATTGAGGGCATATTTAGGGCCTGTAAATTATTATGGCCGATATGTTCCTAATCTTTCTACGATATTCGCCCCATTGTACAGAGTGTTACAGCAAGACGTCAAGTGGCAATGGGGGCCAGAAGAGGAGCAGGTATTTTTCCAGTTTAAACAACTCTTGGGGAGCTCCAGAGTGTTAGCGTACTGTGACGTCAGGAAGCCCTTCCTGCTCACCTGTGACGCGTCGCCACACAGTTTGGGAGCTGTTCTTGCACACCGCATGGAGTCGGGAGAGGAGAAACCGATTGCTTTTGCATCCCGAACCTTGAGTGCAGCTGAACGAAAGTATGCTCAAGTAGAGAAAGAAGATTTGACCATAGTATTTAGTGTAAAAAAAAAATTAATAACTACTTGTATGGGCGCCATTTTGAAACAATATCTGGCCATTAAGCACTTAAAAGCTTGTTTAATGAAAACAGGCCGGTTCCTGTAATGGCTTCTAGTCGTATCCAGCGCTGGGCCTTAACACTCTGCGTATGAGTATACCATCACTCAAAAACCAGGGAAGGATATTGTACACGCTGATGCTTTGAGCTGCCTCCCTCACCCAGAATGCCCGAAGGTTACGCCTGTACCCGGGGATGTGTTGTGTTTGTTGGAGCGATTAGATGCGGCACCGGTCACAGCGAGGGATTTGAAGCGGTGGACGGACAGAGACTCGCGACAGTCAGAGTCAGAGGTAGCATCCTTTACGGTTGGCCTGACAGAGTATTGGAGGAAGCACATAAACCTTATTTTAGAAGGAAACAGGAGTTAGTATTCAAAATGGAATAATTTTGTGGAGATCAAGAATGGTAGTGCCTCCGGTAGCAAGGAAGAAAGTTTTAGCGGAACTACATGAAACTCATCCAGGGGTCTCACGCATGAAAGACATTGCACGTAGTTATGTGTGGTGGCCCAATATAGATAGAGATATTGAACTAACCGCGCAGCAGTGTTCGCAGTGCCAACAGCTGAGAAATCTTCCTCCTGGCATCCGTGGGAATGGCCGCAGAACCCCTGGTCGAGGTTACATCTGAATTACGCGGGGCCTTTTAAGAATAAGATGCTCCTCGTCATCGTTGATGCGCATTCCAAGTGGATCGACATTCATTCTGTACATTCAGCCACTTCGTTTTCTACCATCGAGAAATGACCTTCGCATCACAATGATTACCTCATACGGTAGTGACAGATAATGGCACCAATTTTTCTAGTGCGCAATTTGAGGCATTTTTGAGACAAAACAGTATTGTTTACATAAAACCTTCTCCCTATCATCCAGCTTCCAACGGTTTGGTGGAAAGGGCTGTGCGAAATTTAAAAAATTCCTTAGAAAAAATTACAGGATTTGGTGGAGCAGGCCGTGCAAAATTTCAAAAATTCCCTAGAAAAAATGACAGGAGTCTCCTTAGAGTCTAAAATAAGTAAGTTTTTCTTGCGGTACCGCGTCACACACACCACAGACTACAACAGGAGTGTCCCCTGCTGAGCTTTTAGTAGGAAGATAATTAAGAACTTGTTTGAACTTACTGTGTCCAGGTATCCAGGATAGAGTTCAGTGGGAGCAAGAAATGCAGAAGTATTACCATGATCAAAGAACACGGCCAAGGGGGTTTCAGGTAGATGCCGTTTATATTGTTAGTTTTCTTACCAGGCGTAATTGTACAAAAAAACTGGTCCAGTTTCGTTCAAGGTGGAACTGTACGATGGGCGAATTGTACGACGTCATCTCGATTATGTGAGGAGAAGAATAAGCCTGGAGAAGGAGGACAATATCGCTGAGGGCATTGTATCTCCTCCCTTGGACATCTCGGATACCGCAGTGGTATGACGTGAAGCAAGGTTCGCTACGCTCGAGCTTGATGCCGCCTCTGGAAGCAGCAGGCGATTCGGAGCAGTCACTGGGCCATTTTAGCGACGTCCCTGATTCGGCTTGGGAGTGGAAAGAGACACTGACTCAAGAGTCGGAGCTGCGTTTGCCGTTACGGGAGCCGCCTGAAGTGGATGAGGCACTACGCAGACGCCGTTCGGAAAGGTTACTCAAGGAACCAGACCTTTTGCAGATAACTTGGGATTATTTTTTTCTTGTTTGTTTCACTTTTAAATATTTAGTCCATATTTGTGTTACTTGTATTTTTTTTTTTTTGTTTCCTTTCGGCTTGGTTTTATCTAGTGTGGTATTGCTTCAAAACTGTGGTTTTAAAGGGGGATGAGTGTTATAATTGTTAAAGTTAGTGTTATAGTTGTTAAGGTTTATTGTATCAGTCACTGTTGTTCATATGGGGGTTACTGTTTCGGTTACTGGTTCAGTCGAGTCGAATTGTGAGACTACCTCCAGCATGAGGTCAGTCAGGGAAAATATCCCTGCTATAGTTACTTCGACTTTTACTCCGCCGTACTGCGGTTATTACAAAGAGGAACGACTTTTACTCCGCCGTACTGTGGTTATTACAAAGAGGAATTAGTCAATCATCACAAAATGACTGAATTTTCCGGGACATGAAGTAACCATGACTGAGACGCGTGTGACCCATCCGACAGGCTAGTGCAGTCTCTGGGTGGCGCTCCTGTACGTGGACATACGTTCACGGACGGTCAGCAAAAGAAGTTACCTTCCCCATCTTCACGAAGGCAAATAAAGTCCTCAACTCCTCTGCCAACAGGCAAGAACTGCTATCTTTATACTGAAGTATAAATCATGAGATGGAATAGGGCTAGAAGGAGGAACCCATGTTGCGGCCTCTTTAGCTAACCTATCGGCCTTCTCATTCCCTGGAACCCCAGCATGTGCTGGGACCCAGCAAAACCCGACGTGGTAGCCTCTACACTGTAAAAGGTAAGAGCAACTCGAAAACTGATACAAATGGATGAAAAGCAAGACTAAAATAGTGAACAGTGGAAACAACACTGGGAGAGACTGAAACAATTTCTTATTAGGAATATCAAAGCCGCAGACAGAAATGTGTGGGAATTGCTAGTAACCAAATCTAGGAAACCTGCAGGGACATACAGAGAAGGAAGGCACATTTAGCGCCACCTTAGCAGATGCGACTTTGAAACTGAAAGGATCAGGTAAGCTCTTGTGAGATGCATATAACTGAGAACGTGAATTACGGGCCATGGCCACACAAGAAACGAAATCGGGAAGACATTAGACTGCATATTTGATCTTTACCTACGGGTAGAGTAACTGTGTGGCCCCTTATTATATTGGGTAGTATTTGGATCCCATGGGAGGCCTAAATCTTAGAGAATCCAGATATTGTGGGAAAGAGCAGGTGTGGCTCTAAATTTCTTGCTGTTCCTGTGGTGTGGAGTGTGACTACTCGCAGTCTTGCATTGTCCAGGTCTCCTTTGATGGGAGCAGACGCCCGTTCTTTACCCCTCATATCTGCCAGAGTGCAGTGCGCTATTGTGGAATGTATGTAGGGTTTCCTTCCCGGGAACCCAGTCATAATTTTTTTTTTTTTTTTTTCTTCCCGGAAAATTTGTGAAATCCCGGGAAATCCTGGTATGCTTTATTTTTCTTAACCCAGCTGCAAAATATGGAAATATTTGAGAGAGAGAGAGAGAGAGAGAGAGAGAGAGAGAGAGAGAGAGAGAGATGCCTGGGAGCGAGTAGTATGAGGCTATAACTATGAGCAATGAGCTGAATCAGCTGACGAGTGACGACACGCAACGTTCTCGTACACTTTTGCTTTGGTGGGCTTTTAGCTCCGAGTCAGGTTAGTCTATTATGTTCTATCCCTACGTGAAGGTGTGTAACGTGAGTTGTGTAATGTGAACTGAGTTGTTGCGGCTAATTCTCTCTGCTAATTGCTAACATTCTTATTTCTTACCATAATTCTGCTTCGGTGGGCTGAGCCTGAAATAATAGTGTGAAAAATAGAAAATAAATATTCCTCATAACTGTCTCTGATTGTGAATTCGTGATTGAATTATTATGTTACAGACTTTATAAATATGGCGCCTGTCGCATGGATATTGACATGAACATAATCCTTATAGTGAATAGTGTTTTTTTTTTGTGTGTTTTTTTTTTTACTTTTTTTTTCAGGTGATTTACTGAATTATCTGATTTTACATAACCATCAAAATGACAGACAAGGCAGAACCAACAACCACTACCGAGTCTTATGCATGGAAATATTTTGAAAAACTTAAATGTGAAGAATCGTCACGATGTAAAAACTGCCATGCAGTTATAAAGTGCAAAGGATGGTCTACCAGTGGTATGATCCGTCATCTCAAGAGCAAACATTCAATTGAAAAAAAAAAATTCAAACGTCTTTCCGACAAGTCTCGTGATAAAGATGCGAGTGAAGTGAGGAGAAATTCTATGCAAAAATGACTGATATTTTGACAAAGGAGGAGACGAAAGAAGAGATGCAGTAAATGGATTTTCCATAAATGCCATCGCCAAGAGTGAGTTTATAAGGACATAAATGCTTGCAAGGAGATACAAATTGCCTCAAAATCCAATGCTTGCTATGGATCTTGTACACAGCAGTACAATGTTTCAAAAAAGAAAGGGTGGTATTTGATATTAACAAAAGGAAAAAGTTGGGGTTAGGTTTAGATTACCTCTTGATGAGTATATTTCACTAAAAAACAAGAGGTACATGAACATAAACTTACATACTATTGATACCTTTTGAAATTTAGGAATGGTTAGAATCACAGGTTCACTGCCAGCAGCGACTGCAGTTAAGTTATTTGAGAATAAGTTAGCCGAGTTGCAGGTAAACTTGGAAAAAGATGTAAGTGCATGTGTAACTGATGCCTTGGTTAAATTCGGCAAACTGATTAAGATCTGTCATCACATGTGTTATGCTCATGGAGTACGTCTTGTTGTCTGTGATGTTCTTTACAAGAAAACAAATGATAACTCAGTTTGGAAAGGAGAAATTTTACCCATCTCCAAGAAGAGGAAGCAGATGATGTGGAACCTGTGCAAGAGGAAGAAGAGTTGAGTAGTATGATGGTGGTGGTATCAGATGAGGATTTGGAAAATATTAGATTAGTGGATGTGGAAGATGATGAAGGGAACATAGATTTGTCTGTCGCCATCTATATATATATATATATATATATATATATATATATATATATATATATATATATATATATATATATATATATATATATATATATATATATATATAAATATATATATATAAATACTTTATTGTCACGTATAATACATGAAAATTGCTTCATGAGCTCTCAGTAAAAGTGATAAAACCGCACATACGTCATACACTCCTCGTACTACTCACACACATTGGTTATTTACAGGCCACAGGAACAAACCCGGTCTGTGCTACTGGTAGATTGTCTGTTGTTCATTTAACATTTTAATACTGCTAGGTATAAAAGATCTTGAATATCTTGATGTTCTACAGTATAATGACCTCAACCTTCTTCCCAAGGGTAACATTTGATAATATTGGTTTAATTAAAGGATGAATGGGATCATGTCGTACTACCTCACATCTCCGGACAACTGCTTTCTTATAAATTTCTACAAGAGGGATGATGTTCTCAACCCCAAGTTTCCCACAATTTTTCATTATTTTACAAAGTTTGTTTTTTAATTCAATGTTACAATTTCCGTACCAGCAAGTTATATTAAATGAAAGAACAGATTGTATTATTGCTGAATAGAATATATCCATAATCTTTCTGTCAATTCTTAGTTTACTTAACTGACTTACAAAATACATTCTAGAATTGATTTTTTTGTTAAGTGTCTCAACATTATTATTAAAAGAAAATTTATCATCAATTATTGTTCCTAAGTACTTATATTCCTTGACTCGCTCCACCATCTCACCATTTACAAACAGAGGAGGGTGATCATATAATGAAGTGCTGTAGTCTACGACCATCTCTTTTGTTTTCTTTACATTTAACTCTAAAAAGTTGCTGCTGCACCAGTCCACAAACTTTTCCACCTCCTCTCGGTATGCAGTGTCATCATTACCACACCGACCCACAAGGACAGTATCATCAGCATACTTAAACAAACGGCAGTTCACATCCCGACACACACAGTCACTTGTGTATATAGTAAAAAGCATGGGTGACAACACACAACCCTGAGGAGCACCTGTGTTTGTAATGACGACACTCGATTTTGCACCCTGAAAGCTGACATATTGTGGTCGATGAGTCAAGAAATTATTAATCCATAAAATCAAGTTAGAATTTACGTTCATGTTTTTCAATTTAGTCATCATTAGGTGAGGCTGAATTGTATTAAAAGCGCTCGAAAAGTCTACAAAGAGGATCCTAGCATAGCGTTTAAAACTGGAGGTATTTCCTTTATCTAAAAAATTTAAAACATAGTCAGTGAAAGACAGGGTTGCATCCTCAACACACCGGTTTTTGGTATAAGCAAATTGATAATTATCTACGAAATGGGAAGCCTGCTCTAACAATATATCTTTAACTATTTTTTCAAGACATTTCATGATGACAGATGTTAAAGCTACCGGGCGATAATCATTCTTACACATAGGCGGTGATTTCTTTGGTATTGGTATAACTTCAGATGTTTTCCATATTGCTGGTATGTAAGCTTCATCAAGTGATTGCTGAAAAATCCTACACAAAATTGGAGCTAAAGGTTCCTTACACATTCTCAGGAAATTGTCACTGATCTTATCTGGACCTAACACTTTACCAATCTTAATTGATTGTAGACTTTTAAGTACATTTGCCTCTGAAATTACAATTTTTGAGTCGTTTGTATTCTGTAGCTGATTGATAATAACAGAAGATTCCTGTGAAAAGACATATTTATCAAATCTGGAATAAAAAACATTGAGTTCATTACAAAAATCTTTAGAATTTTTAATAATGTGATTACCTGCACTTTTACGCATACCTGTTAACTGCTTAATACCATTCCATGCTGACTTTGTGTCTTTTTTTAACATATTTTCCACCTTTTGTTTATGTCTATCTTTACATAGTTTAATTGCTGTATCAATTTCCCTTTGAACACTTTTTGCTCCAGTTTTATCATTTATGCCATAACAATATTTTTTCTTATTTATTAGTTCTTTTAGTTCCTTTGTAACCCATGGTTTATTGTTTGGAAAACATCTAACTTTCTTTGTAGGTACAACATTGCTTATGCAAAAGTGCAAATAGGAATTTAATACATCCACATTTTTGTCTAGAGAGTCCCTGCTGTCATATAAAATATCAAAATCTGTTGTTTCCATACATCCTAAAAGGGTATCATTTACATCTTTGTTCCACGAGTATATTAATTTTTCAACTGGCTTACTACGCTTCAATAATTGTCTGTATACTGGCGTAAGCAGACACATATTATGGTCAGAGACGCCCAATGGCTCTAGTTTCTTGGCCACATAGCTATTTCGAACATTACAAAAGAATGGATCTAATAATTTATCGTCTCGTTGGGAAACTTATATATATATATATATATATATATATATATATATATATATATATATATATATATATATATATATATATATATATATATATATATATATATATATATATATATATATATATATATATATATATATATATATATATATATATATATATATATATATATATATATATATATATATATATATATATATATATATATATATATATATATATATATATATATATATATGACTCCTGGAGGTCCCGGGATGGTGTCATGCCGTGACTCCCCGAGTGACGTGAAAAACCTCCTTGAGACTTAGTTACTGGGGAAGTCTGCCTCCTAGTGGCGCCCGCTGGAAACGTAGGAACAAGCCTGAAGGATTGGGCCTACGGCTAAAGTGCTTCCCCGCGAGATGAATGTGAGGCGGGGAGTTGGACAAATATTCCATCCTCCCTTCTCATAAACGTTCATAGAGTAATGGGGTTCCGCCAGGCTTCGGAGCCCAGAACAGCTTCACTGATCCGGAGTCCTTCTGCTCCTTCGAGTTCTCTATCTCGTTGGGGTGGGGGCCGTCAGGGTGATTTGGCGAGTCGGTGGGTCAAACCCACTTACCCTCGACAGCGGTAGTCACTCTGGCGTTTCCGGGATGACGGCCCGCTGGTGGGGGGGTAGCGCTCTTCCTGCCTTCAAATACCAGCGGGTTCATAGGCTTTGATAATGGGGTACACGGTGCGGATGCGGTACCATTATATATATATATATATATATATATATATATATATATATATATATATATATATATATATATATATATATATATATATATATATATATATATGATTTTTTTTTTTTTTTTTTTTTTTTTTGTCATTTATGAAGGAGAGACATTGGCCAAGGGCAACAAAAATCCAATAAAAAAAGAAGCCTACTCAGATGCCAGTCCCATAAAAGGGTCCAAGGCGGTAGTCAAAAATTGAAGGATAAGTGTCTTGAAACCTCCCTCTTGAAGGAATTCAAGTCATAGGAAGGTGGAAATACAGAAGCTGCTACTGAGTTCGAGAGTTTACCAGAGAACGGGATGAATGATTGACAATACTGGTAAGTCTTGCATTAGAGAGGTGGACAGAATAGGGGTGAGAGAAAGAAAGTCTTGGCTGCGGGAGGGGGGCAGGCATGCAGTTAGCAAGATCAGAAGAGCAGTTAATATGAAAATAACGTTAGAAGACAGATAGAGATGCAACATTGCGGCGATAAGAGAGAGGCTGAAGACAGTCAGTTAGAGGAGAGGAGTTGAGAGACGAAAAGCTTTTGATTCCACTCTTTCTAGAAGAACAGTATGAATGGAATCCCCCCCAAGACATGTGAAGCGTACCCCATGCATGGACGGATAAGGCTCTTGTACAGAGTTAATACCTGGGGGTGTCAGAATACCTGTTAGAAAAAACTGGCGGAGACATCTCAGAGCGCCTAACTTCATAGAGGCTGTTTTAGTTAGAGATCAGATGTGCCGTTTCCAGTTCAGATTATAAGTAAAGAACAGACCGAGGATGTTCAGTGTAGAAGAGGGGGACACTTGAGTGTCATTGAAGAAGAGGGGATAGTTGTCTGGAAGGTTGTGCGGAGTTAATAAATGAAGGAATTGAGTTTGAGGCATTGAACAATACCAAGTTTGCTCTTCCCTAATCAGAAATTATAGAAGTATCAGAAGTCAGGCGCTCTGTGGCTCCCCTGCCTGAAATGTTTACTTCCTGAAGTGTTGGACGTTTATGAAAACGCGTAAAAGTGCAGCGTGGTATCATCAGCGTAGGAGTGGATAGGAAAAGAAGTTTGGTTTAGAAGGTCATTTATGAATAATAAGAGTGGGTGACAGGACAGAACCCTGAAGAACATCACTTAATAGATTTAGGAGAATAACAGTGACCATCTATTACAGCAGCAACAGAAAAGTCAGAAAGGAAACCCGAGATGAAGTTACAGAGAAGGATAGAAGCCATAGGAGAGTAGTTTGGAAATCAAAGCTTTGTGCCAGACTCTACCAAAAGCTTTTGATATATACAAGGCAACAGCAAAACTTTCACCAAAACCTCTAAAAGAGGATGACCAAGACTCGGTAAGGAAAGCCAGATGATCACCTGTAGAGCGGCCTTGACGGAACCCATACTGGCGATCAGATAGGTTTTAAAGTGATAGATGTTAAAGAATCTTCTTGTTGAGGATAGCTTAAAAAAAAATTAGATTGGCGGGAAATTAAAGCAAGTTTGAGGGATTAGAACGGTCACCCTTTTTAGAAACAGGTTGAATGTAGGCAAACTTCCTGCAAGAAGGAAAGGTAAATATTGACAGATAGAGCTGAAAGAGTTTCACTAGGCAAGGTGCAAAAGCACGGAGGCACAGTTTCGGAGAACAACAGGAGTGACCCCATCAGGCCCATAAGCCTTCCGAGGGTTTAGGCCAACAAGAGTATGGAAAACATCATTGCGAAGAATTTTAATAGGTAGCATGAAGTAGTCAGAGGGTGGAGGAGAGGGAGGAACAAGCCCTGAATCGTCTATGGTAGAGTTTTTAGCCAATGTTTGAGAGAAGAGTTCAGCTTTAGAGATAGATGTGATAGCAGTGGTGCCATCAGGTTGATATAAAGGAGGGAAAGAAGAAGGAGCAAAGTTATTAGAGATATTTTTGGCTAGATGCCAGAAGCCATGAGGAGAGTCAGATCTTGAAACATTTTGACACTTTTTATTAATGAAAGAGTTTTTAGCTAGTTGAAGAACAGGCTTGGCATGTTTCCGGGCAGAAATATAAAGTGCATGAGATTCTGATGATGGAAGGCTTAAATGTCTTTTGTGGGCCACCTCTCTATCATGTATAGCACGAGAACAAGCTCTGTTAAACCAAGGTTCGGTAGCTTTAGGTCGAGAAATAGAGAGGAATGGACGCCTCCATGCCAGACACCATCACCTCTGTTATGCGTTCGGCACACAAAGTAGTGACACGGACACGAAAGCAGTAGTCATTCTAAGGAAAATCAGCAAAATACCTTCTCAGGTCCCCCCAACCAGCAGAGGCAAACCGCCTGAGACACCTTCGCTTAGGGGGATCCTGAGGATGGATTGGAACGATAGGACAAGATACAGATATGATATTGTGATCAGAGGAGCCCAACGGAGAAGAGAGGTTGATAGCATAAGCAGAAGGATTAGAGGTCAGGAAAAGGTCAAGAATGTGCTCCACTTGTGAAGTTAAGTAGTCAAAGAATTTCTTATAGTAAGAGGAGTTAGGTGAGAGGTATACAACACAGATAAATTTAGCTTGAGAGTGACTCTAGTCGTAGCCAAGTGGTTGTAATCGTAGCCAAGTGGTGGAAAACTTAGAAGTTTCAAGAACGTGGGCAAGAGAGCAGGTTAAGTCGTTGCGCGCACAAACACAACATCCAGCTTTGCATTGAAAGTGAGGATGAAGAAAGTAGGAGGGAACAGAAAAGGAGCTACTGTCAGCTGATTCAGACACCTGAGTTTCAGTGAGGAAAAAAAAAGATGAAGTTTAAAAAAGGAGAGGTGGTGTTCTACAGATTGAAAATTAGATCTTAGACCACGAATATTACAAAGTTAATGAAGAAAAAGTTGAGGGAGGTGTCAAGACATTTAGGTTTATTATCAGAAGAGCAGTCCGATCTCTATATATATATATATATATATATATATATATATATATATATATATATATATATATATATATATATATATATATATATATATATATATATATATATATATATATATAATCACGATGACACAGGCAATACACATGTAATGAGAAGTTAGAATGGATTGAAACATATTTGACTCAGAACTACTCACCTATCCAGCCATGGCTTGAGTATACCAGAATCAGAACGGTGTTTAGCACGAAGAGGAAGATCTGAAATCATCGAAAACTTTTATAGTGAGTAGGCTTAACTAGTTCGTTAGTAATTTAGTAATTTAACAATTTGTTTTGGGTGCTCACTATAAAAAAAAATTATTCCACTTAACGACTGAATACTGACTTACTCGAGAATATATTTAAGAAAGGCTCCGGCCAATGGTAATAAAGCTAATGAAAGAAGCTCACTAAAACTGCCACATCTTGTAGTGAATGGTGCAAAGTCAAAAATTACCACAAGAAGTATCGTAAAACCTTCCTTTTGAAAGAATTTAAGTCATAGGCAGGACTTTCAAAGCTGTTTTAATGTAAGAGGTGTACTTGCCAAGGGTTACAAAAAATGTACAGAAAATGAGGCACCTTAAAGTGCCAGCCCATAAAGAAAAAGGGCAAAAAATGGATTATCAAAATTTGAGAAGCATCTAGAAACCTCTTTCTTGAAACACTTCTAGTCATAGGAAGGGAGAAATACAGAAGCAGGTAGAAAGTTCTAGAGTTTATCAGTGAAAGGGTTGAAAGATTATCAATACTGGTTAACTCATACAGTTAGCGGCAAACGACTTTAGAAATCCTGCCGACGTGAGCGTCTCATTGCACAGACTGGCCACTTGCTCCTTCTCAGTCTGGATTTCTGGAAAGAATCGGCTGAAGAAAGTGAACGTATGACAACTTCATGTTTTTTTTTAAAGTATGATAGAATAACGGAATCAGAGTGTGACATATTGACATGAGGAGGAGTTATCTTTTGTGACCATTCCCTGCTTCGGCTGACGAAATGGTTGTGTATGTTTTAAACAAAGAGTTCTACTGAATTGAAGTGCGATGCCTGGAAAATATACTGGCCATGATAGCCCAGTACGAGTGTTAGTTTCACACAAAAATGGTGAAACAGGTAGAAAAATAAGTCGTATAACTGAAGCCAATGACAAGGTGTTTAGGTAAAGAAATGGCGGGATGATGGATGCAAGGATGTCGATATTGGTGGACTACACCAAGATATTTCATAGCATCTTATCAAGAGACAGTTAAACCTATATCTCCAGCTTACAAAAAAAGAGAAAAATAATATATATATATGGGGTTGGTCCACTATCATGTTTATGGTGTGCCACATGATCACATCAGTCTTTTCGTTGGCTTCTGTTGTACGGTTTATTTTTTCTATTTCTTTCGCCATTCTTGTGAAACACTAGCAAATTTTCCAGGCAGCGCCTGCATATTTTCCAGGCAGCACATATTTTGGTGAAACTTATGCTGTTGCCCTAGATATATCAAAAACATTTTATAGAGTCTGGCACGAAGCTTTAATTTCCAAATATCTATTCTTCTGCATGTAACTTCCATCTCAATTAAGTGTCTTTTCTGACCGTTCTATTGTTGTTGAAGTAGACAGTTACTATTTTTCTCAAGTCTATTAACAGTGGTGTTCCTCGGGGTTCTGTCCTGTCACCCACTCTCTTTCTTATTATCTATCAATGATCTAAGCCTAACTACTTATCCTTATCCAGTCCTAAGCTCATGATACCAATATACACTTTTCCACGTTTTTTTTTTTTTTTTTTCTTTTCTTTTTTTCACTTACAGCATTCCAGGAACTAAGCAATTTATTCAGAGAAACCACATAACGCCTGATTTTTTATCATTCTAAAATTTCTGATTGGGGCAAAGCATACTTAATATTTTTCAATGCCTAATAAATTCGATTCCTCCATTTTTCATCTCGAAACAGTCTTCCAGATATCCTCTCTTCTTCAATGACAGTCAATTGCCACCCTCTTCTACATTTAACATTCTCGGTCTGTCCTTTATTAATAATTTAAACTGGGAACTTCACATCTCATTTCTAGCTAAAAGTACTTGTATGAAATTAGTCGTTCTGAGTCGTCTTTGCCAGCTGCTAAATCTGTACGGAGACCTGATCCATCCATGTATGAAGTATGCATATTATTCTGCCAAACAGGATGGAATCAAAAGCATTTCGTCTTATAAATTTCTCTTCTAACTTACTGTCTTCAGCCTCCCTCTATTCACAGCAATATTGCATCTCTTGCTATTTTCTATGCTGTCATCTTGCTGCTCTCCTGATCTTGCTTTCCCTCCTTCCGCTGCCTCATTACACAAGACTCTCTCTCATCCCTATTATGTTCACCTTCCCTATGCAAGAGTAAACCAGTATTCGCAATATTTCATCTCTTTCACTGGTAATGTATTGGACTTGCTACCTACTTCTCTATTTTCCCCTTTCTATGACGTGAATTTTTCAAGAGAGATCTCAATACACTTCTATTTTTGGCAGTCTTTACAGACTGCCGCCTCAGTGGGCATTTTTTTTAAATATTTTAATCCCCTTAGCCAGTGCCCCGCTTACATAAAAAAAAAAAAAAAACGCATACTCCATGTATGGGCGGATAAAATCCCCGTACAGAATTGCCGGAGTGAGAAAAAAACTGACGAAGACGATTCAGAATACCTAACTTCATGGAAACTGTTTTTGTTAGACATGAAATGTGAAGTTTTCAGCTTAGATCTTTAGTAATGGACAGAACGAAAATGTACAGAGTAGCAGAGGGAGGCAGTTCCATGTCATTAATAGTTTTCTGCAAGGTGATGTCGATTCAACAGATGGAGGTGTTGGCTGTCTGAAGTATTGAACTGCACGAAATTTGTTTTGCCCTAATTAAAAATTTTTGAAAGATCAGAAGTCGCCATTTGTAGTTTCTGTGCGTGAATTGTAAAATTCTTGAAAGGAAAAGAGGTGTAGATATTCTGGGTGATATAATTAGCGTAGCAGCGAATAGGATTATAAATTGATAAATAATACTAGAAAGAGTGGATGGCAAGAGAAAACACTGAAGAACAGCACTGTTAATAGACTTTGGAGAAAAGTGACTGTCTACCACAGCAATAAGAGAGGTAACTTCAGATGAAGTTACAGAGCGAAAAACAGAAGTTTGGAAATTAAACCATTGTGCCATACTACATCAAATGTTTTTAGTATGTAAGAAAATATCGACTGTTTTTATTTTTATTTCTCCAGCATGATGACCAAGAAATTGAGGAATTGTTTCAGTGAAATATTTCTACTCACGCTAATTATACCACTCTGCAGCTGTCCACGTCTTTCCCTTGATGTCTAATCCTTTAGGAATTAAACAAGTCACGCAGGGAAACCACGGAGCTCCTGATTTTTCTGACTGGAGTAGAGCAAAAAGTGTTGTTCAGTACCTCAAAAACAATTCTTCCATCTATCAACTCGACAAAATCTTCCAGATAACTATACTCTTTTTTTTAATGACGCTTAATTGTGCTCAGTCTATCCGTTAGGAATAATCTAAACCACGTGCCTGGTCACCATCGACGACCCCAGTCCTCCTCTGACTCTGCTATGAGTTGATGTAATCGAAATGGTGAGAAGCTACCGACCCCTTTGACCGAAACATCTTGTGTCTGGCGTGCTTCTTTATATACATGAGGCACTCACCCTATCGTCATATGCGAATTCGGCGTTTTTTTGTCATGCAACTCTATTGATCCCTCTCACTAAAATAGCCTTGGCATTGTTCATTACGTGTCTGAGTCACTGACTCCACAGACCAAGATTTCTGCACAGCATTGGTTGTTATGTAACTTTTTTTTTTTTTACCTGTGCTCTCAGTGAAAATACTGTCCCATCATTTTTTTTCTTTTATAGTGTTTTACGGAACTTTGGTCTAGGCATATCTTGATCTAAATGGCGAATGTTATCAGTATTCTATGTTATTGTAACTGTGTAAATATATATATATATATATATATATATATATATATATATATATATATATATATATATATATATATATATATATATATATATATATATATATATATATATATATATATATATACATATATTTTTTTTTTTTTATTTATTTTTTTTTTATGGTCATATATTAAGTTTACGAGTTTGCTTTTTTATAGTAAGTGCTCTCTCCTACTGTGACGCTGATAGAATTCAATTTTGTTATCTGATGTCTCTCTTCAGTAGTTCTGTAATATTTATTTAATTTAGAAGAAATATAATGACTTGTATGGCAGATATTAGTACTTTCATTAATAGATATGGAGAATAAGTTGATAACGGTGAAATATGTTTTGATTAAATGAACTTTTTTTTATGCTGGTAGAAAGGTCTTCAAGCATTCTTAAGGCCACGTATACTTATAGCGAATTGCGTTGTGTGATTCACTATCCCTTCTTTACTGATATGCAGACTAAGAATATCTCCTTAACTGTAGTAAGGAATGACTAAACCACACAGCAGGTGGATGAATGTCGTAAGTGTATAATGAAAATAAAGTTGAGGACAGGGTATTCTTATGGTGGGCTACTCTGCTACTTATTTTAAATTTCCCGCACCTAAAATTATTTAATGAAATATTGGTTGTTCTGTTGTCTAAAAACATACATAGAAGCTTATCTGTAAATCCCGGTAAACCTAAAATGATAATTCTGTATTTTCATTGTGGCAAATCCTATCAAAACTTTTCGAAACGTCTCTTAACACAATATTGCTTTCGATGTAATATCTACTTGAATTCAGTACTTTAGGGACAGTGAAGGTCAGAGGATAGACCCATACGGTGTAGTGAGTGTAGAAGGGCTGCACAAATGTATAGAATAATGGGTGTAGTGAGTATGATGGACTTGTACGAAATGTAAACAATAATTGGTCATCTTCGGGTGAGGACTGTAACTGGCCTCTGTTGCATAGTGTAGTATATTTCTTGTACAATACATTACATGAACTTTGCGCAAAAGGATATAGAGACGTGCTAAAATTGAGTTTTTTTTTTTTTTTTTTTTTAATGTAGGAAGGATACTGGCCAAGGGCAACAAAAATCTAATAAAAAAAGATGCCAGTCCCATAAAAGGGTCAAAGCAGTGGTCAAAAATTGGTGGATAAGTGTCTTGAAACTTCCCTCTTGAAGGAATTCAAGTCATAGGAAGGTGGAAATACAGAAGAAGGCAGGGAGTTCCAGAGTTTACCAGAGAAAGGGATGAATGATTGAGAATGCTGGTTAACTCTTGCGTTAGAGAGGTGGACAGAATAGGGGTGAGAGAAAGAAGAAAGTCTTGTGCAGCGAGGCTGCGGAAGGAGGGGAGGCATGCAGTTAGCAAGATCAGAAGAGCAGTTGGCATGAAAATAGCGGTAGAAGACAGCCAGATATGCAACATTGCGGCGGTGAGAGAGGGGCTGAAGACAGTCAGTTAGAGGAGAGGAGTTGATGAGACGAAAAGCTTTTGATTCCACCCTGTCTAGAAGAGCAGTATGAATGGAACCCCCCCAGACATGTGAAGCATACTCCATACATGGACAGATAAGGCCCTTGTACAGAGTTAGCAGCTGGGGGGGTGAGAAAAACTGGCGGAGACGTCTCAGAACACCTAACTTCATAGAAGCTGTTTTAGCTAGAGATGAGATGTGAAGTTTCCAGTTCAGATTATAAGTAAAGGACAGACCGAGGATGTTCAGTGTAGAAGAGGGGAACAGTTGAGTGTCATTGAAGAAGAGGGGATAGTTGTCTGGAAGATTGTGTCGAGTTGATAGATGGAGGAATTGAGTTTTTGAGGCATTGAACAATACCAAGTTTGCTCCGCCCAATCAGAAATTTTAGAAAGATCAGAAGTCAGGCGTTCTGTGGCTTCCCTGCGTGATATGTTTACCTCCTGAAGGGTTGGACGTCTATGAAAAGACGTGGAAAAGTGCAGGGTGGTATCATCAGCATAGGAGTGGATAGGACAAGAAGTTTGGTTTAGAAGATCATTAATGAATAATAAGAAGAGAGTGGGTGACAGGACAGAACCCTGAGGAACACCACTGTTAATAGATTTAGGAGAAGAACAGTGACCGTCTACCACAGCAGCAATAGAACGGTCAGAAAGGAAACTTGAGATGAAGTTACAGAGAGAAGGATAGAAACCGTAGGAGGGTAGTTTTGAAATCAAAGCTTTGTGCCAGACTCTATCAAAGGCTTTTGATATGTCCAAGGCAACAGCAAAAGTTTCACCAAAGTCTCTAAAAGAGGATGACCAAGACTCAGTAAGGAAAGCCAGAAGATCACCAGTAGAGCGGCCTTGACGGAATCCATACTGGCGATCAGATAGAAGGTTGTGACGTGATAGATGTTTAAGAATCTTCCTGTTGAGGATAGATTCAAAAACTTTACATAAGCAGGAAATTAAAGCAATAGGACGGTAGTTTGAGGGATTAGAGCGGTCACCCTTTTTAGGAACAGGTTGAATGTAGGCAAACTTCCAGCAAGAAGGAAAGGTAGATGTTGACAGACAGAGCTGAAAGAGTTTGACTAGGCAAGGTGCAAGCACGGAGGCACAGTTTCGGAGAACAATAGGAGGGACCCCATCAGGTCCATAAGCCTTCCGAGGGTTTAGACCAGCGAGGGCATGGAAAACATCATTACGAAGAATTTTAATACGTGGCATGAAGTAGTCAGAGGGTGGAGGAGAGGGAGGAACAAGCCCAGAATCGTCCAAGGTAGAGTTTTTAGCAAAGGTTTGAGCAAAGAGTTCAGCTTTAGAAATAGATGTGATAGCAGTGGTGCCATCTGGTTGAAGTAGAGGAGGGAAAGAAGAAGAAGCAAAGTTATTGGAGATATTTTTGGCTAGATGCCAGAAATCACGAGGGGAGTTAGATCTTGAAAGGTTTTGACATTTTCTGTTAATGAAGGAGTTTTTGGCTAGTTGGAGAACAGACTTGGCATGGTTCCGGGCAGAAATATAAAGTGCATGAGATTCTGGTGATGGAAGGCTTAAGTACCTTTTGTGGGCCACCTCTCTATCATGTATAGCACGAGAACAAGCTGTGTTAAACCAAGGTTTAGAAGGTTTAGGACGAGAAAAAGAGTGAGGAATGTATGCCTCCATGCCAGACACTATCACCTCTGTTATGCGCTCAGCACACAAAGACGGGTCTCTGACACGGAAGCAGTAGTCATTCCAAGGAAAATCAGCAAAATACCTCCTCAGGTCCCCCCAACTAGCAGAGGCAAAACGCCAGAGGCACCTTCGCTTAGGGGGATCCTGAGGAGGGATTGGAGTGATAGGACAAGATAAAGATATGAGATTATGATCGGAGGAGCCCAACAGAGAAGAAAGAGTGACAGCATAAGCAGAAGGATTAGAGGTCAGGAAAAGGTCAAGAATGTTGGGCGTATCTCCAAGACAGTCAGGAATACGAGTAGGGTGTTGCACCAATTGCTCTAGGTCATGGAGGGTAGCAAAGTTGTAGGCTAGTTCACCAGGATGGTCAGTGAAGGGAGAGGAAAGCCAAAGATGGTGGTGAACATTGAAGTCTCCAAGAATGGAGATCTCTGCAAAAGGGAAGAGGGTCAGAATGTGCTCCACTTTGGAAGTTAAGTAGTCAAAGAATTTCTTATAGTCAGAGGAGTTAGGAGAGAGGTATACAGCACAGATAAATTCAGTATGAGAATGACTCTGTAGTCGTAGCCAGATGGTGGAAAACTCGGAAGATTCAAGAGCGTGGGCACGAGAGCAGGTTAAGTCATTGCGCACGTAAACGCAGCATCCAGTTTTGGATCGAAAATGAGGATAGAGAAAGTAGGAGGGAACAGAAAAGGGGCTACTGTCAGTTGCCTCAGACACCTGAGTTTCAGTGAGGAAAAGAAGATGAGGTTTAGAAGAGGAGAGGTGGTGTTCTACAGATTGAAAATTAGATCTTAGACCGCGAATGTTGCAGAAGTTAATGAAGAAAAAGTTGAGGGGGGTGTCAAAACACTTAGGGTCGTCGACGGAAAGGCAGTCCGACCTGGGGACATTTATGGTCCCCTCCCCAGATGGGGACTCCGAGGCTGGTGTAGGAGTCGCCATGATTTTAAAATTTTTGAGTGAAGGGTGTGTGTGTTATTAGGTGCTTGTAGTTTTGTGTGGAGGAAGAGAGTTGTCTTTAGAGGGCAGGCTGTGACTGCCCCCTTGTGTTGTGAGACACAAAGGGAAACGTTCAGTGAGGTCACAGCTGGGTTTAATGATAAGTTCACAGCACCCCCTGAACAGTGCTTTAGACCTCACTGGGAGTAATTATCGTTTCGGCAGGTGTCTACTGCCTCCTCCTATTTGTTTTGAACACTTAACTTTTAGCTCAACATTTTTAGGAGGCCAGCCGAACTCTTTTTGGTGGAAGACGTTAGAAATATGGCTTGGTTTTCAAGGAAATACGACAACTGGTTACCTTTTCATATCGACTAAATTTTTCCTGTGAAGGCTATTGATCACATCAGTTTTGTGTGCTGACAGTTAGACAAAGAGCTTCCTGTACGAGCGTAGTAAATTCAAGGTAATTAGAGAGTCATTTTAAGTCAGTGGCACAGTACAGTAGCGTTGTGTAGTGACATAAATATTGTCTTTAAAAAAGCACCATTTCAGTACATCTCTGTAGATCATGAGGAGTAACTGTTGGAAAGTTAGGTCGAGGAGGAAAGAGTTTGATGTTATCTACCATGAATTTAATGCATTTGGCCTACTAGGTTATTGTAATTGTCTCCAAGTATATGATGTGTTGTATTAAGATCACCTAATAATATATGTGTGTATTCTGTTTCAAGCCAGATTTGCATCTATGTTTTTTTGTATGCAAAGATAAGGTTTTGTTTGTTTCTCCAGCTTAAGACGTGATGTAATATTTTTAGACTCCACTGTGTAAAGATTATTGAATTGACTTCTCTGATTCAAATTTCGATGAGTAGTGTAAGTCATAGTATCCATAAGTTAATTTTTATAAATTACCATCTGTTTGGTTCTGCCTACAATATGCTATTCTCTATCAATTTTCAAAGTCACTCTTCCTTATTAATCTCATCATCTTATCCTCATTGTAGTTTGTGTAACAGTAGTGTTATTAATATTTTTCCAAACGTATACCTCACATTTCACGTCAAACAAGCCATTTAACTGACGTCACAAAGGGTATTCAACGAGATGCATGCGTCGCCAGTCACCCGTCAGTTTGCTGTCGGCTCCCGCCTGGTCCACACCTTCGCCCTGCTCTGCCCAGTCTGCTGTTGGCTTCTCTGAGGAGTTGCTCTGGTGAGCTTACCTACTCTACAGCCTACCCCGAGGGGTAGTTGCTCTTCTATAGCGATCTGAGGATCCTATACGACACATACGTGTTTGGTTATATATGTGTCTGTTTTCTGGCGACTGATGGGTTTTTTGTTGTTGGCAGACTACCGCCTTGTCCTGTCATGGCGGACCACCGAGGCCAGAGTCAGGAAACGCCGAGGCGTTCCTCTACAGACAAGAAACGCCAGAGACGTGAGGATGACGTGCCTCGTGGAGATGTTAAGAAAAGGAAGGACGCTGGCTCCTCGCCGCACCGCGCCACACCGCACCCCGCCACACCGCACCCCGCCCCGCCACAACGTGACGATGACGCGCCACCCCCAGCTGCTGCTGTTGCTGCCGCAGGTCCCAGCGGTCAGAGTGTAACCAGTGCCGCCGCCGGGGATGTCAATTATGACCGTTTGAGCTGCCTGTTGGGCAGTTTGATAGAAAAACTTGACAAGAAGGCGGAGGCTACTACATCTCCTAGTAGTTTTACTGGGGTTCATGACCTCTCCTCCTCAGGGAGCGAGGATGGCGAGCTTGCAGAGTGTTTGCCAGATCCTCTCGACGGCCTTGACGCTTTGTGCTCCCCACAACATAGTGGCGCAGATCCTTGGATGAGTTCTCTGGAATTTTCCACAGTGAGGTAAAGAAAGGCCAGCCTTTGTCAGACCGTCTTGCGTCTATACTTAATGATAGCCTAAGGCGCCGTCCCTCTACAGAAGGCGTCAAAACTGCCTGTAGCAAGATTAAGATACCCAGTAATGTGCCGAATATGACTGTTCCTGCTACTAACTCGGCCATTACCAAGGCCATGAGTGTCGGGGGTAAACTTTTGGACACAACGGTCTGCCATACCACTGGTGTGCTTGTTAAGGCTTTAGTGCCTATCGCACAGTGTATCAATGATATTGGTGAAAAAAGAGGGAAGCCAATCGCCTCTTACTTGAGTGACTTAAACAACACACTCAGACTTTTGACATCGGCAGTTAACTACTTAAACCAGGTCAGGAAGGAAGTGGCTCGCATCCACGTCAGTGACTCTGCCTTGGCGGAGTTGTGCAAGTGGGAATGCGAGGTTGGGCGAGACGACTTGTTTCCTTTTGATGTCATCAAAAAGTGTGATGAGATACGTAAGACCCGGCAGTTGGGCAGACCTTCCTTCCGACCCTACAGGTACAACAGGGCCAGGAGGCAAGCTCCCCACAGGCAAGATTCAAGGAGGCGACCGTCACAGAGGCCTTTTTTAGGCCACAGAGCCCCTCAAGGGAGGGGCACACAGGCCTACAGGTTTCCCCACTAATTCCTCCTACGGTAGGTTTCCATGCATCTCCACGTAATACCCCGGAAAATTTTGTGGGTGGTAAGATCAATGTTTACAGTCTTTTATGGCAAGCCCTGTCCTCAGATAACTGGATTCATGAGGTGGTCAGCGGTAAGATTCTAGAATTTGATACTTTACCTGTTCAAGAGTCTCTTCCGAGGCCTCTGCATCTATCTATCACTGATCAAAAGGCCCTGGACAGTGCTGTGTTACACTTCATCAAACATAAGATAGTGAAGAGTTGTGAGCCCTTGAGTGAACAGTGTTTTTACTCTAATATTTTCCCTACTCCTAAGAAAGATGGCACGTGTAGAGTGATTCTAAACTTGAAAGAATTAAATCCTTTTGTCAGATATGAACATTTTAAGTTGGACTCTATTACGGATGTGATAAATTTAATACACCCAATGTGTTTCTTCGTGACTATTGACTTCAAAGATGCATATTTTTCTGTGTCTGTTACCCCTGAGGAAAGGAAATGGCTCCGCTTTAGGTGGAAGGGTCAGCATTTTCAGTTCACATGCCTGCCTCAGGGTTTGACTTCTGCCCCACGTATTTTCACAAAATTGCTCAAACCAGTCTTAGCTCACCTTAGGAAACTTGGAATAACTGTTTGTTGCTATCTAGATCACTGCATCTTTATTGGCGCTTCGGAAGTGGAATTGATAGAGAATGTGAGATATGCTGTGTTTCTCTTTGACTCCTTGGGGCTCACAGTTAATGTTAAAAAATCCGTATTGGACCCCACCCGTGAGATAGAATTTCTTGGGGTACTTTTCAACTCTGTCAACATGACTGCAACGCTACCCCAGCGTAAAAAAGACCGTATCAAGGATCAAGGTATCTCGTTACTCAAAGAGGACATCTCTTTACATTCCCTGGCTTCTTTCATCGGCCTCACCGTAGCTGCAGCCCCAGCTGTTAGTTTAGCTCCTCTCAGATATAAGTACCTAGAAATTGTCAGAAATCAAGGACTTAATCAGAATTTTGGCAACTACAATGCCAAAATTGTTTTGGATGACCATTCTAGGGAGTTAATAATTTGGTGGATTAATAACGTTGATTCTCTGTCCAGGTCATTGCTTTCTTGTCCACCTCAGCTCGAGCTTCATACGGATGCCTGTCTCACTGGTTGGGGGGCATCAGTTGGTGAGTTAACAACAGGGGGTCATTGGGCACACGAGGAACTTGACCATATAAATTGTTTGGAGTTGAAGGCTATTTTATTGGGCCTTAAGTCCCTTTGCAAGGACTATAGCCAGACCCATATCAGACTTAGATCCGATAATACTACTGCAGTCGCTTGCATTGACAGGGGCGGTAGCACAAAGCGCTCTCTAAATTCTTTGGTTGAGGAAATCTTTACTTGGGCTGAGTCAAGACAAATCACCTTGTCAGCACAACATATTAAAGGCCTTGACAATGTGGAGGCTGATAGAGCCTCTAGACGGGGAATGGATGCTGAAACCTGAAATTTTTCAGCTGCTTTGTCATGTATTTTTCTTTCCAGACATTGATCTTTTTGCCTCACGCATCAATGCTCAATTACCTAAGTATGTTTCTTGGAAACCTGATCCTTCCGCTTTCAGTACTAATGCTTTTGCACTTCAGTGGGGTGATATGAATCTCTATGCTTTTCCACCTTTCAGGATCATAGGCAAGATGCTGAAGAAATTACGGGAGGACAAGGCAACACTTCTAACGGTCTTACCTCTTTGGCCAACCCAGGTATGGTTTCCATCGGCGCTTCACTTGCTGGCAGCCACGCCATTCATTCTTCCACCCTGTTCCCTAATACTTCCACAGGACCCGTCCCGTGTACACTCACGGGCACAGAAATTGGCGGCCATGCTGTTATCGGGCGATCCTTTGAAGACCAGGGCCTTTCGCCAGAGGTTGCCAGCTTCCTCCTTAAATCTTGGAGAGAAGGTACAGTTGCACAGTATGGGTCACATCTCCAGAGATGGTTGTCAGTTTGTCTCAGCAGGAAAGCTGATCCATTTCGCCCATGTATTAGGTTCATGTTAGACTTTCTACTACAAGAATTTAATAAAGGGAAAGGCCGTAGCTACAGCACTTTAAACTCCATCCGCTCAGCAATTTCCGCCATAGCTACGATTGATGGCAAGCCTGCGGGCCAACACTCTTTAGTTAGCAGATTTATGAGGGCGGTTTTTCAGGAGAGGCCCTCCCTTCCTCGCTACCGCAGTACCTGGGATCCAGATTTGGTTTTGTCGTACATATAGGGTCCGGGGCCTAACTCTTCTTTGTCCCTCATCCAATTGTCCCGGAAATTAACAGTGCTGATGCTTCTCTTATCTGGTCAACGTGGCCAAGTTTTACATTTTCTGGATACTCGAAATATGACAATTTCAGAGTTTACGGTTTCCTTCAGGATAGGTGACCTTCTTAAAACCTCTAGGCCAAGTGATCACCTCTCTGAGATAGCTTTTGTAGCCTATCCCTCTGATGAACGTTTGTGTGTTCATGCTGCAATCGTTAGTTACTTAGACAGGACTTCAGTTTTTCGGGGCTCAATCACCAGATTTTTCATAACATCCGTGCCACCTATCAGAATTGCTTCTCGGGACACTTTGAGGCGTTGGACAAAGGATGTTCTCTTGGCTGCTGGCATTGACCTTAAAATCTTTTCGCCCCACTCCACCAGGTCTGCGTCTTCCAGCAAAGCAGCTCTGACACTCCCGCTTTCTACCATCCTGTCTACTATAGGATGGTCTAGCGAATCAACCTTCGCCAAGTTCTACTGTAGGCCCCTTAAGAAGCAGGGCCTTTTTGCACGGGATATCTTACCCTGATGGGTCATTTTTCTACTGTTCGGGTTTATTGTACACCTTTATGGGATTTGTTTAAGGAATTGTTCTTTGTGATAAATTATGCTGATGTGGCACGATGTGGGCATTTTTGTTATCTGTTTTGTACTATATATACTTGGATCTGGAATGTTGTTTTTTTCATTCTTCCCCTCATCATATCCAATTCCGAGGGTACCGTAGAGTGTTCCTGTAGGTTGAGGACTTTCTCTAAAGCTCTCGTTGAATACCCTTTGTGACGTCAGTTAAATGGCTTGTTTGACGTGAAATTGTAAGATTAAGCGAGTACTTACCAGTACGATGGTTGATCGTAATTTCACGAATGCCATTTAACTGCGTCACTGCGGTATTAAACGCCCGCCCATTCCCTTCCCTTTGTTTTTTCTTCGTGTTATTATGGTGTCTGTACTGTTTTTTGTCCTCAACCTTCCTCTAAAGGACTGACGGGTGACTGGCGACGCATGCATCTCGTTTAATACCGCAGTGACGGAGTTAAATGGCATTCGTGAAATTACGATCAACCATCGTACTGGTAAGTACTCGCTTAATCTTACAATTAGCTTGCACATTTTTGGGGCATTCAATTCTTCTCTTTGTTACTATTTCCAGTCTTACTTCTTATGTGGTACTTGGAGAGATGCAATTACTTGCCACCTGTCCATTATTGCTGAAGGAAAATGTGGTTCTTCTATTTGTTAAGAACCTGCAAATAAACACCACCATATTACAGTAGTTTTTGATTTGGAGAAAACATACGACAGCCGCTCCTACCCAATCAGAAGCCGAGCTGCCCGCGCCCAGACCTGAGGCAGCTGTATGAAAGGAGCCCGCGCCACTGGCTTGTCACCACCTCCGGGCCGTCCTTGAGACAGTAAAGGCCCAGGCCACTCCATGAAGTAGTAAATCTAAACAAGAACAACAAGTGGCCTGTCGTCCGGGCCGTCCTTGAAGCAGTAAAGACCATGGAATGGTAAATCTAAACAACAACTGGCCTGTCATTCTCAACACAACCTCCGAGAAGACAACAACCTCCTCTGCCACTGAAGAAGGGTCAAGGACCCGAAATCGCGATCTGGCGAAGATGATATCCTACGGGAAAATCATCAATATTCTTACCAAAGAGAATAAGACACTCCTTCGAGAAAAAGAAAACATGAAGAAAATCATAAACGCTGAACTCAGTATCACTTTCAAAGAAATATGTACAAGATAAAATCTCCAGCCCATTTATACAAATATATATATATATATATATATATATATATATATATATATATATATATATATATATATATATATATATATATATATATATATATATATATATATATATATATATATATATATATATATATATATATATATATATATATATACGAGGTGTGTCATTAAAGTTCCAGGACTGGTGCCACACAAGTTTTATTTCACATCCAGGCTACAAACTATAGGTTATCTCCTTCGAAGTAATCCCCCTGGCACCGCATGCACTTGTCCATCCTTCTCTGCCAGGCTTGCATGCACTGCTGGAAGGATTCTTGCGGGATGCTCCTCAGCTCCGTCGTCACGGCCTTTTTGATGTCGTCCGCATCATCAAAACGGGTCCCCTTCATGACCTCCTTGAGCTTGGGGAAGAGGAAGAAGTCGCACGGAGCGAGGTCAGGTGAGTAGGGCGGTTGCTCCAGCACGGCGATGTTCTTCTTGGCCAAGAACTCTCTGATGCTCAGGGCATTGTGAGCAGGCGCATTGTCGTGGTGAAGCAGCCACGAGTTGCCCTGCCACAACTCCCGCCTCTTCTCGCGCACTGCACGAAGCAGACGCCGCAGTACTTCTTTGTACACATGTTGGTTGACTGTCTGGCCCTGTGGCAAGAACTCGCAGTGGACGATGCCCCTCACATCGAAGAAAGCGATCAACATGACCTTGAAGCTGGACCTGGACTGCCTTGCTTTCTTCGGCCGTGGCGACGCCGGACTCTTCCATTGAAGGCTCTGGCGTTTGGTCTCCGGGTCGTACTCAAATACCCAGGACTCATCGCCGGTGATGACTCTCCTGAGCAAGTCTGGTTCAGTTTCCAGACGCTCGAGGATGTCCTGACACACCTGCATGCGTCGTCCCTTCTGGTCATCGTTCAGGAGTCTCGGCACCATCTTCGCACAGACTTTCCGCATGCCCAGATCTTCAGTGATAATCTTCCACACGCTGTTGTGGTTCATGCCAAGCTCATCTGCGATCTTTCGAACAGTCAACCGACGATCGTCACGCACCATCTGCTTGACACGCTCAACATTGGCCTCATTCCTGCTCGTTGAGGGTCTTCCACTCCTGGGGTCATCTTCCACGTCCTCCCGGCCCTCTTTGAACCTCTTGCACCACTCAAAAACACGTGAGCGTGACATTGTCTCATCCCCGTACACTTTTTGCAGCATACCCAGTGCTTCTGACGGCGTTTTCCCCAACTGCACCAAAAACTTCAAGTTTGTTCGCTGTTCAGCGCTCATTGTTAAACGACCTGCAACAGAGGACATGATTTTAAAAGCACGTAAGAAAAAGATTAGTGACTGTAGAGGGTTGGGAGCGCAGTTGTATACTCCAGAAGGATTACTTTGAAGGGGAAATATGGTGGTTTGTGGCTTGGGTTTGAAATTCATCTTTTAGGACACCAGTCCTGGAACTTTAATGACACACCTCGTATATATATATATATATATATATATATATATATATATAGTTTTTTCTAATCGTTTTATTTATTTATCTTTTTTTTTCATTTAACCAGGTAATAAATGTTTTAAGCTGCGGAACACCTTAAAGAACCTTCCCCCAGCGGCTGGGGGCGCTCTAATTTATAGACGAGTCGCAGACCCTGGTCATACGGAGCCCGCTTATGTGGCGCCGCCGTGATGGTTGCGGCAAGTGACATGTTGCTATAAATGACTCTATGTTTTCAATATGTGGAACTTTATCTTCATTCTGATCACACTATCGTGTTCACGAGGATTTTTCCTACGTAATGTAATAACATATTTCAGCATTCAATGATTAACTGTTGAAAACAGCGAGCATAGGTAAAACACATTATGAGCATTTAACATCTTCACAATTCAACTCGTCGTAATACCATTTTCTTTTTTTTTTTTTTTTTGTTTTGTTAAGTTTTTGTAATTCATCTTGATTCTACAGTCACTACTGAGTCTGATGGTGTCAACTAAAACTAGCTATCCCGTATATGAAGTGAGTTATTTCAAATAATTCGCGCATTTTGCGCACTCGAACTCGATCTGTAGTGTTGAGGCAATAGTTGCGCGAGTTGCGAGGCAGAAACTTTTCGTTCACATGCCGATAAATCGAAATAAGCAAAATACGGCAAAAGAGTGGGCCTAACAAAGAAATGTTATGAAATAATAACAGTGCATGGAGACCAGAAGTTATATTTGGGTTGAGTCAGACCTCATTTAGATTGTCATGTGGTTCTAGTCCCCATACTACAGTAAGAATATAGGTCTGTTACAATCAGTGCACAGAAGAATGGCAAAACATACATGGGATGAGAAGTATGCCTTGTGAAACAAAATTTAAGCTTTTGAATTCACATCCTCTAGAGAGGCGTAGATTAAGAGATCTGTTAGAGGTCTTTAAGTGGCATATGGGATGTAAAAAAAAAAAAAAAAAAAGCTGCAAAATTAATCCTTAGGGTAAGAAATCATGGTAGGACTATAAATAATTGGTTCAGGTTTTGTTACATTAAATTTAAAAACAAACAAAAGAAAATATATGTTTTCAAATAGAGTGGTAAATTAATGAAAGTAACCCGATAATCAGGTTGTTAGTTCCGAATCATTAAAAGAACTTAAAAAAGATCAGAAGTTTATGGATGGTGATCATAGGTGATATTGGTAGGTAGGTTTCATACCGGGCCTAATCGATTTATTACTTCCCTTATTTTCCTGTTTTTATGTTCACTTCTGGTTATCCTAACCTCCTAAAGCCTCCTAAGGAATCAAAACATTCGTACGCTGTAGCTGCCACATCTAGCTATGCTGCATGGTGATTATTGTTATGTCTTCTTCGACGTCTCTTCTTTGACTTTAATCGAAATATTGATAATCATGAAACAAACATAAAAGGGTTTAACACACACACACACACACACACACACACACACACACACACACACAGATATATATATATATATATAGAGAGAGAGAGAGAGAGAGAGAGAGAGAGAGAGAGAGAGAGAGAGAGAGAGAGAGAGAGAGAGAGAGAGAGAAATAAGTAAAATAAGCATAATGACTACTCGTATGTACGAGTATGAGTGTTTGCCAAAAATAGATATTACAAGAGTAGGGCAGGGAAGACTCATTCATTTTTTTCCTAATAATGGTCACATTAATGGGAAATTCACACCCATATCCACAAGCGCACGCGAACGCTCATGAGTTTGTGTATGTGTGTGTGTTTTATGCAAAGGTATAGTATTTCTACAAATAAATATTGCTTTTACTATTCGTTACAACTTGGATGTCAGTGAATCATAAGGGGACAGTATAAAATTTCTTTTAATTTCCCAACGAGACTCAAAACATGTTTAGCACTCTTACCTTCATTTCTGACAGACACTACCTTCTAGCTTACGTTTAGCGCACGACAACACACACACTGCCTTCCTAGCTGGCGTGCCGTAACAAACTTAGCTCTAGCGTGCAGGGAGTACCACGGGTCCCACCCATTCATTATCACTACACTACTTGCGCATGTCACACAATGTTATGTACGTATGTATGTACGTATATAAGGGACGACCATTCCATCCATTTCTCTCTCTCTCTCTCTCTCTCTCTCTCTCTCTCTCTCTCTCTCTCTCTCTCTCTCTCTCTCTCTCTCTCTCTCTCTCTCTCTCTCTCTCTCTATATATATATATATATATATATATATATATATATATATATATATATATATATATATATATATATATATATATATATATATATATATATATATATATATATATATATATATATATATATATATATATATATATATATATATATATATATATATATATATATATATATGCCGATATGATAATTACTCCAAGTGAGGTCTAAAGCACTGTTCAGGGGGTGCTGTGAACTTATCATTAAACCCAGCTGTGACCTCACTGAACGTTTCCCTTTGTGTCTCACAACACAAAGGGGCAGTCACAGCCTGCCCTCTAAAGACAGCTCTCTTCCTCCACACAAAACTACAAGCACATAATAACACACACACCCTACACTCAAAATTTAAAATCATCATGGCGACTCCTACACCAGCCTCGGAGTCCCCATGTGGGGAGGGGACCATAAATGTCCCCAGGTCGGACTGCCTTTCTGTCGACGACCCTAAGTATCTTGACACCTGCCCCAACTTTTTCTTCATTAACTTCTGCAACATTCGCGGTCTAAGATCTAATTTTCAATCTGTAGAACACCACCTCTCCTCTTCTAAACCTCATCTTCTTTTCCTCACTGAAACTCAGGTGTCTGAGGCAACTGACAGTAGCCTCTTTTTTGTTCCCTCCTACTTTCTCTATTCTCATTTTCGATCCAAAGCTGAATGCTGTGTTTATGTGCGCAATGACTTAACCTGCTCTCGTGCCCACGCTCTTGAATCTTCCGAGTTTTCCACCATCTGGCTACGACTACAGAGTCACTCTCATACTAAATTTATATGTGCTGTATACCTCTCACCTAACTCCTCTGACTATAAGAAATTCTTTGGCTACTTAACTTCTAAAGTGGAGCACATTCTGACTCTTCCCTTTTGCAGAGATCTCCATTCTTGGAGACTTCAATGTTCACCACCATCTTTGGCTTTCCTCTCCCTTCACTGACCATCCTGGTGAACTAGCCTACAACTTTGCTATCCTCCATGACCTAGAGCAATTGGTGCAACACCCTACTCGTATTCCTGACTGTCTTGGAGATACGCCCAACATTCTTGACCTTTTCCTGACCTCTAATCCTTCTGCTTATGCTGTCACCCTTTCTTCTCCACTGGGCTCCTCCGATCACAATCTCATATCTTTATCTTGTCCTATCGCTCCAATCTCTCCTCAGGATCCCCTAAGCGAAGGTGCCTCTGGCGTTTTGCCTCTACTAGCTGGGGGGACTTGAGGAGGTATCTTGCTGATTTTCCTTGGAATGACTACTGCTTCCGTGTCAGAGACCCGTCTTTGTGTGCTAATCGCATAACAGAGGTGATAGTGTCTGGCATGGAGGCGTACATTCCTCACTCTTTTTCTCGTCCTGAACTTTCTAAACCTTGGTTTAACACAGCTTGTTCTCGTGCTTTACATGATAGAGAGGTGACCCACAAAAGGTACTTAAGCCTTCCATCACCAGAATCTCATGCACTTTATATTTCTGCCCAGAACCATGCCAAGTCTGTTCTCCAACTAGCCAAAAACTCCTTCATTAACAGAAAATGTCAAAACCTTTCAAAATCTAACTCCCCTCGTGATTTCTGGCATCTAGCCAAAAATATTTCCAATAACTTTGCTTCTTTCTCTTTCCCTCCTCTATTTCAACCAGATGGCACCACTGCTATCACATCTATTTCTAAAGCTGAACTCTTTGCTCAAACCTTTGCTAAAAACTCTACCTTGGACGATTCTGGGCTTGTTCCTCCCTCTCCTCCACCCTCTGACTACTTCATGCCACCTATTAAAATTCTTCGCAATGATGTTTTCCATGCCCTCGCTGGCCTAAATCCTCGGAAGGCTTATGGACCTGATGGGGTCCCTCCTATTGTTCTACGAAATGGTGCCTCCGTGCTTGCACCTTGCCTAGTCAAACTCTTTCAGCTCTGTCTGTCAACATCTACCTTTCCTTTTTGCTGGAAGTTTGCCTACATTCAACCTGTTCCTAAAAAGGGTGACCGTTCTAATCCCTCAAACTACCGTCCTATTGCTTTAATTTCCTGCCTATCTAAAGTTTTTGAATCTATCCTCAACAGGAAGATTCTTAAACATCTATCCCTTCACAACCTTCTATCTGATCACCAGTATGGGTTCCGTCAAGGCCGCTCTACTAGTGATCTTCTGGCTTTCCTTACTGAGTCTTGGTCATCCTCTTTTAGAGATTTTGGTGAAACTTTTGCTGTTGCCTTGGATATATCAAGAGCTTTTGATAGAGCCTGGCACAAAGCTTTGATTTCAAAACTACCCTCCTACGGTTTCTATCCTTCTCTCTGTAACTTCATCTTAAGTTTCCTTCCTAACCGTTCTATTGCTGCTGTGGTAGACGGTCACTGTTCTTCTCCTAAATCTATTAACAGTGGTGTTCCTCAGGGTTCTGTCCTGTCACCCACTCTCTTCTTATTATTCATTAATGATCTTCTAAACCAAACTTCTTGTCCTATCCACTCCTACGCTGATGATACCACCCTGCACTTTTCCACGTCTTTTCATAGGCGTCCAACCCTTCAGGAGGTAAACATATCACGCAGGGAAGCCACAGAACGCTTGACTTCTGATCTTTCTAAAATTTCTGATTCGGGTAGAGCAAACTTCGTTTTGTTCAATGCCTCAAAAACTCAATTCCTCCATCTGTCAACTCGACACAAAATTCCAGACAACTATCCCCTCTTCTTCAATGACAATCAACTGTCCCCCTCTTTTACACTGAACATCCTCAGTCTGTCCTTTACTTATAATCTGAACTGGAAAATTCACATCTCATCTCTAGCTAAAACAGCTTCTATGAAGTTAGGTGTTCTGAGACGTCTCCACCAGTTTTTCTCACCCCCCAGCTGCTAACTCTGTACAAGGGCCTTATCCGTCCATGTATAGAGTATGCTTCACATGTCTGGGGGTGTTCCACTCATACTGCTCTTCTAGACAGGGTGGAATCAAAAGCTTTTCGTCTCATCAACTCCTCTCCTCTAACTGACTGTCTTCAGCCTCTCTCTCACCGCCGCAATGTTGCATATCTAGCTGTCTTCTACCGCTATTTTCATGCTAACTGCTCTTCTGATCTTGCTAACTGCATGCCTCCCCTCCTTCCGCGGCCTCGCCACACAAGACTTTCTTCTTTCTCTCACCCTTATTCTGTCCACCTCTCTAACGCAAGAGTTAGCCAGTATTCTCAATCATTCATCCCTTTCTCTGATAAACTCTGGAACTCCCTGCCTGCTTCTGTATTTCCACCTTCCTATGACTTGAATTCCTTCAAGAGGGAGGTTTCAAGACACTTATTCATGAATTTTTAACCACTGCTTTGACCCTTTTATGGGACTGGCATTTCAGTGGGCATATTTTTTTTTATTGGATTTTTGTTGCCCTTGGCCAGTGTCCTTCCTACATAAAAAAAAAAAAAATGCCAGACACTATCACCTCTGTTATGCGCTCGGCACACAAAGACGGGTCTCTGACACGGAAGCAGTAGTCATTCCGGGGAAAATCAGCAAAATACCTCCTCAGGTCACCCAACTATCAGATGCACCTCCGCTTAGGGGGATTCTGAGGAGGAATTGGAGCAATAGGACAAGATACAGATATAATATTGTGATCAGAGGATTCCAATGGAGAAGAGAGTGTAACAGCATAACCAGAAGGATTAGAGGTTAGGAAAGGGTCAAGAATGTTGGGCGTATCTCCAAGACGGTCAGAAACACAAGTAGAGTGTTGCACCAATTGCTGAAGGCCGTGGAGGATAGTAAAGTTAAAGGCTAGTTCACTAGGATGGTCACTGAAAGGAGAGGAAAGCCAAAGCTGGTGATGAACATTGAAGTCTCCAAGAATGGAGATCTCTGCAAAAGGGAAGAGTCAGAATGTTCTCCACTTTGGAAGTTAAGTAGTCAAAGAATTTCTTATAGTTAGAGAATTTAGGTGAGAGGTATACAGCATAGATTTAT
Source organism: Scylla paramamosain (assembly GCF_035594125.1). Classification (NCBI taxonomy): domain Eukaryota; kingdom Metazoa; phylum Arthropoda; class Malacostraca; order Decapoda; family Portunidae; genus Scylla; species Scylla paramamosain. Next base: position 10,998,088 of record NC_087163.1, read on the forward strand.
TTAGTTTGAGAGTGACTCTAGTCGTAGCCAGATGGTGGAAAACTCGGATGATTCAAGAGCAGGTTAAGTCGTTGCACACATAGATGCAACATCCAGCTTTGGATTGAAAATAATGATAGAGAAAGTAAGAGGGAACAGAAAAGGGGCTACTGTCAGTTGCCTCAGACACCTGTGTTTCAGTGAGGAAAATAAGATGAAGTTTAGTAGAGGAGAGGTGGTGTTCTCCAGATTGAAAACTAGATCTTATATAGTGAATGTTACAGAAGTTAATGAAGAAAAAGTTGACGGGTCGATACCGGAACAGCAGTCCGATCTGGGGACATTTGTGGTCCCCTGCCCAGATGGGGACTCCAAGGATGGGGTAGAAGTCTCCATGATAATTTTGAATTTTGAGTGAAGGATGTGTGTGTAATCAGGTGCTTATAGTTTTGTGTAAAGGAAGAGAGTTGTCTTTAGATTTGGCATGAAAACGTTTTTTTTTTTTTTTCTTTCATATGTACCAGGATTTATATACGGGTATGTTAACTGTATATAACTTAAATGGATAAAGTAAGGTAATATAGAGAGGAAAAAAGTAGTATTCGTCCCAAGGCGATACATCCCAAACTCTAGATAATCTCCATAGTATTCAGTTCGTTCTTGTATATTTATTGCTCTCTTTTGGATGATTGTGGCTAAAAATGATCCTAATATTTTATTAGTTGGTTGGATAACATACAATTGACAAGTTTTTTTTTTTTTTTTATTTCAGTTGACCGCTTTTATGTGTAAAATTAAGTTGGCTTGTAAATCTGGCAGTTTTTTTTTCAGACCACAGCGAACGCCCCAGTTGGCGCTTGGGGTCCTGTTAAACTTAATGAATAAAGCTATCTTCACAGTGATAACAAATTAACTTATTTGCTGGTTTTTTACTTATTGTTGTAGGAAAATTATTAATCAGAAATTCTGTTTTTAAATAATAAACGTAAATTTTATCTTCCACCAAAACCTCACCTTCCGCCAAACTAGTGCTCAGTTTTGAAAATCAGTGTAAAATATAATCTCTAGAAATTTTTTGCCTCTATATTCTTAACCGTGCTGTGGCAAGGATCCATAGACACCTCACTTGATTTAGTTCCTAACATTATAACTTTAATTCTTAAAGCAACCTTAAAAACTAGCCTAAGTTCTAAGGATACAAATCCTGGCATTACGCTCTTATATATCCATCACTAATCTACCAACAAAGAAGGGCTCCACTTTTCTTGGTACCAAGTTTCCATGTTCAAATTGTCCTAATGAAACCTCTCACCGTACTCGGCACCGACTGCTCCAATATTTGTAAGGAAAAAGTCGAAGTGAGAGTCCAAGAAGTTGATTTTGAGGCTTATATTCAATTTGTATGATGTCAGTAGATCTTGCACACAGCCTGAATTGTTTTCTGAGCTGTGATCCCCATAATACTCTCTGCAAACTCTCTTAAATGCATTTTTTTTTTTTTATCAACATCATTGAGCTCATCAGACTTTAGCCTCGCATCAGCTCCCTAATCTATAGTCCAACAAAAATAACTTCCTTGATTTATGTTGCGTCGCCGTAACCTTGATTTATGTTATTTACTCCAGGAAATTATTATTATTATTATTTATTTATTTATTTTTTTTAATATGTGAATCCCTTGTCAGTTCTATTCATACCTTAACGAAATTCTTCATCAACCATAACTTGATATGAAAAGAAGGAGGATACATAAATTCCCTCATGATCAACATGTGTCATGTTACCCATCCCTTTTTAACTCAGATAGACTAGCTAGATTTATGATTTCAAAAGTTTTATTCAGTTCGTAGAAATTTGAAGTTATCTTCAAATTTCAGGGCCCATATTCTACATAGTTTTTATGGTCGATCATAGTTAACCGTCATAGCTAACAGAATTTATGACCGTCAGTCTTATGGCCGTCAGAAGTCATCGGTCATATTTCATTTACCGTCTGCTGCTAGAATGCACGCTCACAATTTGTCAACTTTAAATTTATGGAATGAAATAAGTTTTTGACGTTTATTTCTTGGATTTTTTTTTTATTTCATATTACGACTTTTGGGAAAGTTAGACAGTGTATCAAATCAAAATAAACACAATTGTATAGAAGATTACGTCCGACAGCCCAATACACGCAGGCCGCTCAAGGCGAACAAAGTTTGTTTATGTTTAGGAAAACTGATCGTACCGGTCTCGGCAATTATTTATAATAATACTTTATCGCCTAAAAGAAGGACATCATTTACTCATAGTCACTAATATTTATTGTTATATTTATAATATAAAACAACTGGGGATCGTGTTATGGTACCTATGATGTAGGTTCACTTGAAGTCTATCCAGAACTCAGGATCCGCGCATGCCTGAGCAGCATGCCAGATATACGGTTCGATGCCTCATTTGCGCCCTGCCATAAGGGAGTGAACATCTTCCTGCTCTGAGGATGAATTCGGTAGATTCGGCTCATTGTTTCTTGGGATTGTTTGAATACTCAAAAACATAATTTTCGTGTCTCATGCTATTGTTCTTACAGTTTATGTGATCTTCGTTGCCTCAATAAAGTCTTTTGGTTTCCAGTGGACCACACTCGATAAGGAACGAATTCGCCTGTAAACACTCTTATTACCTCTGGGCTTTCGCCATGTTTAGTGTTTACAAGCAAATTCGTCCCTTGCCGATTGTGGTCCATTGGAAACCAAAAGAAGACTTTATTGAGGCAACGAAGATCACATAAAATAAAAAGTAAGAACAATAGCATTAGACACAAAAATTATGTATCTGAGTATTCAAATTGTCCCAAGAAATGATGCTCCGAATATATCATCTACCGAATTCATACTCAGAGCAGCAGGGCAACGTTCACTCCTTGACGGTAGGGTGCAAATAAGGCATCGAACCGTACATTTGGCATGCTGTTCACGCATGCGCTGATCCCGAGTTCTGGATACACATCGAGTGAACCTACAACGGCCATGTTGTCATGATCTTGACAGACTTCTGACCGTCATGAGCGTCACGAGCGACGCTAAGACAGGGTGAACTCTCATAGCATTTTATGACCGATAATAGGAATTTATGGACGATCATGAGAGTCTATGACAGAGTTATGTCTGAAATGCGCCATTTTCTTTCGCTATAACCGACTGACTTAGCTAGAACAGCTTGTAGAATACGGCCTCAATAGCTTAACTGGAGCATAGCCCACACAGCAGAAAGTAAAAGGAGTATTGCGGAACAGAAAAACTGTCATACAGAAAATTATTTTAGATTTTGCATGCAAAAATACATAAGAAACAGGTATTTTTTTTCTTCGGACAATTTTCTATTGTTAAAAGATACAATAATCTTCAAATATGAAACAATACATAGGTAAGGCAAATATTTAAAGAAAAATAAAGAGGACGCATTCATTTCTTGATCCGGTAACAGGTGTTTCCCCTTTACCTGTGTTTTCTAATCAGTGCCAATGCCAGTGACCTCTCCCCCTCCCCAACCGACACAGTAACACTCCACATACATTTCTTCTTTCCTCCTTCATAATTCCCTTGAGAAAGGAGGATCCCTGAGTTGAAGATCATGTGTCTCTTTCTTTGTAGTGTATGCAGCATTACTAAAAGCAGTACTGTAAGTCAGTGACGTAAGAGCATAAATTAATTCTGTCGTCCAATATTTATAAAATTGTGATAAAAGAAATTAATGAGATCGAATAATCTTAATACAGCCGGACTGTCCTTTCAGTTATTTTCTTTGGTGTTTAACCAAACTTCGTGTCCGATCCACTCCTATGCTGATATTATAACCGTGCACTTTTTCACATCTTTTCGTAGACGTCCAACCCTTCAGAAAGTAAACAGATCGTGCAGGGAAACCACAGAACGCCTGTCTTCTGATCTCTAAAATTCTATCAAAAATTTCTTATTAGGGCAGAGCAAACTTACTATTGATCAATGCTTCAAAAACTCTTCGTCAATGACACTCAGCTGTCCCCCTCTCCTACACTGAGCATCCATGGTCTGTCCTTTACTTATAATCTAAACTGGAAATTTCACATCTCACCTCTAGCTAAAACAGGTTCTATGAAGTTCGGCATTCTGAGTCATCTCCGCCAGTTTTTCTCAACAGCACCCCCCGCTGCTAACTTTGTACAAGGGCCTTATCCGTTCATGTAAGGACTATGGTTCACATATTTGGAGGGTTCCTCTCATACAACTCTTTTAGACTGGATGGAATCTAAAGCTTTTCGTTTTATTAACTCTCCTTTAACTGACTTTTAGTCTTCAGCCCCCCCCCCTCTCTCTCTCTCTCTCTCTCTCTCTCTCTCTCTCTCTCTCTCTCTCTCTCTCTCTCTCTCTCTCTCTCTCTCTCTCTCTCTCTCTCTTTTTTTTTTTATTTAAACATAGGTACATGATCACCCGAAGGCGCACTGCCGTGTGCAACCTATTTTAGGGGTGGGACACAACACGCAGATATAAATATAAAGATATATACATATATATACATTCTTTATGGACTTAAGTTAATATTGTTAGTAGGGGGGTTGGGAACGAGCCCCTCCAGTGGTGTGCTGCTAACTTCACGTCCTGGGTATCCATCCCCCTGATATGAAGGACGGAGGACGCGAAGACGTTCCACAGTCTGGAGACTCGCCCCCAAAAGGTGCGCTGGTGTTGGCTGGAGCGGGAACGCGGCACTTCCACTGAGTCACCACTGGATAACACCGTTCTCGTGTCCCGCGTGGTGACTCTGGTGGGCAGCCGTGGTCCCGCCAGATGTGGCACACCCTGCACCTGTGCCTTGTGGAACACCACGAGGGCCGCCACGTCCCTGCGGTGTTCTAGCGTGTCGACGGGAGCCTCAGGATGGGCTGGGGCACCTGCTGCTTCCACCAGTCGCAGCGCCCGTCGCTGGATGCCGTCGAGCTTGCTGATGTGTGTGGCAGCACAGGACATCCAGGAGAGGGAGGCATACTCTAAATAAGGCCGTATCTGGGCCTTGTAGAGCAAGAGCCTCCCTCTCCTGTCGAGCAAGTTGGCCACCCTCCTCAAGGAGGAGACTCGGTGTGAGGCCTTAAGGGCAATGTGTTTGACGTGGCGGTCAAACCGCAGCCCTCGATCCACCTCAACCCCCAGAATCTTGACGGACTCCTGGAGTTCGAGAGGAAGGCCACCAAAGCTTAGCCCTCCCTCCACTGCTGGCTCGGCAGCGGGGGATCGAGAAACTACCATTGCCTGTGTCTTCTCCGGAGCAAAGGTCACCTGCCAGCGTGCCCCCCATTCCTGTATCACCCCAAGCTGCTGATTGATCTCTTCAGCAGCACGCACACTTTCGTGTCGAGGGTAGGTACAGGAGAGAGTGCAATCGTCAGCATAAGCTGAGACCGCCGGCAGCTGTCGGAGAAGATCGTCCACGTAGATGTTCCACAGGACTGGCCCCAGCACCGAGCCCTGTGGCACTGACGCTCTCACCGGGAGGGACTCGGACGCTTGCCCATTGACAACGACCTGGAGGGTCCTTCCTTGGAGGTAGTCGCCAAGGAGCTAAAGGAGGTCATCCTGGATCCCCTTTGCCCTCAACTTTTCCAGAAGGCCCCCATGCCAGACCCTGTCGAAGGCGCCTGCTATATCCAGGGCCACCACAACAGAGTCGAGGCCGCCGTCAAGGGCGTCCTGCCAGCCCCCGGTGAGGAGCATGAGGAGATCGGAGGTGGAGAGGAGGTCTGAGAGGAGGTAATTGTCCTGGAGGTGGCGACACACCACATCTGCCACCACCCTCTCGAACACTTTCCCCACCACAGAGAGCAGGGAGATGGGTCGATAATTTTTTGGGTCAGACCTGGAGCTCCTCTTGTGTACGGGAACTACCCGGGCCTCTTTCCACACTAAGGGCCAGGTATTTTCCCATAAGCAGGCAGAGAAGACTGTGGTGAGGGGTACAGCCAGCTCGCGGGCACATTGTTTCAAGACGTGCGGGCTGATGTTGTCAAGACCGGTAGCTTTTTGTACATCGAGCCCTTGCAGCAGACGCTCGACAAGCCCCTGCGTCACCTCCACCTTGGTTACAGTCTCTCTGCATTGCTGCTCCAGAAGAGGCGGTGACCTTTCAGGGTCGTCCACCTCCATCTTCCCGGCGAAAAGGGTGGCCAGCAGCTGGGCTTTGTCCTTGCTGCTGGTGGCCACCGTTCCGTCGGGCCTTGTGAGAGGAGGGACAGTGTCTTGACGGTTGAGGCCCTGTCTGCCCTTAACAAGGGACCACCAAGTCTTGTTGCTCACTCCAGGGCCTCCTAGCTGGCGCCGCAGGTCCTCCTCCCACCTCCCTACCGCCCACCGGCAGGTCGTCACCATCCTCTTGCAGGCCGCACGATGTAGGTCTTTGTTGCGCCGAGTAGGACTCTGCTTGTAGCGGAGCCACGCAGAATACTTCGCCTCGGCGGCAACGCGGCAGCGATAGCCAAACCAAGGCTGGTCCGTTGGTCTGGCGGTCTCTCTCTCTCTCTCTCTCTCTCTCTCTCTCTCTCTCTCTCTCTCTCTCTCTCTCTCTCTCTCTCTCTCTCTCTCTCTCTCTCTCTCTCCGCAGTACTGCATCTCTTGCTACCCTTTACCGTTATTTTAACGTTAACTACTCGTGATCTTGCGAAGTGTATGCCTTCCCTTCTGCGATCTCGCTGCACAAGATTTTCTTCTCTCACCCCTATTCTGTCAACCTCCCCAATGCAAGAGTTGACCCATATTCTCATTCATCCCTTTATCTGGTAAACTCTGAAACTCCCTGCCTGCTTTTGTATTTCCTCCTTCCTATGACTTGAACTCTTTGAAGAGAGAGGTTTCAAGACACTTATTTTTTTGCTGTTTAATCATTGTATTTGTTATTGCTTTGGGAAATGACATTTAAGTGTGCACTTTTTTTTTATATTCAAATTTTTTTGTTGCTCTTGGCTAGTGGCCTTAATGCAAGAAAAAAATGTATGAATTTATTCATGTATTTATTTATTTATTATTTATTAATCTATATATTTTATTTTAATTTATTGTATTATTTATTTTTTTTATTTACCTATTTAATTTTTTGAATTTTTTTTGTCTGTATGTCAATCTGTCTGTGATAAGTAACAAATATTATCCTCATATGGTCTTACTCATGCAGCTATTTATTTATTTATTTTTCTTCACCCTTGTCTTCTTCGAGCAATATCGAGCAATATTAAAGAAAGAGTAAGGTAAATGAGCGTTGTTTAACCGACATACGATAATTGTATCGTCCCACCGATGGCACTACATTTACCGTCGTGTTATCGCTGCTACGAACATATACTAGAAATAGTATATCCTCCTCCCGTCCTGCCTCCTAAAGAAAGGGGATATGGGCTGAAGGAGTTACATCTTGCAGTGTTGGATGTTTATTTCATATATAGATGAGGTGATACAGAGTGTGCTTGCTGCATAGTCTAGCTCTGAACTGCCACCTACTCCTCTCTGCCTCCGATGGGGAGGTCAGTCTATGTTTATATGCTACAGATATATAAACAGATCCACGTGGGAGTTAACAATGGCGAATATCAAAGGCGAGGAAAACATAGACGGGAGGATTAACATAGGCCTATGTGATAATCCAAGGGAGGAAAGGGAAAGAGATATATGCGCAGGTGCTTTCCAGGTGTTTCCTAGATCCACGTGGTGTGTTGTGAGGTGAGAGTTGCCACCTGGTAGAAGTGAGAAATGTCACATTCCCCAGAGTACGAATTAGTATTATTATTATTATTATTATTAGTAGTAGTAGTAGCAGTAGTAGTATTTTCCTTTCATAGTAGTAGTAGTAGTAGTAGTAGTAGTAGTATTTTCCTTTCACAGTAGTAGTAGTAGTAGTAGTAGCAGCAGTAGTAGTATTTTCCTTTCACAGTAGTAGTAGTAGTAGTAGGAGCCATGTCGTCGCATGGATGAGGTGCCGTCTCTCATTCTCCCTCCTCAGATCTGCCCTCCTGTGTCTCAGGGGGACAAGGCATTCCACTCCCATACCTGCAGACTTAGGAGGCCTCGACTGCGAGGCTACAGTGGTGGAGAGTGGCATAAGAGTAGATAGAGTAGAGGTAGAATGAATTTATAGTTAACAACTAATGTTTATATCATAGAGTATTAGATATGGTTGGATGCCACAGTCATTAGCGGGAGCTGGGGCTAATGACCTCCAAGTAATGGAGCCCCTAACTGACACATCAATAAACATGGGGTGGAGGTATTAGTAGTAAAGTAGTAGTAGAAAAAAAAAAGTAGTAGTAGTAGTAGCAGCAGTAGTAGTATTTTCCTTTCACAGTAGTAGTAGTAGTAGTAGTAGTAGTAGTAGTAGTAGTAGTAGTAGCAGTAGTAGTATTTTCCTTTCACAGTAGTAGTAGTAGTAGTAGTAGTAGTAGTAGTAGTAGTAGTAGTAGTAGTATTTTCCTTTCACAGTAGGAGTAGTAGTGGTAGCAGTAGTAGTATTTTCCTTTCACAGTTGTAGTAGTAGTAGTAGCAGTAGTAGTATTTTCCTTTCACAGTAGTAGTAGTAGTAGTAGTAGCAGTAGTAGTATTTTCCTTTCACAGTAGTAGTAGTAGTAGTAGTAGTAGTAGTAGTAGTAGTAGCAGTAGTAGTATTTTCCTTTCACAGTAGTAGTAGTAGTAGTAGTAGTAGTAGTAGCAGTAGTAGTATTTTCAATTCACAGTAGTAGTAGTAGTAGTAGCAGTAGCAGTAGTAGTATTTTCCTTTCACAGTAGTAGTAGTAGTAGTAGTAGTAGTAGCAGTAGTAGTATTTTCCTTTCACAGTAGTAGTAGTAGTAGTAGCAGTAGCAGTAGTAGTATTTTCCTTTCACAGTAGTAGTAGTAGTAGTAGTAGCAGTAGTAGTATTTTCCTTTCACAGTAGTAGTAGTAGTAGTAGTAGTAGTAGTAGCAGTAGTAGTATTTTCCTTTCACAGTAGTAGTAGTAGCAGTAGCAGTAGTAGTATTTTCCTTGCACAGTGGTAGTAGTAGTAGTAGCAGTAATAGTATTTTCCTTTCACAGTAGTAGTAGTAGTAGTAGTAGCAATAGTAGTATTTTCCTTTCACAGTAGTAGTAGTAGTAGTAGTAGTAGCAGTAGTAGTATTTTACCTTCACTTAAGCTAGATTCCTGGCGCCTAGGCGCGTTTGTTAGCTCGCAGCTGATTGGCTCCACCGTTCTATCGTTAGCGCTCACATCAAGCCACATTTTGCATGCTCGAGCGAGAAATATTTCTGTTTCATGCCATAACTCACTTCATATACGGGATAACCGGTTTTGATTGACACCATCTGACTCAGCAGTGACTGTAGAATCAAGATGTATTGTAAAATTTTGACAAAACAAAGAAAATGGTATTACGACGAGTTGAACTGTGAAGATATTAAAAAATGTTTATAACATGTTTTACTTACAGTCGCTTTTATCAACAGCTTTGTTCAGTCATTGAATGCTGAAATATAGTATTACATTACGTAGAAAAAAAACTCGTGAACACGATCGTGTGATCAGAATGCAGATAAAACTTCACATATTGAACACACAGAATCATTTGCCGCAACCATCAATTGTTGGCGTGATGGTTGGTGGTAGGTGAGGGTCCAGGGGAAGGACAGGACAGCAACGACAAAGTGGGAACATTCCAGAATTGTGTGTGTGTGTGTGTGTGTGTGTGTGTGTGTGTGTGTGTGTGTGTGTGTGTGTGTGTGTGTGTGTGTGTGTGTGTGTGTGTGTGTGTGTGTGTTTTTATGTAAGAAGGATACTGGCCAAGGGCAACAAAAAAAAAAAAAAAATGCCCACTGAAATGCCAGTCCCATAAAAGGGTCAAGGCAGTGGTCAAAAATTGGTGGATAAGTGTCTTGAAACCTCCCTCTTGAAGGAATTCAAGTCATAGGAAGGTGGAAATACAGAAGCAGGCAGGGAGTTCCAGAGTTTACCAGAGAAAGGGATGAATGATTGAAAATACTGGTTAACTCTTGCGTTAGAGAGGTGGACAGAATAGGGGTGAGAGAAAGAAGAAAGTCTTGTGCAGCGAGGCCGCGGAAGGAGGGGAGGCATGCAGTTAGCAAGATCAGAAGAGCAGTTAGCATGAAAATAGCGGTAGAAGACAGCTAGATATGCAACACTGCGGCGGTGAGAGAGAGGCTGAAGACAGTCAGTTAGAGGAGAGGAGTTGATTAGACGAAAAGCTTTTGATTCCACCCTGTCTAGAAGAGCAATATGAGTGGAACCCCCCCAGACATGTGAAGCATACTCCATACATGGACGGATAAGGCCCTTGTACAGAGTTAGCAGCTGGGGGGCTGAGAAAAACTGGCGGAGACGTCTCAGAACACCTAACTTCATAGAAGCTGTTTTAGCTAGAGATGAGATGTGAAGTTTCCAGTTCAGATTATAAGTAAAGGACAGACCGAGGATGTTCAGTGTAGAAGAGGGGGACAGTTGAGTGTCATTAAAGAAGAGGGGATAGTTGTCTGGAAGGTTGTGTCGAGTTGATAGATGGAGGAATTGAGTTTTTGAGGCACTGAACAATACCAAGTTTGCTCTGCCCCAATCAGAAATTTTAGAAAGATCAGAAGTCAGGCGTTCTGTGGCTTCCCTGCGTGCTATGTTTACCTCCTGAAGGGTTGGACGTCTATGAAAAGACGTGGAAAAGTGCAGGGTGGTATCATCAGCGTAGGAGTGGATAGGACAAGAAGTTTGGTTTAGAAATATATATATATATATATATATATATATATATATATATATATATATATATATATATATATATATATATATATATACAGAGAGAGAGAGAGAGAGAGAGAGAGAGAGAGAGAGAATTATGCATTCATGGGTTGCCTGGGATTGAGAGATTGTTAGACAAAATTTGTCTCACAGTACTTCATCTTTCATGAATTAATTCCATTTAAACTTGTAATAAAAGTTTGTTGAAGAGAAGTGTATTAGAATAGCCTCCATCATATGAAATACCTTTGCTATTCTGAAGAAAAGATGCATATTTTCATTGTACAATTCTTTTGGTAGTTTTTTTTTATTTTGCTATATATTTATTTATTTATTTATTTATTTTATTTATTTACTTACCAACATAACCCGGTCTCTCTAACCAAATTAGGCCTTAAAGAGGACTTAAGCAGTCTTTTGTTGTAACATAACCCAGTCTCCTTAACCAAATCAGGCTTTAAAGAGAGCTAAGGCAATCTTTTGCTGTAATATTACAATACTATGGAAGAAAAAAAAAGTAATAGAATAACCAAAGATATTAAAAAAATAAATAAAAATAAAAGAGGACCATTCTTTAGATATAACAATATGCTGACCATTAATCAATCTACAATTTTGAGTAAGTTTATTTTTACCCGTAGCAGGCATAATTCTGCTTAACTTCGGCAATTTTGAGACATGACTTCTTAATTTAAAAGACTATATAACTGCCACCAAAAAACTAACTAACTAAATAAATAAATAAAATAAAATAAATAAATAAATAAATAAATAAATAAATGCTAAAATCTTTTGTTTTCATCTTTCAAAGCCCTTTCTGTGTCAGTGAACAAGTACTTTACATACAGACTTCAGTTAGCCATAACTAAGTCACTCACAGCTATGAAAAAAGGATATGAAAACCCATAGTTCTTATGAAAGAAAATTTATGAATTTTTCATAACCGTTTGGTATCTACACTCCGCCTCCACACACTACACAAAACGTCGCGCCGCCGCGATGGTTGCGGCGAGTGACATGTTGCTATAAATGACAGTTTTTCATATGTAGAGATTTATTTGCATTCTGATCTCGTGTTCACGAGAGTTTTTCCTATGTAATGTAATAATGTATTTCAGCATTCATTGATTAACTGTTGAGAAAAGCGAGTATAAATAGAACATGTTATAGACATTTTTATTTATTTTTTTACATTTTGACAGTTCAACTCGTCGTAATACCCTTTTTCTTTGTTTTGTCAAGTTTTTACAATAATACATCTTGTATCTACAGTCACTATTGAGTCTGATGGTGTCTAGCAAAACTGGCTATCCCGTACATGAAGTGAGTTATGACATATAATATAGAAACATTCTCACTCGAGCATGCAAATTGAGGCTTGACGTGTTTGCCAGCGAGAACGCTGCAGCCAATTAGCTGCGAGCTTAGAAACCCGCCTAGGTACCAGGAATCAAGCTTAAGTGAATGGACTATAGTAGTAGTAGTAGTCGTAGTAGTAGTGTATATAGTGTATATATATATATATATATATATATATATATATATATATATATATATATATATATATATATATATATATATATATATATATATATATATATATATATATATATATATTACATAATATAAAAAATTAAGTTGCATGTACCTAACAGTATGTAGTACGTATAAACAAAAAGATATCAGTGAAACGAGCGAAAGAGCAGACAATGGGAAATATAAATGAAGCAAAAACATACATATACACACATAATGAGAAATATAAAACAGATGATAAAACATGCCGCCTCCTGTTTATATATATATATATATATATATATATATATATATATATATATATATATATATATATATATATATATATATATATATATATATATATATATATATATATATATATATATATATATATATATATATATATATATATATATATATATATATATATATAAACAGTAGGCGGCCTAAGTCGGGCACATATATCGCCATCGCGAGGGAACGTTATCGAAATCAAGCTCGGGGACTAATATCAAGCAAGAATTAGCTTTGCAACCAGAAACGGGTGATTAGGAAGGATTTAAAAAGAACAGTTGTAAACCAAAGATGGCAGTTTGTAGTGTGAGCTGAGAAAAGACGCGGAGTCGTAAATGAACGCTGAAGGTAGATGCACTTCAGGTAATGAATGAGAAGCAGAACCACGCCATGAAAGCGAGGGTGGGCGAGGGCGTGTCACTGGGGAGGGGGGTGCTGATTAATGTTAGTATTGAATTACTTTTGCTTTGATTTAGTTTATTGTTCAATTTAGTTTTGATTTAGCTGTTATTAATGTGTGTGTAATATATATATATATATATATATATATATATATATATATATATATATATATATATATATATATATATATATATATATATATATATATATATATATATATATATATTTAATGCTAGATTAGCTACCACCAGTCATGGCTTCTGCCAAATACTTTTGACCTTGCTTTATATGGTAGTGTTTTAGCCGGAGGTCTATAAGGCACTGGGAAAACTCCAATGACAACCAAAATGAGTTTTATCAAAGTTAGCCTCTAAATAATAAATAAGGTTTTCAAATTACTTTTCTCATTTGATTCACAATAATACCTATAGAAATTAGTTCTGTTGCATTGGAGTCGTGGAACCTCCTATACCGGAGATTATGATAACTAATCAGTTCATAATAATAACAATTTAAAAATGTTATAACAAATAATCGGTACCTCATGGGGTTTATCTTATTTATTTTTTTTATTATTATTATTATTTATTTATTTTATTTTTTTAGGGAACATCCTCACTATATAGGTGTTATATTCAGTGGTGTGTGTGTCACTGGTGTTTGACTACTACATTATCATAGAATAATTTTTCTGATCTGTTTATATTCTAAATTTTATTTACTTCTCATTATTAGAATAATAATAATAATAATAATAATAATAATAATAATAATAATAATAATAATTAATAGCTAACTAACTAACTGGCAAAGGGAATTTTACATTATTCTTCTCTCTGTGGACAACGAGGTCAATTAGGCTCTGACAAATAATTAATATATAAAGATACAAAAATGGTTATTTTCATATGAACTACCTTGAAACAATCCTGACGAACGTAACAGTGAACAACGATGTCAGTTAGGCTCTGACGCCGAAAAGTCGCATACAGGCTTTTATAGGACGTGGTACACCCCCCAAAAAATAGTCCTCCGCCTATACTAAAAGACTTAATATTGCAATATCCTTAATAGTTTAGGCCCCTTCTACATTCACAAATTATTATTCTTGAACATTTTTGTTAATGGTCCCCACGTATTCCTGGGTCCTAACACTGTCTATTGATATATTTTGCATCTAAATATTAACAAAGAATTTATCTCAATATACATATTATCATTAGTTCTGGCATATTTTCTCTTACCCTACAATGTTTTGTGATTGGGATATTACATGTGACTGGCCCAGGAGAACTCGGGAATAAGGTTATTTTCTAGTTGCTTTGTAAATTACACCAAGGGATATTACTCCGCACCACATCCAAATAACAACTTGTTTAATGATTTGTAGCTTAATTTTCTTGTTCTAAGGTTTTGCTGATTTCAAAAGTATATACAAAATTTTGTTTACATAACCAAGAAGAAAATAAATTTGTATATTCTTGACCGTTCCTTTAGGCTATAAAATTTATACCATGGGATTATTATTATTTGGATGGTATAGTCTTTTTTTTCTAATTGCTCTTTTGTCCCATGACACGGCTGTACCCTTAAGATTTTGAAAAATCACAATCACAAAATATATCCTAATCTAAACATATCACATGACATACATATCAAAAATACAAATCTTGCAGAACAAATATAAACTATATAAAAATAGCACCCATATCAGTTATCACACGTAAAAAAAAAAATAGATAAATAAATAAATAATAATAATAATAATAATAATAATGATAATAATAATTAATAATAATAATAATGATAATTCAGAGTGGAGTTTTGTGTTTGGTGATTCAGTCTACTCTCATCCTTTTCACTCTCAATTTTTTTTTTTTTTTCTCTCTTTTTAATATTCTTGATTTTTATGCCTCAACTGAGGTTCTTGTGTTCGGCTGGAACACGTCCCCTGAGATCCAGTGACCTGTCTCTCATCATCCCTCTTTTTATATTAAGTGCAGGCAGTGTGGAACTCTCAATCGAGAGTACCGGCTCTCTCGGAGTGAACATATGGCTCTGTGAGATCCCTAACCTAACATCCCAAAAATACAATGATGAATAAATCTAGCCATACTTATACACACACACAAAAAAAAAAAATACAATTCAATCATCCAAAAACAAGAGAAATACAGTTAACCAATCATTCTTCTTCCACTCGACTATCAGTCCCAACAGGCAATCTCTCAGAATTTTGGCCTAGTCCTGAAGACGCACTCATCCTTGCAGCTTCGGGGAGATGTATGGATTGGGGTTTAAGCCCTAGCCAGGACCAGGCCTCTGAACTTTTCTCCATCGGAGGGCCCTTTTGTTTTGTAATCGTAGTATGATTTTGTTTTTCCTTCTTTTTATCTCTCTCTCTCTCTCTCTCTCTCTCTCTCTCTCTCTCTCTCTCTCTCTCTCTCTCTCTCTCTCTCTCTCTCTCTCTCTCTCTCTCTGTCCTCATTCTAGCAGGGACTTCCTCCTGCTGAGTCTCTGGCATTCTAATTTCCTGAGGTTCCATCACCCACTCATCCCTCCCCCAACACGGTTTCACTGTTTCTGCGGGGCACTGAAGAGTCTGCCCATTAAACAAGTTTATAAGGACATAAGCGCCACCGTCCCTCAACACTTCCACCACACGGTAGGGGCTGACCCACTTCGCATTGAGTTTTTTACATATACCTGACAAGGAAGTCTCATTTCTTACCCACACTAGGGAGTCCACTTCTATATTTTCACTCCTTCGCCCTCAGTTTGCAATCTGTCTATATCGGCTATCTGTCTCTATTTTCTCCTGTGTTACACAGGACTCTCCTAATCGCACACTCATAATCAGTTTGTGAGCTTCTGCCACTCCTTCATCTTCCTCTATGCCAGGCAAGCATCCATCGGCTAACCTAGGGGATATCTGGAGAAGAAGGCGAAGTACAGTTGTTGGGTTGTGGTAGTGTGGACGGCTGTATTGAGTATTGTTTGGCACTGGTCCAGCACCTTGTGCCAGCGGAGAGGGTACCTCTGGAAGAGGGTGGTCACCATCGTCTTCAGGGTTTAGTGCTGGCGCTCAACAATGGCGTTGCTTGTGGGGTGATATGGGGTGGTGTAGTGGATCTCCATCTGGTGCCTTCTGTAGAATTCCTTGAAGTCCCGGGATGTAAATTCCCCACCATTATATAAGACCCTAAGGCTACCAAAATCAACTACATGTTTCTGATTACCTCCTCAGTATTCTTACTTTTGAGGGGGTAAAACTTAATGATCCACTACTGTGAGTACATACCTAAAGTTATTGATGCGTGCAGTCATGTCAGTTATATCAATTCCTATCCTATCTAAAGGTCTATGTACAGCAGGCAGTTCCTTCCATTGTTGTTGAAGTCCTTTTTTTTTTTTTTTTTATGTAGGAGAAACACCGGCCAAGGGCAACAAAAAAATAAATAAATAAATAAATAAATAAATAAATAAATCCCACTTAGATGCCGGTCCCGAATAGGGTCCGAAGTGGTGGTAAAAAATTAAAGGATAAGTTTCTTGAAACCTCCCTCTTGAAGGAGTTCAAGTCATAGGAAGGTGGGAATAGAGAAGCAGGAAGAAAATTTCAGAGTTTACCAGAGAAGGGGATGAATAATTGGGAATACTGGTTAACTCTTCCATTAGAGAGGTGGACAGAATAGAGGTGAGAGAAATACTAAGTTTGCTCTGCCCCAATCAGAAATTTTACAGAGATCAGAAGTCAGGCGTCCTGTGGCTTCCCTGTGTGAACTGTTTACTTCCTGAAGGGTTGGCTGTCCGTGAAAAGACTTCGAAAAGTGCATGGTGGTATCATCAGCGTAGAAGTGGATAGAGCAAGAAGTTTGGTTTAAAAGATCATTGATGAATAACAGGAAGAGAGTGGGTGACAGGATAGAACCCTTAGGAACACCACTGTTAATAGATTTAGGAGAACAGTGACCGTCTACCACAACAGCAATAGAACGGTCAGAAAGAAAACTCGAAATGAAGTTACAGAGAGAAGGATAGAAGCCATAGGAGGGTAGTTTGGAAATCAGAGCTTTGTGCCAGACTATCAAAACCTTTTGATATGTTTAAGGCAATAGCAAAAGTTTCACCAAAATCTCTAAAAGAGGATAACCAAGATTCAGTAAGGAAAGCCAGAAGAACCCATACTGGCGATTAGATAGAAGATTGTGAAGTGATAAATGTTGAAGAATCTTCCTGTTGAGGATAGATTCAAAAACTTTAGATAGTTAGGAAATTAAAGCAATAGGACGGTAGTTTGAGGGATTAGGACGGTCATACTTTTTAGGAACAGGCTGAATGTAGGCAAACTTCCAGCAAGAAGGAAAGGTAGATGTTGACAGAAAAAGTTGAGTTTGACTAGGCAAGATGCAAGCACAGAGGCGCAGTCTCGGAGGGATCCCATCATGTCCATAAGTCTTCCGAGGGTTTAGGCCAGCGAGGGCATGGAAAACATCATTGCGAAGAATTGAAGCATGAAGTAGTCAGAGGATGGAGGAGAGAGAGAGGATCAAGCCTTGAATCGTCCAAGGTAGAGTTTTTAGCAAAGGTCTGAGCGAATAGTTCAGCTTTAGAGATAGATGTGATAGCAGTGGTGCCATCTGGTTGAAATAAAAGAGGGAAAGAAGCAAAGTTATTGGTTATGTTTTTGGCTAGGTGCCAGAACTCACGAAGGGAGTTAGATCTTGAAAGATTTTGACACTTTCTATTAATGAAAGAGTATTTCGCTAGTTGGAGAACAGACTTGGTATGGTTCCTTTAGTTTGCTGGCATAGAGAGCACCTTTTGACATTTTTTTTTTTTTTACATTTCCTACCATATCGCACCAGTAAAACAGATTCTCAGCCCTGGTTAATATTTTCTTTAGGCCTAAATGGCCTGACTTTACATGTGCAAATTTAAGGGCTTCCTCCTTAAGGCATCTAACAAGGCTGAAATTTACACTGCCATCATTTTGTTTTGTCACATAATACAGTAAATCTTCATACATTGTTGATTGAGAGAGGGGTGTCCGGGGGTAGCATTTATTTGGAATCTGACCTCTCTCCAAGTACTCAAGTGGCTCTTCACCTGTCCTCCCCCCCTTTTGTAATTCTATAAGTTCTGCTTTGGTTTTCCCCCAGGTAGGCTAATTCATTAATCAGCCACAGACCTTGAAAGTTGGTCAGCCACATCATTGTATTTTCCCTTTACATAGACAATTTCAAAATGATATTATTTTATCTCTATTATCCACCGGTTCATTCTTGGGGACTTAGTTTTCTTTTTGAATATGCTGACTAAAGGTTGATGATCTGTGAGTATTTTATTCCAGAGATAATATTTGTAGTGCTTACATGACAGTACAACAGCAAGGGCTTCTTTGTCAGTGGCCGAGTATCTATTTTCTGTAGATTTAACTTTTCTAGAAAATACCCTATGGCTGAGGTAGTGACATCATCTTTAATTTGGCAAAATACTCTCCTCACATGAGTACTGCTTGCATCAGTGGGGACAATAAACTTTTTGGAGAAATCTGCTCTCACCACTATTGGGGCCTCTATTAATTTTATCTTAAGGGTTTCAAAAAACTGTGGGCCTTCTTGGGTCCACTTAAACTCCAAATTTGATCTGGTCAAGTTAGTGAGTGAGACAGCAACCTTAATGAAATTTTGAATATGTTTCCTATAAAAGCTACACATGCCAACAAAGCGTCGTACTTCCTTTACTTTAGTGGAAGGTTTCATATTCACTATTGCTTCTACATTTGCAGGGTCTGGACGACAGCGTTTTCTGAAACAATGTGACCTAAGAATTTTACCTCAGCTTGTTCAAATGTAGACTTAGAAAGGTTTAGTTTTGTTCCACACAGTTTTTTTTTTTTTTAATAGTTTATCTAATTTGGTGGTTGATATTAAAATCATGGGCCCACACAATGATGTCATCAAGGTAATTTCTGACACAGCCTCTTCTTACTAGTGGGGCTAAGATTTAAGGTATTTGCCTGAAAAAAAAAATAAATAAAAATAAAATAAATAAAATAAATAAATAATAGCTGGGGAATAAGAAAGTCCCAAAGGGAGTCTCCTAAATCTATACAATGAGACGCCATCACTGAAGGTGGTGACGTCACAACTGGCTTCATGTAAAGTTACCTGGAAATAGGCTTTTTTTTTTTTTTTCTTCTTTTCAAATCTAGAGGGTGTGTAATATTTATGACCTGCTGCTGTTTCCACTAATTCTTCCATCCGTGGTGAGGAGTAAATGTCAGCTGCTACATGCTCCTTTACTGCCCTATAATCTCGGCACATCCTTTTGGTTACATCGGGTTTATTGACAAAAACTATGGGATTAAGCCATGCTATTGTTGATGGTTCTATTATCTATTTCTCTTCCATTTCTCGCAGCATCTCTGCTATGATCTCTTTCGTAGCTGCCGGGAATCTATACCTGGGTGCTCTTACTGGTGTTTGGTTGAAAATATTAACTTTTGCTGGTGGTCGGATAAAAGTTCCAATTTCATTTGAGTCAAGAATGAATAATTTATTATACTTCAGAACAACTGAACTGAGATTATCCCTTTTGGTTTGGTTAGGTGTTTCCATTCAAGGGCTGTTAGCAACTGCCTTAGTCTTTCCTCTCTACTGCCCTCAGCTTCGGTTTGGTCCATGTATGGTATTAAGTCGTTTTGTATGGGATTAGTTGAAAATACTTTTGCCTCATCGACCACTCCTACTTCATAAGACCCTAAATAAATTCCTGGAAAAATTTTGATATGGGCCTTACGTGGATATTCACTGGGGAAGTATATTTGTTGTTGCTCATTTACTGTGGTACAAAATGGAAATGGAGCACAGTAGTAGTTCCAGGATTTTCCTTAACATGTATTGGAATTAATTATGCTTGGTAAGGGGGCAAATTAAGTTTTTCTTGATTCACCTCTCTTTGACTCTTGTTTACTGCATACATGTCTGAATGTGATTTTACCAAAAGGAACTGTTTCTCATGTTCAACTTTATCTATAAATTTAGTAAGAGGGCAGCTCTCTTCTAAAAAGGCCTCCAGTTTCTCTCGGGTATCGGGCGGCAATCCATGGCAAAGCTTTCTTTTTATTGTTTGGTCTCTATTGGGAAATTTTTCTTTAGGGAAATTAGTTTCTATTACTGCATATTGACATCTAAATTTGTGATTAAAAGAGTAAGGGGTACTTTGCCAGCTCTTCCAGTTGCTGCCATGCCTTGTCAAAATTCTTCTCAGTGGTTAATTAATTTTGAAGAAAAGTTTTCAGGGAATCCCAAGTTTGACACAAATTTTTCTGTTGTTGATTTTGCACTAATAAGGCAATTTGAGGGTTCAATCTACCCTTGGCAATTTGCACTCTAGCTTCATCATCTGAAGAAACCTGTTCTACTATGTCCAAGAACATATGTAGTTTTCCTTCTGCTTCCATACCCTCTAAATCATATAAGGACAGTTCTAGAGAGCTTTTTGGAATAAAATCCTAGAGGCGTAGGCGTGTCATCTATAATCTGGTATAGAGCTGCGCCAACTGCGAAGCTCGAGCTGTCAGTCACAAGCTGGTAATCAGTTGCCTTCTGAGAGGGATAGGCGAGGGTAGGACAAGTGACTAGGACTTGCTTCAAATTATTGAAGGAGTCCCTTGCAACATCTGTCCATGAGAGAGATTTAGAAGATGGATTATGCTGTAAGAGTTCTGTCAATGAATAAGCAACATCGGCAAAATTAGGGATCATTGGTCTAAAGAAATTTAGCATCCCCATAAAACGGCGCAATGCAGTTGAAGTTTGAGGTAAAGGAAACTCTGAAATTGCAGTGACGCGGTTTTGAGGTGGTCTAATTCCATGAGCACTGACCTCATAGCCAAGGAAGGTGAGCGAGGACTTGAAAAATTCAAATTTATCTATAGATAGTCTTAAGTTGTGTTTTGCTAAAGTAGAAAGAATAGTCTTAACATCAGCAATGTGTTCAAGAGTTGTACTAGCTACTAAGATGTCATCCAAGTAGGTGAAAGTGTTCTTAACATTAACCAATATGGTGTCAATGAAGCGCTGAAAAGTGGAACCTGCGTTTTTTAGACCAAAGGGCATATACAAAAATTCAAACAGACCAAACGGTGTGCATACTGCAGTCTTAGGTACATCATCTTTGGCCACGGGGATCTGTAAGTATGCACGCTGTAAATCGATCTTTGAAAATATGGTCTTACCCTTAAGTGACATGGTGAGACAGTGCAAATGTGGTAAGGGATATTTATCATTCACAGTTACGTTATTGAGTCCGCGATAGTCACCACAAGGTCTCCAAGCACTGGGCTCCTTCTTAGGCACGAGGTGCAGAGGAGACGCCCAAGGAGCGTTAGAGCGCCGAATGATTCCGGCATTAAACAAAAACTGAAATTCATCTTTAGCCGCTTTGAGCTTCTCACCTGTCAAAGGTCTTGCTTTGAAATGTATAGGAGGTGAGTCACCTATATCAATACGATGGTGTATAGTTTCCACAGGAGGTGTAGTAGCTGACAACTGCAAAGGTGAAGTGAGAACCGGAAACTGAGAAAGGAGTTCAACAGCTTTTGAGTCTACCCCATTATAATTAACCAAATATGGAGAAATAGGAGAATAAGAAACTTCAAGAGGAATCTTAAAGCATTGGGTAGAGGAGTCTATTAGCGACTGGTTTTTACAGTCTACCATTAGTGAGTTAGCTGCAAGAAAATCGGTTCCCAAAATTGGATGTATAACGTCAGCAATGACGAAAGACCAAGGGAAAGAACGCCTAATACATCGTATCCCAAGATCTACATCGACTTCACCATAACAACGTATGGGTTTATCTGAAGCATTAGTAAGAGTAACAGCAGTTGGCCTGAGGAATGGAGTAAGTTCTGATTCATTAGGAAGCAGCGAAAGTGATGAACCAGTATCTATCAAAAATTGGTAATTCTTGCAACCGATTGTGGCACTTACTCTAAGTGGCAGTCCGACGGTCGCAACTGATATTTCTACGGACTGCCCTACTAGTTTCCCGCCTGGTGGAATACGCGAGCGGGGGAAGAAGAACGAGAATTAGGGCGAGAATCTGGCAAAATATTAGAAGCTGTAGAAGTATACACCATCGTTTGCATGATTTTGCCCTGTTACCATAATACAGATGGTACCTGCACACCTGAGGACGCTGACCTTCATGAAAGGCGCGCACTCCAATGGGAACACAAGTTCTAGAAAATACATTATCCTGACAAACTGAAG
The DNA here is from genome assembly GCF_035594125.1 of Scylla paramamosain. Classification (NCBI taxonomy): domain Eukaryota; kingdom Metazoa; phylum Arthropoda; class Malacostraca; order Decapoda; family Portunidae; genus Scylla; species Scylla paramamosain. The sequence continues at coordinate 11,020,338 of NC_087163.1, forward strand.
TGAAATTTGGGCCTCTATTACCATTATCTCTGTTCCGGCTCGCAGGCCTGGACCCTTGTTCACCTTCCACCATGGAAACATTAGCGTTGTTGTTTCCACTCGCATTACTTGAACCATAGGCCAATAATGTCTCAGCTACACGAGCCAGTTCCTCTAGTGTAGAGCTCTTCTCATATGTCACTAGGAGAGGTCTGATGCTACTAGGTAATGCTTTCAAAAATTTTAACTTTATAAAGGAATCATCCACCCCTAGTTGAGCATCTATTTTACGCAACTCTCTCAAATACGTGGAAGGTCTGTCACACATTATATTATTTTGATTAACAAGAGAGTCAAAAAGTTCAGGTTTTGACCTGGTGAAAAGAGATATCAAAGATTGCTTTAATTTACCATAGTCTGAAGAATTGATGACTTCATCACTCGATTGATTACTCTAAGTGGCAAATTTGATAATATATAGTGAAATTTAGTACTTGAAACAGTGATCTTGGCAAGAACAAACTGTGATTCAATTATTGTAAACCAGCGTGTTACTGAAGTCTCATCAAAGGGTGGTGGTTTGGCGGCAACACCTGCGGTCACGGAAGAAACACTATCCTGCGACGCACTAGATGTAAGTAGCGAACCCTCGTCCTGGTTCGGCATAGTTCCAAGGGCATAGATTCCAAACAGGACAAAAGTAAAATAATGAAGTACCTGGACGACCAGCATATAGTCACTGTGTAGTTATAGTCTGCCACCAATCACCACAGTCCGTAGGCCGTCCCTGCTCCACGATGATCACGTTACGTCTGGTCACTCCGGGGTCACCACTTGTAGAGCGGGGATCGGTACAGAAACTTCCAGACAGGTGCCGTGAGTTTATTTGCGGGCGCTGTTCACAGGCGCAGTTAAATTCCCCAGACACGGTCACAGCAAGTATACAACAGAGGCCTGCCAACAACCAATTAAGTGAATATGAAATCCTACACGAATTTAGCGGACACATCACAAGTTATAATATAAACATGGTCTGGAAATGTTATACTAATCCAACTCCATAGAAAATCATGTTTCAATCAAATATCACCAACAAGGTACATTCACAATAAGTACTTGACAAGATCACCCAAATACTTTTAACTATAATCACATACACTTACATGTTCATCAAAGTTAATACTAAATAAATATATCATAATCACAATACATCATAATCACAATACTATCATAATACAAAGTGCTTACCCAAACTCCAGGTGGTGCTTAAATCACAATAAAGGAAAACCATTGCAGGCGTGAGTGTGTGGTGTTTTAGGTAGGCGTCCAGTCAGCCGAATGACCGAGACCGTGGCAGTACCCAACGAGGTGTAAACCGCATTACTGGAACCTACCTCGAACTTGTAATGGTGTATTTATGTACTCCTACAGATATCCCGAGGTTTTACTAAGGAGGAGGCAGAAGGGGAAGTGACTAAAACCTTGGGTGGTGTTCCTGTTCAAACTTTCAATTGTGTCATTCTGATGAGCAATTATCTCACATAAGGCAGTTATTTTATATTGCAAATCCTCCATTGTCAGTAGATGGGTTTCCTCTGCTTTAAATTCTGATCCTATGGGATCCATTTTTACTAGCTAGGAGTGAACTTTAGTGATAGGTTAGTTTCCGGCAAGGATTTGATTCCTTTTTACTTACTGTAACGGAGTCAGCTGTAAATTGTCGGGTAATATAGCCACCACTAATGTCCCTTACTCTGATTCATTGTCTGAAAGATATTCTCTGATGCACTGAACAATTTTGTCCCAGATTAGTTCTTTCCTCTCTTCTGTAAAGTGTACCCCATCAGATGACAACTGACTCTCATAAGTTACTGTTTTAAAGTGAATGAAACTGGTGTTGGGCAACCTTCTCCCTAATTTTCTATTGATACCATTTTTTTTTATTTTATTATACCGTGTTAGGTTCAAGGGGTACTCATCAGGATATTCTTTTCGCTCTACTAATACAAGCGCTACAATGGTGGCATGGGACAAAATAGCAATTAGGAAAAAAAAAAAGAAGAAGAAGAAGCAATACCATCCAAATAATTATAATCCCATGAAAGAAATTTTATAGAATAAATGAACAGTCGTGAATATAAAGATTTAATTTCCATGTATACAAAATTTTGTATATACTTTTGGAATCAGTAAAACTTTAGAACAAGAAAATTAAATGAAATTATAAGCTACAAATTGTTAAATTGGTTGTTGATATTTGGAGATGGCATAGAGTGATATCCCTTGGTTTACAAGGCAACTGGAAAATAACCATATTCCCGGTTTCTCCTGGGCCACTCACACGAGAAATTCCTATCACAAAACATTGCTGATTAAGAGAGAAAATATGTCACAACTGAAAATATTATGTATTTTGAAAGAAATTCCTTGTTAACATTTAGATCCAAAAATTATTAATAGACAGTGTTACAATCCAGGAGTACGTGGGACTATCTACATAAATGTGTAAGAAAAATTTGTGAATGTAGAAGGGGCCTAAACTATTAAGGATATTGCAAAATTATGTCTTATAATTCGGCGGAGGACTAGTTCCTGGGATGTACGGCGGTCAGTACATCCCAGGGCGTGAGATTTCGACGTCAGATACTGATTGACATCGTTGTTCACAGGTACGTTCGTCAGGACTTGAAACCCTTGACTGTTTAAGGGTTTTGTTCATATGAAAATGACCATTTTTGTGCCCATATGTAATAATTATTTGTGTGAGAGGCTGATTGACATCGGTGTCCACAGAGAGAAAAAAAGATGTAAAATTCCCTTTGCCAGTTTGTTATGTCTTTTTTTTTATTTTTTTGAGGGAGTAGGAAACAATATTTAGGACGGAAACAGATAAGGGAAAATTGTCTTTGATAAGATAGATACACACATAATTGAATACAGTGATACAGTGATATACACACAATTGAATGTAACACCTACACAATTAGGATGTTTTTTACCAGAATTTAAGGCAAGCTCCTGAGGCACCAATTAATTGTTATAACATATGTATTTAACTTTTATTATTATGAAGGGATTAGTTATCATTGTTCCCAGTATAGGAGATCCCACAACTCCAAGGTAACAATTTTTTTTTTTTTAATACCATTGTAAATCAGAAGTTGAAGGACCAGAGAGAAGAACAACACCCAATGAACATTGACGCCTCCCCCCCACCCCACCCTCATGACATTGTAATCACGGTTACTTTCAAATGCTTCCTTGATTGATGTCTATGATATCATTTTTACATCTTCATCTAAGATGGTACCTTCCTCAATATCATTGCTTCCCAACTAGCAAATACAGTCATGAGCCAATTTAGTACTTTATTTTGCTTGCTGTCCTCAAAAAAATAATAAGCTTTACTTCTTCGTGCTCTAAAAATCTTTACTTCTGCTCCTGCCACATCCAAAACATGGGGCAACTGACAATGGCCCACAACGCTCACTCTCCCCATTTATCCCCTTAGGGTGTCTCACTCCAGATAACAGTGTCCAGGGAGGGGAGAGGTTGCTGGGCTTAAAGTTAAGGTTAGGTAGGTTAAGGTGTTGTTTCTTTCTGTTTTAATTAAATTTTGGGGTATTTATTTTGAAGTTGGTAATATATATATATATATATATATATATATATATATATATATATATATATATATATATATATATATATATATATATATATATATATATATATATATATATATACTGCTGACTGCTACCTTAACATAGAATAATTTCCCTGATCTGGTTACATTCTAAATTTTGTTTACCCCCTCAATATATATATATATATATATATATATATATATATATATATATATATATATATATATATATATATATATATATATATATATATATATATATATATATATATATATATATATATATATATATATATATATATATATATATATATATATATATATATATATATATATATATATATATATATATATATATATATATATATATATATATATATATATATATATATATATATATATATATATATATATATATATATATATATAACAATAATAATAATGATAATCCCATATATATATATATATATATATATATATATATATATATATATATATATATATATATATATATATATATATATATATATATATATATAACAATAATAATAATGATAATCCCATATATATATATATATATATATATATATATATATATATATATATATATATATATATATATATATATATATATATATATATATATATATATATATAAAACAACTAATTGGCAAAGGGAATTTTACATTCTTCTTCTACCTGTGGATAACGATGACAGTTAGGCTCTGACAAATAATTAATACATATAGATACAAAAATGGTCATTTTCATATGACCCGACGAACGTACCTGTGGACAACGATGTCAAGCTCTGACGCCGAAAAACTCACACACAGGTTTTTATAGGACGTGGTACATCCCAAAATATAGTCCTCCACCTATACTAAAAGACTTAATTCTAAATAGTTTAGATCCCTTCTACGTTCACAAATTATTCTTGAACATTTTTGCTAATGGTCCCACGTGTTCCTAAATTCTAACACTATTAATAATTTTTGGATCTAAATATTAACAAAGAATTTATCTCAGAATACTTATTATCGTCAGTTCTGGCATATTTTCTCTTAACCTACGCTGTTTTGTTGATAGGGATTTCTCACGTGACTGGCCCAAGAGAACCCGGGAATATGGTTATTTTCCATTTGCCTTGTAAACAAAGAGATATCATTCCACACCATGTCCAAATATCAAAAAACAATTTAACGATTTGTAGCTTACAATTTCATTTAACTTTCTTGTTCTAAGGTTTTACTGATTCCAAAAGTATACACAAAATTTTGTTTACATAACCAAGAAGAAAGTAAATTTTTATATTCAGGTCTGTTCCTTTAGGCTATAAAATTTACTTCATGGGATTATCATTTATTATTGTTATTATTTCGATGGTATTGCCTTCTCTTTTTTTTTTTTTTTCCTGTTTGCTATTTTGTCCTATGACAGATGAAATGCAGTATCGTAACGTACCGAAAGAATATTTACTGATGTACTAATGCAGTGAATAGGCCACAATCGGGTGATGAAAGGTACCAAGGTATATTCGCCAAATCACTGAAATAAATCGGTTATTACAAAAGAGTATGCAACAACTTAAATAAGGAACGAGGATGGACAGTGCGAGTGTTTCTTAGCACAGAAAAGAACGGAGTGAGGAACAAGTATGAGATCCAACTTCCAAGGAATGCCGTTTTTCAGTGAAATCTCACAAAATACATAAATATGGAACACATGTATAAATATACAAAATATATACACTGAGAAAGAATACAGAGAAGGTGTAAAATGTGTTGTAAGCTATTGTGTGCGTATATTTACCGCTGATGAGGTGAGTCCGAGAGAGGGACCACCGTAATGAGGGATGAGGGGCGACGTCGGCAAAGTAGCAAGCAAGGGCGGGGACGAAGGCGAAGCGAAATCGTCAACGACGAGAGTAGGCGAGAGGCGGCGAGGGGTTGCCGCGGTGATGAGCGGGAAGTGGAACCTACGGAAATCGCTGACGATGCAGGAGCCATGGCGATGAGTAGACGCCGGACAAGGGGCGGCGATGAGGAGACTAGAGGCGCTTATACTGCCGAAACGTAGGTGGAGATTGGGGAGATGCCTTGTGGCGCCTCTTCCCCCTCACCTGCCACGAGCCTCCCTCATTCTCGGGTAAGGAGAGGTCAAGGCGCCGACGGGGAGTACGGGCCTGGGGCATGGTGAGTATCTCCCTCTCAGCGAGGGTTGCAGAGATGTTCTCACCACGAGAGCCGGAACCAGAAAGTGTCTGCTGGATGGATGGATGGACGGAAGGGGGATAGACAAATTGTGGGAAAATAAGAAGTAAAATAGGGGAAGATAAAATAGGTTGGGTTAAGTGACGAAGGGAAGTAGAAGGATAAAAGATGACGGGCAAACCGTTATTGCTATATTTTATTATAACTCATTAGTGAAGCTATTTTTTATTGTTACTTTTCAATATACAGTAGCACTGATGCTATGTCCCCTCATGTCCCCCGTCCGTACCGCATAGTGCCTTGCGCGGCCCACATCTAGCTAGTGCCCCTCGTATATTGTGGAAGAGACCGGAATCCAAACATCACGACTCGGGGAGCATTGGTAGACGTTCAACCCATTCCCCGCAGCCGGTAGTCTGAAGACATCCCGGTTTGACTACACCCCCTCGCCTTTGGAGGGCAATGGCTATGCTGACACTGAAGGATGTCAGGTGAGTCAGCCTGACGCCAGCGAACATGCAGACATCCTCCCCTGACGACTCAGGGCGCGGGATTACAGGGGGAGAGACGGAGGGAGAACGCATGCACTTGCATTGCTCTGTGATGTCCTCATTGCATATGATTTAGTAATTGTTCCTGTCATTATAAGATGAGTGTAAATTATGATTCTTTAGTGTTTTATTTAGTGTATATTCGATTAGGTGCAGCTTGGCCCAGTATTTTGATGGGTCTTCTGAGCCAAGAATTATCATTTATTGGTTGGTGATCTTGCACTCAGTTTATATATGTAGTGTCTTTGAGGATAGTTTTTAATTTTTGTTTCACCTTATTTCCCTTATTATATAGAGTAATATTGATCTTTTTTTCTTTCGATAGATAGTGTAATTCTGCTGTGGTTTTAGTGTATGGATATTTTTCGCCATGTGTAAATCGGTGTGCTTTATTTTTTATTCGTTGTAATGAGAGAATTCGTGAATTTGAAAGAGCGTTTAGAGTGTAGGCTGGGTGTGTAAGGATTAGCAGAACACTCGCTTTCACGAGATGTAATTTGGTGTGTCAATTTTTTTTTTTTTTTTTAAGCAAATTTGTTAATGTTTAACGCTAATGTGGCTTTTTGAGATATGTCTTTTATGTGTTTTTTTTTGTAACCATACCTTCCAACATACCTAGTATGTTGGCTTTATCAGCATAAGGAATCTGTTCACCTGCAACAGTGACTGATGTGGTTTTCCTTATAGCTATTGGGAGGATGGTAAACTTCGTTTTATTGGTTTTAATTTTCCATTTATTTTCATAGTGATTTATGCTGTTTATTTCCTCCTTTATTATTTTGGCTAGCATGTTCCTAGATTTACCTGGTTTAATATCAATTGGGTAATATCATCAGCATATAAAATGCTTATTCCATCTGTAGCTGGTGGGGGGATATCGTGAGTGTACAGTGTATATAGCGTATAGTCATGTTATTTGCCGAGTTTACCCTGAAAAGGAACACGTTTTCTTAGTGTCCCCCGTGTTCCGTTTTCCTCCTGTGCATATCTTTATTCTTAGTTATAAGTTCGTATAAGGCTTATTTACTCATCTTATATCATGTAGTATTACCCTCTCCATAATTTGAGTTCCTTATATGTATGTATATGTAAGGGAAAAGGTGCATTTGAGGGAAGGTTAAATGTGTTGAGGCGAGGGGCGATATTTAATCATTTTATTTTTTTATAATTTAGTTATTTATTTGCCTTCAAAAGAAGATACATAGGACACTATAAACATATTTTACAAGAAAAGGACATAATACCTTGTCATTCGTAAAATTAATTTGAGACTAAAAAACAGTTTAAACATCGTTATAAAATTTAAAGTATTAAAAAGAAAGGAGTCAATTATAAGTATACAAGGGAAATCTTACAACTAGCTAAACAATTTCAAAATTATACATAGATTAAAACATGAATTTTAAAATTATATTAATAAGTTATTATTAAATTACATTATCATGAGACTAAAATGGAGCAAGTATCAAATTTAAAACATAATTGTCAAACGAGTTTTCACTTGCCAGAAGAGCACGGACACTATCAGATAACCCATCATTATCAAATATTTGATATTTTATTTTATATTTGGCCTTCTTTGCATAGCTAGAGTCAAACAGGTATTTCATAAAGTTTACATTGTACTTTGAACAGATGTCCCTCGCTCTTCCGAGTAAGCCTGTTGAATTGAATTCCCTCTCATTCAAAACTTTATTATAGCGATATATATATATATATATATATATATATATATATATATATATATATATATATATATATATATATATATATATATATATATATATATAAAAGCATCTTACTCTTGAGTTATTATGTAAATTATGATATGTCTGCCTCTATCTGAGTCGGCAAAAATTTCAGGAGGCATAAAGGCCAAGAGGGAAAAGAGGGGTGGTGTTCTCACAGGATAAATTTGGGTGGTGTTGTGGTGACTTGAGTGGACGTGTGGAGGCATTGGCGATGTGGTGGCGTAACTCCAATATCCAGGATCAGGTTGGTGAGTCTTTTGTGGTACAGAGAGCTCTTGTTCGTTGAAATTTGGTTGGCGATTTGTCAGTGACGTAACGCTGAGGGTAGTGTTGGGATGAGAGGCAGCCATTTTGTGGTCCACTCATGCTGCTCTTCTAGACAGGGTGGAATCAAAAGCTTTTCGTCTCATCAACTCCTCTCCTCTAATTGACTGTCTTCAGCCTCTCTCTCACCGCCGCAGTGTTGCATATCTAGCTGTCTTCTACCGCTATTTTCATGCTAACTGCTCCTCTGATCTTGCTAACTGCATGCCTCCCCTCCTTCCGCGGCCTCGCTGCACAAGACTTTCTTCTTTCTCTCACCCCTATTCTGTCCACCTTTCTAACGCAAGAGTTAACCAGTATTCTCAGTCATTCATCCCTTTCTCTGGTAAACTCTGGAACTCCCTGCCTGCTTCTGTATTTCCACCTTCCTATGACTTGAATTCCTTCAAGAGGGAGGTTTCAAGACACTTATTCATCAATTTTTGACCACTGCTTTGACCCTTTTATGGGACTGGCATTTCAGTGGGCATTTTTTTATTAGATTTTTGTTGCCCTTGACCAGTGTCCTTCCTACATAAAAAAAAAAAATAAATAAATAAATAAAAAAAAAACTTGTATTATATCAGTATCATAATTGACTTTTGTGTTTTAGATTTTTTCTCACAAGAGTAGCTGAACCATCGTTCATCTCCTCGCTGGAATTTATAAGATAAGTATTGTAATTGTATATTTTAATGTTTTCTTCTGATTTAAGACCATGGCTATTTAGTAAAATGATGTCTGGGTTTAGTTCTTTGTATATATTGGTGAGATTTTTTTTTCCTCCAATTGAGTACATTGTGTTGTACTATGTTAATTTTGTCTGAAGTGTTCATATCTAAAGGTGTTGTTTGTGTGTTATGTTACATTTGCTAAGTTATTTGAACTGGAGTAATGTATTGGTGTTTACTTTCGCATCTGGTGTAAATATGTTTTGCCACTTTTACTTGGAGGTGGGATTCTCTTGTTTTGAAAACCATTTCTTCTAAGTAGGAGTTATTGGTAAATGTACATTTATATTTTCTTGAATCGTTGCCTTCTTTTAAATGTCTCAAATGCACCCACCCAGTACCATTTTTAGAGATAACTAACTTTTACCATTATTTTTTTTTTCCCCCAAAGGTGGAGATTCACCTAGTGTTTGCTTTGTTTGTTGTGTGTCTTCTACTTCAGCTTGTTTTTCCTGGATTTCACTACCAAGATTGGTCTCGGCATCCATAGGTTTTGCAATGCTGATAATTTGTTTAAATGGTGGGTTCATGTGTATGATAACAGTTGGTAGATTATTGAGTTTGAAAATTTTATTTTTTTCTTCATTGTATGTGCCTGGTTGTGCCATGTTGCAGATGTGCGTAAGGACTGTTGGAGCTGTTTCTTTTTCAAATAATTCAGGGGCTTGGGATGCTTGGATGCTGGTAGTTTTGGTGGCTTGGCTGTAAGTTAGGTTGGTTTTATTCTCCTTCCTTTTGTTTTCTTTTATATCTTTTCTGCGAGGGCACTTGTTGGCTAGTGTTCGGTGAGGACCACCACAGTTGAGATACTTTTTGGTTGGAGAGGTGCAATCCTTCCATGTATGTTCATCGCTTCCGCATTCTGAGCGGACTGTATTTAGGATGAGGGCATTTAAGCGTGGCATGATCCTCTAAAGTGTAGCATCTTATACAAGTTAGGATGGGTATGAACTCATCTACCTTGATGTTATGGGATGGGATTCTCATGTGAAAGGCTAGTAATCTCTTTTCTGTAGCTGCTTTTGCTGTGTTGGTCTCACTGAAGCATATTTTCATCATTTTAGTTTTAGTTATTTTAAAGATATCAATTCCTTTCTGGATCCAAACATTTTCATGAAGTAGTTCATCTTTTATTTCAGATTCGGAGTTTGACGAGATGTAGTCGTCAACAAGGAAGAGAATGATAGTCCTCTTAATTCTCTGTTCTGGTGGAAAGATCAGCTCAAAACCTTGGTCTTTTAGGTTTTGATGGCATGATGGCAGAAATGTTTTATCAACTTCCTCATCTGAACAGGTGAGTACTTATAATGGAATCCTTGGCCTCAGTTATCTTCGTGGCGTATATTAGGTTTTCGGATAGGGTTCTGAGTAGCTTAAAATTTTGAGTTGCCACCTGGGTCACGGTGCCTTATCCTGACTCGTGCCATGGTACCATTGATGGGATAAATTCTATAAGGGGGCAAAGCCCGACTGGCAACCACAGCTATAGATAGTAAAAAGAAACCTACCTAGGCAGTGCAATTTGGTATTCCAGCTGCTGACAACCGTCTTAAATGCTCTGTGCTGTGCCCTATGCCTGTCCAAGTTTTTGCTCAACATTATCCAAAGGGTTTAAGGCAGCCATCTAATGGCCCCCATCAAGCAAGCCTTAGGGTTCGCCATCACCAAACTCTGGAGGACGCTAAGGGCAAAAAGAGAAATACAGTGGGAGAGAAAAGGTACCTGGACGGGACCCAACCAAGTGCAAGTCCCCGGTGGTACACACCTTGATGCCTGAGCAGGACTCTCTTAACGGAGTTCCCGGTATGCAGGTCTTCCAGGGGAGGATAGCCAAGCTCCAGGACAGTGGCAATGCTCCAGACAACCGTGGCCTTGTCAGGTTGCCCAGCAGCTATGGTGCTAGAGCAGCCTTACTCGATGTGGCCGGAAAACATGGGTGGGGCAGAGCAGCGGGTGAACCGGCAAGTTGTTGCCTATGGAGAGCAGGCTGAGGTCTTCACCGTTCAGCTGCCAGCAGTAAAGTATAGTTAAGTGTCTGCTGTGGAGCTGTCTCTATTTATATGCTGAAGATCTATAAATAGGTCTACGTGGGTGGTTAAAAGCGGCGAATATCAAAGGCAAGGGAAACAAAGACAAAAGGTTTAGCATAGGCCTCTCAGCCCATAAATCTACCCCATTGGCTGTGTGACTCGATCTGTTTTGTGGTACTACAAACGTGCTGGATCCCCACAAGCGGTGGGGGAGGGGGGACGGCAGTGGGAGGTGACATTGTTGCCATTTGGGAATGTGTCCAGATATGGCCCTCTTCGCTTTCTTCGTATATTTTATGGACTAATCAAGTGATTTACTTAGATATTATAGTAGCAAATATTTCATGATTTATGGAAAAAATACATATGATCAAATATGAACGAACAAATATTGGCTAAATTTACTTTCTTATAGTTTGTTAAACATTTTGATGTTTCTATTATGATTATAAGACCAGGACAACATCAGACATCAGCTGGCGTTTTGGTTGGATAGAAGGTTATCTTCACTTCTCTCTGATGGCATTTCCACTACGGTAAGCATCAGAAATGTGTATAAGCGTTCTTGTAGTTTTGTTGTAATGGTTTGAACTTAATAATAAAAAATAAATAATAAGGAAAGGTGCTGATGTGGCTGCGGCTAAGAACGATGTGGTGCTGTTAGTAAACAATGTTTACCTATATTGTGAAAACAACTATATGAAGGTATTTGTTGTTCCATCAATCAATCAATCACTATATGCATTATTATACATAACATAATGTACCTAGCAACGTTGATGTGTATAAAATGCTTTAATTATGAAGTTATTTTTCATATGTATGTGTTTGCAGTGTACCAACTTAGTTCTAAGGTATCCCCAAAGAAGGGAAGGGGTGCAAAAGGATTTATGGTAGCTAGTGAATGGGGATCGCTGGAGGAGATGTAGAGTTGATTTATGGTATGAACCAATGTGATAATGCAAGGGAAGATGGGGAAGAGATGTATGAGCAGGTGCTTTTCAGATGTTTCTCCAAGGGAAAGATCCACATGATGTGGTGAGGTGAGGTGTGAGCTGTCACCTAATCAAAATGAGAAGTATCACACTCTTTTCTAAGTATGACATAGCAGACCACCAGATGAGCTCGAGATCTATATTTTTTCTCACAATTACAACATGCCCCTGCCACACAACTACAACCTGAGGTATATGCTACACAGAATTGGGCAGGGGAGCACTACCTACTACAAGAGGGTTAATGGTGATGAAGGCGCAGTTAAGTGCCTTGAAAGTGGGAGAATGGGCACAGGAAGTATCAGTGGCCGAAGGGAAGGCCAAAGCTGGTGGAAGCAGTGGCAGCCCAAAAGGACCTGGTGAAGTATGTGGAGAATATGAATGCACAGATACAAAAGGAGTCACAGAAGGATGAGGGTTTTGAGCATTTCAACAGTAAGGGCAAGGTGAAAGTGGAGGGAAACCCTGCAGAGGTGATCAGAATCCTTTGAGGTACAGGAGCTAATTAGAGCCTGATCTTAAATGGTGTACTGCCATGGACTGAGGAGACCAGCACTGGCAGAGATCTCCTGCAAGAGCACTGGAGACAAGTTCAGTATTTGTTACCGCCAAGCGGGTGAAAGGAGTTGTTGTGCAAGCAAGTTTGTCAATGAGGAAAGAAAGGACCTGGAGGTCAGGGCGAGGACCAAGATGTGGCCTAAGTCTGCGAATTTCTTGTACAGTCTGACTTGATGTAAGGAGATGAAGGATGCTTGTTACGACATGAGGCTAAGATGAGACGGCCTTATCGCAATCGCTAATGGATAATGATGGACAGGGTAGGAACCTAGGCTGAGGATGATAGGGACACTTTGCTGAGAACACTCATGCAGGGAGGACGTGTGTTGCTGCAGAGACAGAAGTAGATAGACCTACGTAGAGCACCTGTCAGAAAGGGCAAGCACGTTACTTAACAATTACCCCAAGACCGTAGGTGTAACAACTGTCTGTGTAAGAATACATTATCCTATAAGTAACGTGCAGAATCATACCTGTATTACACAAATTATTCATATAGAATATTGTCTGTGATCATTATTGTATGTCTTCAGGTTTTGACTGAATTCAAGCGGATCCAGCTGGATTCAGTCGGATTAAAAAATCACTTGTGTCATCGTGTGGGTCTCAAATAACCTTCGCTGTCTGCTAGTGGTAATAGTCAAAACGTGCTTTGACACGCGCCCGAGGAAGACGGTGCTGGGTTACCAGGGAAGGGACCCTGGAACCAACATCAACGCCAGACACACGGAGCGGACGTCACCCCAGGCAGCAGACATCACATGAAGAGACGAAAAGTGCCCAGCCAGGACTGGGTAGTGTGTGTGTTCATTCATGTGTTAGTGGTGATGCACGTAGCGGCGGGCGGCAAGCCTGGCCTTCCGAAGGCTGGGTAGAGAGTGTGTGTTCGTTCATGTGTTGGCAGTGGTGCACGGAACGATGGGTGGCCACCCTCTTCATCCGAAGACTGGGTAAGTAGTGTGCGTTCGTTCATGCGTTATCGGTGACGCATGGAGCGGCGGATGGCCAACCTGCTACTCCGAGGACCCGGGGAGGAAGGGTGTGTTTGCTTGAGTGTTAACAGTAGCTCACGGAGCGGCGGGAGGCAAACCTGGCCCTCCGAGGTCAAGGTTAAGAGTGTGTTCGTTTGTGTGTTTGACTGTAGCCCACGGTGACCCACGGAAGGCTGACAGCCTTCTCGCTTCTGCGAATACCAAGGGGAGAGGACCTGCTTTGGACCCATATGTGGGGCAGGAATTTTTGCGTAAAGAGGACCTGCTTTGGACCCAGACGGGACAGGAGCGAATTATTGCGTGAAGAGGACCTGCTTTGGACCCAGATGGGGGGCAGGAGCGTATTATTGCATGAAGAGGACCTGCTTTGGACCTAGACAGGGACAGGAGCAAATTATTGCGTAAAGAGGACCTGCTATGGATCCAGACGGGGGGCAGGAGCGAATTATTACGTGAAGAGGACCTGCTTTGGACCCAGACAGGGGGCAGGAGCAAGTTATTGCGTAAAGAGGACCTGCTATGGACCCAGACGCGGGCAGGAGCGACCCAGACAGGCAGCAGGAGCAAATTATTGCGTGAAGAGGACCTGCAATGGACCCAGATGGGGGGCAGGAGCGAAATATTGCGTGTGAAGAGGACCTGCTTTGGACCCAGGGGGGAGGGGGGCAGGAGCAAATTATTGCGTGAGGAGGACCTGTTTTGGACCCAGACAGGGGTTAGGAGCGAATTATTGCGTAAAGAGGAGCTTCTTTGGACCCAGACGGGGGGCTGGAGCGAATTATTGTGTAAAGAGGACCTGCTATGGACTCAGACGTGGGCAGGAGCGAATTATTACTTAAAAAGAAAAATAGGTTCTGCGACTGAGTTTGTTTACTTGCAGAGGCAACCACCAGGAACTGAGTTTGTATGCTTGCTGAGGATACCACCAGGGACTGAGTGTTTGCTGAGGCTTGTGTGCTTGCAGGGAGCGAATACAACCAGGAAGTGAGCTTGTGTGCTTGCAGAGAGCAGACACAATCAGGAAGTGAGCTTGTGTGCTTGCAGGGAGCAGACACAATCAGGAAGTGAGCTTATGTGCTTGCAGGGATCAGACACAATCAGGAAGTGCATTTGTATGCTTGCATAGGTTGGACACCACCAGAGGGTGAGCTTGTGTGCTTGCAGAGGCTAGACACTACCAGGGGGTGATTTGTGTGCTTATGGCTGTGTACTTACAGAGGACAGAGGCAAGACGCTATCATTGGCTGCCTGCAACGACGCTCAAGCGAGGGGTTTGAGTGTCTTCGACTCAGATACCTCGCATGAACACCAGAGGAAGCAAGGTCACTCCAGATGGACCCTTAACTCTTGGATCCGAACCGGACGTAGTAGACCAGGGGGAGGACAAGGATTCTTCAATGCTTGTATGTGACCACCGAGTCATGGGAGCCTCACCAGGGGGAGCACATCATAAGAAGAAAGACCACTAGAGATCCTGACATCTTTGAACGCTTACCTTTTGAAACTCTGTGCTCACAGTTGTTATTATACACATCGGCCTGAGGACTGACATGGTGGTAATGAAGAGAACCTCCATGAACTGAGAACTGGTGTGATGCTGACCAGAGATGAGGATGAAACCTGTTGTAAATGTAACATACTGGCGGAGCTGGAAACATGTCCAAGCTCTACTAACCGATGCCCAGTGACCGCTGTGTGGTTGCAGATATCGCTAGTTGGTTCTGTACATAATGGTACCTCGGCATTGATGTGAGTGACTATGTTATGGAGTTTTCTCCGCAGCTTGAACCATAACATAAATGTTGGGGATATTTACACTCATTAACGTAATTGCCGTTGTCTAGTTCAGGTATTGATCACATTGAATTGTCAGTCAGCTGATCAGGTGAAGAGACTTATCTGCTATCTGATATGGAGAAAGATTGTGCGCACAACTCTAACCCCTTCACTGCTGAGAAAGGGGCCACCGATTACAAACTCTGTTGGGTGACGCTGGGACTATGTGAGTTTACGCAATATGTGAATTTCGAGCGAAGCCCGACAGGGGGAGTGTTACCGCCAAACGGGTGAAAGAAGTTGTTGTGCAAGAGAGTTTGTCAATGAAGAAAGAAAGGACCTGGAGGTCAGGGCAAGGACCAAGATGAGGCCTAAGTCAGCGAATTTCTTGTATGGTCGGTGTTGAGGTAGTGTTGATGTAAGGAGATGAAGGATGCTTGTTATGACATGAGGCTAAGATGAGGCCGGCCTTATCGCCGTCGCTAATAGATAACAATGGACAGGGTAGGAACCCAGGCAGTAACTGAGGATGATAGGGACACTTTGCTGAGGACACTCATGCGGGGAGGACGTGTGTTGCTGCAGAGACAGAAGTAGATAGACCTACCTAGAGCACCTGTCAGAAAGGGCGTGCGCATTACTTAACGATTACCCCAAGACCCAAACACGTAAGTGTAACAACTGTCTGTATAAGAATACATTATCCTATAAGTATCGTGCAGAATCGTATCTGTATTACACAGATTATTCATATAGAATATTGTCTATGATCATTAATGTATGTCTTCAGGTTTTGACTGAATTCAAGCGGGTCCAGCCGGATTCATTCGGATTCAATAAATGATCCGTGTCATCGTGTGGGTCTCAAATAACCTTTGCCGCCTGCTGACGGTAATAGTATTCCCCTACACAAAGTTTGGCTGGATTTTATTTATTTATTTATTTATTTATTTATTGACCACAGGGAAGTACACACCAATAAACACATTAAAAAATAATCCAAATTAGAGACGTCGCAGTGAGGCTGGTAGATACCTATCAGCGCCAGCATTTTTAATTGTCTCCGATTTCGTGGTGCAAAGGGGTGACTTAGCCAAATTTGAAATCGATGTGCAGGAAAAGTACAGCATGAATTGCTGCACAAGTGTATCTAAAATTAAAAACATAACCCTTAATATTAATATTCATACTTACTGGTGTATGATAAGGCTTTGTTAATTGAATTATAAGATAAAACTAAAAATAGGTAATGAATTTTTTTTAAGTAAGTATAAACAGTAAAAATAAAAGGATGTTGACTTCGGCTTGTGCATTTTATCTGGGAATGTTGAAAAATATCAGATATCACTGACACGTCCTGTATATGAAAGTAATCAGTGAAATAAAAAAAAGAACAGCACCGCTGGCGGACGTACGACGTATTTATCTTGATCATGATTCTTCAGTTAAAGAAAGTGCCGCGCGCCGTTAGGGAGTGTAAAGTGTAAACAATAGCCTCTCAGTTTTGCCGATACAAAGGCCTTTACTTTGCTTTACTATATCCAGAATAGGGTATAGCTCGTTCTTTCAAGAATTTTCTTAATTCCGCTGTAGTCCATGATTGTGGCGGTGATGTATCCATTGTGCAGGGTAGTCGAGTGTCTGTGTTTAGGTTTGCTCGCTGCCCAAGTACCCGAGGATAGTGATCGTACCGCAAAAATAAAGTCTCTGATACAAAATTATATTTTCTTTACATTAAATGGATTTGCCTGTTGTTTAGTACATGGAAATGCAAGTATATATTAGTATACTTCCATTGAGGTCAGTAGAAAATTACAGATTGCCTGCCTTGATACACTTATAGGCTCTTTTAAGAATATTATCTGAAATTATGAATAGAAGCTCAAACAATGTCATGTGCTGTCAGTTATCACGAAATTAATTGACTTAAAATTCAGACGCATTACTGTGCAACGATACACCTTTGTAAGCTTGTAAAACCTTGCCCCAAAAAGTATTTATTTTCCGGCGAGAATTAAAAATTCTGGCGCTATCTGGTATCAAAACGCTCACTGCGACGTCTCTAATTACAAATATACAGAGGAAATTTTTGCAACTACGATATTGAAAATATATCATCGAAAATAAAATCTGTTGCATAAAAACAAAACACAACTCATAAAAACCTGACATAGCAACCAAATAAAAACAAGACACATTATAAAAATAAAACAGCGGAATGTAAATAATTAGACAAGAAATTCATTGAAAATATTTAAAACCCCTAAAAGACATGCGTAAAAACTAAATTGTAATCCTATACATTTATGTAAAAAACAAAAATTTATCCAAACAAACCTTTTTTTTTATGCAAACACACATCCAACATTAATATAAAGACAATACTTCATGTACAATTCTACAAACATTTATATAATCAGATCTATCAACAAATAAATTATTAACTGTCGTTACATTATTTCTTTCTCTAACGTGACTGGAAATAGGACAATTTTCAAGAACATGTATCTCCGTTTGAATCATACCACATGAACACAATCTTTCCTCCATGGGAAGACGACCCATTCCTCGCCGATTCCAGCGTCCCTTTTCAACTGCCAACGAGTGTGAAGGCAGACGTAACCTTGTCCAGGACACTCGTTCCAATTCATTAACTTTAACGTTTTTTTTATGTAAATGTCATGCACTATTAGTTCACTATTGACAGACTTATAAAAACTTAGCCTGTTTGATACTGAAACTCTCACACAGGTCTTCACCTCATCCATTGCACTGTGCACATCGTCACTGTCGACAGTGATCAAGTTTGTCATATACCTGGACACAACATCATTATACCTTAGTGCCGCCTTAATTGCATATATCAGTGGGTCGTCATCCATTGTGGTTCTTTTTGTCCACATTTCTTTACAGAATTTTCTTTGTTTTGCCTTAACTAGTGCACAGACTGGGGGCATGCCCAACTCTACCATGCAAACATCATTGTTCGTCGTTTTTCTTACGCCAAGAAGTTGCTTTATACACCATTTATACTGATTTTCTATAGGCTTCGTGACTTCATTGAGCCAGGATTCACAACCGTACAGTAGAGATGACATAAGTGCAGCATCAATTTTTTTTTTTTATTATAAATGGCACATCATTATTCTTATTAATGAAAGATATAAATTTCAAAGTATGGCACATCTTCATATTAGCATGTAACTTAATTGCAGTTGATGGAGAGCCATCATCAGTAAAGGGACTTCCTAGATAAATGTAGTGATCACAACAACTAATAACATTATTCTCACTAGTTATATTTTCCTTATCTTCATTATCTCCATTCAGCACCATAAATTTCATCTTGTTATCATTAATGATCATACCACGAGTGCTGCAAAACTCTTGTAAAATTTTTATCTTACTTTTCATTCCATCTCCAGTTGTTGATAACAGTATAGTGTCATCCATCATGACTAAAACATGCAACCATGCAAGGAAACCATCCACAGGACATCGTTGTTTTAACATTTGTATCATTTCATTAACATAAAGGATAAACAGTATACAAGATGAGGGTAAGCCTTGACGCACACCAACGGTGGTTGCGATGACAGCAGTTCCCACCACACTATTCGTACATCTATACATTGCAGCCAAAGCTAAGAGCATAGTAACACCACATCCCATCCTCTTCAATGACATAAACAAATCAAACCTCGGTACTCAATCATAAGCTCTACTGAAATCCACAAATGTAATAAATAGTTTCAGTTTTTTTCTTCGAGCAATATCCATCAACACTGAGTGTTACCAAATGTTCCACACATCTTCTTCCTGGCTGACTCCCCGCCTGTTCCCCGTGAGGCACAAACCACTGATGGAGGCGAGCTGACAGGACCATGTCATATAATTTTGCTATTGTATTAATAACATTAATTGCTCTATAATTACTTGGGAGTGCTTTAGACCCATGTTTGTATATAGTGAACAGTTTTGCTGTTATCCAACTAGTAGGGTAAGAGGCAGTCAGAAATATGTTATTAAGGAGTGTAGTTATAAACATTATCCATTGAACAGGTAAAACTTTGAAAAGTGTAGGTGGTACTCCATCAGGGCCACAAGCCTTGCCTGGTTTTAATCTCTTAATTTGTCTCTGCACCTCTTCTACGTTGATCATGTCATCTAGTATCGGTATGTTGAGATGAGAGTGTAGATCATTAGCATTCGGTAAACTATATCCGGTGGACTAAATATTTTTCAAAGTGCTCTTTAAAGACTTCATCATCTGGCATGGACTCTGTGTTGTTACTATCGTCTGTTATCTCACCGCGCCAGTTTATTGCTTGCCATAATTTAGCCTGATCATTATTATCCAACATTCTTTCCCACCTTCCTCTTCCATCAGTCACCTCCTCTACACGGGCACAACGTGGGTATTTACTGGCACTTCCACATTCATATAACATTTCAGTTATAGCAGAGGCTGTTACATCTATATCGTCACTACATTGTGTATGTAAATCTATCTCATTGAGTTTGGACACAAATAATTCATAGTTGATGTTCTGATATCGTATAGGTCTTTTGCTTATTGACTGGCGATTTTTCACCATATCAATAACATTAATCTCTGCACCATGTTTACCCAGTTCAAATGATCTCAGTTTAAGAGTTTCGAGATAAGGTGAAGGCGGTTGTAGCGTAACACTAATTGGTGCGTGATCTGAAGGTAAAGAGTTGTCTCTAACAACGTCAAAAGATTCAGTCATGTGAGTAAACCCTTAGACACGATACAAATATCCAATTCAGATATCCATTCACTTCCTTTACAGTAGGTTTTCTTACTCAAATAATGGGAATTCATATTTTGTAAATTGTTAAGAACTAGTAATTCTTCTTCAGCACATATGCCAAGTAACGCTTTAGCATTGTCGTTGGGCATAGGCACAGGGTCAGGAATAACATTATAAGAAATTCCCGCCATATCCATTATGCCCTGCCCTGCCCTGCCCTGGATACATCACTGGAGAGATGACAATTGGAGTGAAGGAGACACTGCCTGTAGATGGAATGGATGTGTTGGTTGGGAATGACCTGCTGGAAGTAGAGTCATCCCTAAACTTCAGATGGTAGACAGTCCTCTGGTAGGGAAGACAGAGACCATCACTCTGCCAGCAGTCCCTTATTCAACAAATGGGGAGGTGTAGGTGCCTGAACTGTTTCCAGTCTGTGCGATGACTCGAGCAAAGGCCTGGAATGGACTCGTGGACACCAAAGGAGCAACACAGGAGAATGAAAGCCTGGGCGCCCTGTTCAAGGAATCTGATGAAAAAGGAAATAGCCTGGAGCATGTGAGTGATGAAAGTTATAGGCCAGGTAGAATCCAATCTTGATTTTGTGATAGAGAAGGGTGAGTTGGTAAAAGCTCAGGAAAGTGTTGAAAGCCTGTTTGGAATGAGATTAAAAAGCTGGATAAGCTTGGTGATGACTATGTGGGTTACTATGTGGATAAAAGTATATTGATGAGGAGCTGTAGACCCTTGAGTGCTCCAGCTTCTGATCACTGGATGGTGAAAAAGCAGATTGTGGTGCCACATTTTTATAGGAAGAAAATATTGGAAATGGCACATGAAGGAAATCTGGCAGGACACCTGGGGAGTCGGAAAAACCCTAGGAAAAAATCTCATTTTTACTGACCCAAAGTGAGAGGTGATGTGAATGAGTTTTGTAAAACTTGTGGTTTATGTCAGAAGATGGGCAAGCTGAACCAGGTGATTCATCCTGGCCCCCTTAACCCTATGCCTGTGGTTGAGGAGCCTTTCAGTAAAGTTGTGATAGACTGTGTAGGTCCTATACCAAGGACCATGAGGGGAAAACAATATTTGCTGACTATTATGTATATGTCATGCAGGTTCCCAGAGGCCATTCCACTCAGGAGTATAAACTCTGAAAATACTGAGAGAGAGTTTGTGAAATTTTTCTCATGGGTGGGAATTACTAAGGTGTTGCAATCAGACCAGGGAAGTGATTTCACTTCTTGCATGTTCAGGGAAATTCTAAGGGGCCTGAAGATTGAACAGAAGCTTATCATCCTCGGTCCCAGGGTTGTGTAGAAAGATTTCACCAGACTCTGAAAAATGCTCTCAGGATATATTGTGAGGAGATGAGTGTTGAGTGGGATGAGGCGTTGCCACTTGCTTTATTTACGTTGAGAGACACTGTGCAAGAGTCAACAGGTTTTAGCCCATTTGTGTTAGTTTGTGGGCATGAAGTGAATGGTCCTCTGAGAATGGTGAAAGAAAAGTGGTTAGGGGCAGAGGAGCCTTCTGATGTGGTGAAGTATGTGTCAATTTTAAGGACATATTAACGAGAGCTAGGGAAATTCCGCAAGAAAATTTGAAAGGTAGTCAGAGTGAAATGAAAGGTTGGTATGACAGGAAGGCAAGGGCCAGATCCTTCCAGCCTTGGGATATGGTCTTATTCATTTTCTCATTACAAGGTAACCCTTTTAAAGCCAGGTTCAGTGGACCTTGGGAGATTGAGAGAAAAGTGAGTGATGAGAATTATGTTGTAAAGACTCCTGGGAGGAAGAAAAGAACAAGTTGTGTCACATAAATATGTTGAAGCCTTTTCATGAAATGGAAGTAGAAAAGGAAAATTAAGTAGAAAAAGGAGTAAAAAAAAGCATGAATGTAACTACTGAGGTGGAAGAGGAGTGGTCTGAAATGAAACTGAGTAGATGTGAAAGAATGGTGCTGGGGAACTCAGCCATGTTAGAGAATTTGAATGATAAACTGGGACACATGGAGTTAGAAAAGAAGGAAAAGATTAGGAAGATTATTAAAAAATTTAGTTCTTTGTGCCCTGAATCACCCAGTAAAATAAATATGGTGGTACATGATGTAGATGCTGGGGAGGCTGAACCCATCAAACAACACCCTTACAGAGTTAACCCACAGAAAAGGGAAATCATGAGGAAGAAAGTGAAGTATATGTTGAAGCATGACTTGATTAAGCCCAGTGAAAATCCATGGAGCTTACCATGTTTATTAGTGCCCAAACCTGGTCAAGAGAGTTTCCATTTTTGTATGGATTATAGGAATGTTAACATGGTGACCCTATCCATAGAGTTGATGATTGTATAGATCATGTGGGTAATGCAAACTTCATAACAAAAATTGACTTGTTAAAAAGGTACTAACAAGTAGGACTTACTGAGAGGGCAAAAACCATATCAGCTTTCATCACCATGGATGGATTGTATCAGTACAAAGTTCTTCCATTTGGAATGAAAAGCAGTGGAAGTTCTTTTCAGAGATTGATGAACAGAATATTGAAAGAACTGAAGGGATATTCTGTGTATATAGATGACATTTTGTTATACACTGAGAGGTGTGAGGAACATGTGCAGTTACTGGAGCAAGTATTCAGGAGGCTGGATGATGTCAATCTCACTGTAAATTTGATGAAAAGTCATTTTATGCAAGCACATGTGGAATACTTAGGTTTCAAGGTAAGGAAAGGTGAAGTGAGAACCGTGGAAGCCAAGGTTAAAGACACTGTAGATCTCCCTCCACCCACCAACAAGAAGGAGATACTGAAATTTTTAGGGACCAGTGGGTATTACAGGCATATTTGTAAAAATTTCTCAGATGTTGCCATGCCTCTGACTAAGTTGCTGAGTAAAAGTCAAAATTTTGTTGGAATAAACATTGTGAGGAAGCTTTTGTGGAAATTAAGTAAATGTTAATCAGTGCGTTGCGCATCCCTCTTTATGCAAAAAACATTTAATACACCACCCATTCGGACTGGCATCCACATATAAATGTGGATGCCAGTCAGAAAGGGTGATGTATTAATGCAGGATCATGAGGGAGTTGAACATCCCATAGGCTATTATTCTAAGAATCTGCTACCATATCAGAGGACTTACAGTACTATTGAGAAAGAGGCTTTGGGACTTGTGCTGAGTTTGAGTCATTTTGAAGTATATGTCAAAGGGACAGGGCAACCTGTACAGGTCTTCACCGGCCACATCCCCCTGATTTTCCAGGATAGAATGAAAAACATCAATGAAATTATGAGGCGGTGTCTGGTCTTGCAGGATTATGACCTAGAAATTCACCAAGTAAAAAGCTGTGAGAATGTAACTGCTGATGCCTTGTCTCACGCCCTATCTAGTTGTGAGGCATCCTAATCAGGTGCTTCATGCTTCTTTTGGGAAGGGGATGTCATGTTATTTGCCGATTTGTCCCTGAAAAGGAACACGTTTCTTAGTATCCCCCTTTTACGTTTCCTTTCCATACATATCTTTATTCTTAGTTATAAGTTAGTATAAGGCTTGTTTATTCATTTTATATCATGTAATATTATTCCCTTCATGATTTATGTTCTTTATATATAAGGGAAAAGGTGTATTTTAGGTGAAATGTATTGGGGTGATATGTGTCTGCCTCACGTATCTGAGTCAGCAGAAATCAGGATGCGTTAGAAGCCCAGAGGTGGTGGTGTTCTCATGAGGTAAATTTGGGTGGTGTTGTGATGACTGAGCAGGTGTGTGGAGATATTGGCGATGTGGCGGTATAACCCTTAGATAAGATAAGTCTTTTGTGGTATCAAGAGTTCTTGTCCACTGAAATTTGGTTGGTGAGTTGTGTCGGTGATTTAATGCTGAGCATGCAGTGTCGAGGCTGAGAGGCAGCCATTTTGTGGTTAGGGTTGTAGTGGTATTGTGACATTATCGGTGGCTTTGGGAGTGGTGTTGTGGTGTTCTAGGTGAACTGTGGCAGTGGTGGTGATGCTTTGCGAGGTTTGAGGAGGTGAAATACGGGAATTGTTGTAGGATAAGGTAATAGTGTTTGCGGAAATTCCTGCAGCCAGGGAAAATATTCCAGCAGCCTGTGAAGGAGTCAAAGGGTTTTAGTGCTTTGTGTAGTGACGGAAATGTTATATACATGTAGCGTATTCTCAAGATGGCAATGCCCTCCACGACAACCCTCCGGCCCCTCACTACCTCCCTCCAGGAGGGTTCTCACCCATCACATGCTCACATTTAAATGTCCTCTAATTTTTAAACTAAGCTGCTAAAAAGATATGTCCATAGAATATTTTTGACTTAAAATGATGTGATCTTTCAATTATTTTGAGAATATCTAACATTCCTCATGGGACACTCTGTATACCAGTTGCAAATTTTGTCTAACATTATGATTGAGAAACTCGCAGGTCTCCACAATATAACATAATGTCATCTATTAGTTGTTGATATGTGAAAATTCTTGGCAATTGTAAGATTGCAGAGGGAAATTGAATGCATGATTAAAAAAAGTATGGTTCTTTGTATAGCCTTACTCCTTATGCAACTTTCATGTATGCAAGGTATGCTACTTAGGCACATATTGCCTATGTGTTAATTGGTGACACATAATATCCAAAATGCTTAACAAAGATTATCCTTGTATATATACATATTTTATTTTATTTTATTTTGTAGTACTCAGCTTCCCTGAGAATAGTAAGTGGCCTCTGCAATGGCAGCAGTGGAAAAATATTGGTTCCCACTAATTTCAGGGGTAGTCCATGACATTTGTGTTATAAGATTTTTTTTTATATATGTGGTATTATTGTGTTGTATTATCATGTATTCTATTATTATTATTATTATTATTACTATTACTATTTGTATATAATTAGTAAAATTACTATTTACCATTCCTATTCATTGTAGAATGTTTAATGCAAAAATTGTCTGCTCATAAAATTTGAATACTTCCTTTTTCACACATAGTGTGGCCAAACTTTCAGTTGTCCTTTTCTTTTTCTATTTCTTTTCTTATTTCAGATTTTCACATGCCAGACCTCTTTGAAACATTTTTGCTGACATTAATATTGTAGCTGATACCAATTCAAATAATATTAGTATGGATATGATTAACCAATTACGGGGCAGTTTAGACTTCAATACATTATCCAAATATTATGACAGTTCATACAATAAACTAGATCTTCAGAACACAGAAACTTTAAATTTACTCCACCTTAATACAAAATCATTACCAGAGGAATTTGATTTAGTAACTTCTCCTGAACAGTCTTTTCACTTCTTCTGACATCCTAGTTATTATAGAATCTTGTCTCTCCAAAGAAAATAAGAATTTATATATATTTTTGCGGTTACCACTCATCATCTTGTTTATACTACACGTGCTCTGGGTGGAGTTTTAAATTTTATATCGAATTTATTTCAATCTTTTCAGTTAGGTAATTCTTCATTTGTTAGTGAAAACATTTAAATATATACAAGTTAAATTGATAACATACTCCCAAACATTTTTGATATGTGGCATATACTGGCCAAACAGTAAGCATATCGCAGTTGATGAATTTACACATATTCTATCTATCCTATTAAACATTAACATGCTTGACAGGATAATACTGATAGGTGACTTTAATATAAATACACATACAACACACTCTCCTACTAACAATTATCTTGCAGCTCTTCAAGCAATAAACTTCTTTCCTCATATTAGTAGACCTACCCGATTTCCTGGCACCTTAAAATTAAGTGAACCCTCACTTCTTGATCACATATACACGAACTTTAACAGAAAATTTATCTCTGGAATAATATACTTTCCGATTTCTGACCATTTACCTCTTTTTTTTTTTTTTAATATTTCAACACCCAAAACAAATCAATTACACAAAATACAATTCAGAGATATATTCCTTATAAATAAAAAAACAGCTTTTCTCATATGCTTATCAGTACTAACTGGAATGCTCTTTTTATTGCACAAGATATTGATGAAAATTTCAAATCCTTCCTTGATAAATTACTTGACGTACTCGTATATAATACTTGTTTCCCTATCAAATGCAAACACATAACAGAGAAAAGGTTCAATAATCCATGGATCTCTCAAGCCTTAATCAACTCGATTAAAACTAAAAATAAATTGCACAAAGATTTAAAAGTTGGAGCAATCACAGAATCATACTATAAAAATTATTGAAACGTATTCAATACAACGATAAAACAAGCGAAAAAAAATCTTATTATATATCTATATTCAAAGATTTAAAAAACGACACTCATAAGATATGGAGAACTATAAACCAACTAAATAATAATTGTAAAAAGACTAAACTAAACTTCATATCTTTCAATAATAAACTATTATATAAACCTTCAAATATATCCGAAGCATTTAATGAATGTTATACCAGTATTGCACCCGAACTAGAGCGAAACTTGCAACCATCTAATGTCAATCCATTAATCTATCTTCGTAGTGACTTTCCTCACTCCATGCTAGTTCCTCCTGTTGGTCCCCAAGAAGTAACCAAAGTCATTAGCTTACTGAAAAACAAAAAAGAGAGTATTCACGATATCCCAGTATCATTAATTAAAGCCAGCAAAGAATCTCTCTCTTCTCGTTTCCTCAATATATTGACTCGCGTATATTTCCACGATGTTTAAAAACATGCAAGTGTAGTTACCAATTTATAAAAGCGGACCCAAAGATGTCATTGGCAATTATAATCCTGTTTCAATCCTCAGTGTTTTTTTTTTTTTTATCATTAATGAAAAGTTTTTGACAAAATTGCATTCAATCTAAATCACTTATTTCGCCGGAACAATTTGGTTTCTGATAAGATCTTAATACATTTGGTGCCTTAAACTCTTTCCCTCAGCAAATATATAATAACTTAGATAAACAAATTCCCTTTTAACTATTATTGTGGACTTTACCAAAGCATTTGATTCTGTAAAACATGAAATTTTATTAATAAAACTTCACCATTACGGCATAAGAAGCATCATTCATGATTCAAGAGCTATTTAATTCTTAGAACACAGTCTACCTCATATAACAATAGCACATCATCCATCCGAGACGTTCTAAATGGAGTCCCTCAGGGAAGTGTATTGGGTTCCATCTTGTTTCTTATTCACATAAACCATCTTCCACAAATTTGCAGTCATTTCAGAACAGTACTCTTTGCTGATGATGACTCTACCTTTTATTTATCTGGAATAGATCCTATCAATATTATCCACGCTGCTAATACTGAATTAGACACTTTTTTACAGGTGGTGCCTATCTAACAGACTAATAGTAAGTCTTCAGAAAACTTATTATATGTTATTTACAAACAAAACGAACTTATCATTACCTCCTCTCTTTCTTAACTATAACATTATTAAACACAAATCATCACAAGCTTCTTGGTATAAATTATGATGAAGCACTCCCTTTCAAACCTCATATAAAAAATCTGTCTAAAGTTATCACGAAATGTATCTCTTCTTTATCAAGTAAGGGACTTCATGCCTACTCAGATACTGAAAATACTGTACAATGTTCACACTATCACATCTCTCATACTGCACAATTGTATGGTGCAATGCATATCCTTCACACTTGCTACCACTTATTAGATTACAAAAGATATTAAGGATAATCATTAATAATAACTTCCTGGACTACACTGCCTCTCTTTAAGGATACCGAACTATTAAAAAAATTATATTAACAAATTACAAGTATATATATATATATATATATATATATATATATATATATATATATATATATATATATATATATATATATATATATATATATATATATATATATATATATATATATATATATTTTTTTTTTTTTTTTTTTTTTTTATAGAGGAGGCATAGACACCTGCCGAAACGATAATTACTCCCAGTGAGGTCTGAAGCACTGTTCAGGGGGTGCTGTGAACTTATCATTAAACCCAGCTGTGACCTCACTGAACGTTTCCCTTTGTGTCTCACAACACAAGGGGGCAGTCACAGCCTGCCCTATAAAGACAACTCTCTTCCTCCACACAAAATTACAAGCACCTAATAACACACACACCCTTCACTCAAAAATTTTAAAATCATCATGGCGACTCCTACACCAGCCTCGGAGTCCCCATCTGGGGAGGGGACCATAAATGTCCCCAGGTCGGACTGCCTTTCTGTCGACGACCCTAAGTGTCTTAACACCCCCCTCAACTTTTTCTTCATTAACTTCTGCAACATTCGCGGTCTAAGATCTAATTTTCAATCTGTAGAACACCACCTCTCCTCTTCTAAACCTCATCTTTTCCTCATTGAAACTCAGGTGTCTGAGGCAACTGACAGTAGCCCCATTTCTGTTCCCTCCTACTTTCTCTATTCTCATTTTCGATCCAAAGCTGGATGCTGCGCAATGACTTAACCTGCTGTCGTGCCCACGCTCTTGAATCTTCCGAGTTTTCCATCATCTGGCTACGACTACAGAGTCACTCTCAAACTAAATTTATCTGTGCTGTATACCTCTCACCTAACTCCTCTGACTATAAGAAATTCTTTGACTATTTAACTTCCAAAATGGAGCACATTCTGATCCTCTTCCCTTTTGCAGAGATCTCCATTCTTGGAGACTTCAATGTTCACCACCAGCTTTGGCTTTCCTTTCCCTTCACTGACCATCCTGGTGAACTAGCCTACAACTTTGCTATCCTCCACGACCTAGAGCAATTGGTGCAACACCCTACTCGTATTCCTGACCGTCTCGGAGATACGCCCAACATTCTTGACCTTTTCCTAACCTCTAATCCTTCTGCTTATGCTGTCACCCTTTCTTCTCCATTGGGCTCCTCCGATCACAATCTCATACCTGTATCTTGTTCTATTGCTCCAATTCCTCCTCAGCATCCCCTTAAGCGAAGGTGGCTCTGGCGCTTTGCCTCTGCTAGTTGGGGGAACCCGAGGAAGTATTTTGCTGATTTTCCTTGGAATGACTACTGCTTCCGTGTCAGCGACCCGTCTTTGTGTGCTGAGTGCATAACAGAGGTGATAGAGTCTGGCATGGAGGCGCACATTCCTCACTCTTTTTCTCGTCCTAAACCTTCTAAACCTTGGTTTAACACAGCTTGTCCTCGTGCTATACATGATAGAGAGGTGGCCCACAAAAGGTACTTAAGCCTTCCATCACCAGAATCTCATGCACTTTATATTTCTGCCCGGAACCATGCCAAGTCTGTTCTCCAACTAGCTAAAAACTCCTTCATTAGCAGAAAGTGTCAAAAACCTTTCAAGATCTAACTCCCCTCGAGACTTCTGGCATCTAGCCAAAAATATCTCCAATAACTTTGCTTCTTTTTCTTTCCCTCCTCTATTTCAACCAGATGGCACCACTGCTATCACATCTATTTCTAAAGCTGAACTCTTCGCTCAAACTTTTGCTAAAAACTCTCTACCTTGGACGATTCTGGGCTTGTTCCTCTCTCTCCTCCACCCTCTGACTACTTCATGCCACCTATTGAAATTCTTCGCAATGATGTTTTCCATGCCTTCGCTGGCCTAAACCCTCGGAAGACTTATGGACCTGATGGTGTCCCTCCTATTGTTCTCCGAAACTGTGCCTCCGTGCTTGCACCTTGCCCAGTCAAACTCTTTCAGCTCTGTCTGTCAACATCTACCTTTCCTTCTTGCTGGAAGTTTGCCTACATTCAACCTGTTCCTAAAAAGGGTGATCGTTCTAATCCCTAAAACTACCGTCCTATTGCTTTAATTTCCTGCCTATCTAAAGTTTTTGAATCAATCCTCAACAGGAAGATTCTTAAACATCTATCACTTCACAACTTTCTATCTGATTGCCAGTATGGGTTCTGTCAAGGCCGCTCTACTGGTGATCTTCTGGCTTTCCTTACTGAGTCTTGGTCATTCTCTTTTAGAGATTTTGGTGAAACTTTTGCTGTTGCCTTGGACATATCAAAAGCTTTTGATAGAGTCTGGCACAAAGCTTTGATTTCCAAACTATCCTCCTACGGCTTCTATCCTCTCTGTAACTTCATCTCAAGTTTTCTTTCTGACTGTTCTATTGCTGCTGTGGTAGACGGTCTCTGCTCTTCTCCTAAATCTATTAACAGTGGTGTTCCTCAGGGTTCTGTCCTGTCACCCACCCTCTTCTTAATGATCTTCTAAACCAGACTTCTTGTCCTATCCACTCCTATGCTGATGATACCACCCTGTACTTATCCACGTCTTTTCATAGACGTCCAACCCTTCAGGAGGTAAACATTTCATGCAGGGAAGCCACAGAACGCTTGACTTGGTCCAAATATCTGGAACTCCATTCCTGAGCGATTAAAAGCATTGCCATCACAAAAAAAAATACAAAATATATAATTTCTTCTTATTAAACTCGTCTTTCTTATCTTCTGCTTTCTTTATTGAAACTTTATTGAAATTTATTAATTGTTGGTGTTTGTTACATTTGATAAATACATTTTTTTTCTCGTCATCTGGGTTTTTTTTTTTTTTATGTACATATTGTTGCGACAGAGGGTGACACTGGTAGCGCTGTGCCGCCAGATAGTGAAGACAGGCGTTGGCAATGATGCATGAGCTGCTAGCAGAAGCAGCTTGGAGAGAACAGAAGTGGCATGGAAGGTAATTGGTCGGGAGAGCAGCAGTGTGCTGGCCAATCATGGAGGGACCGACATTATATAAGGAGCTATGGTGGCCTCCAAAAGAGAGAGAGAGAGAGAGAGAGAAAGCCCCTTTCCCATCTACGCCACACTGCAGCACCAGACAGAAGTGAAGCCAAGAGAACGAGAGAGGGTTCCCGCTTCCCATCTACACCACACTGCGATGCCAGATATAAGTGAAGCCAAGAGAAAAAAGAGGGAGCGCCCGTTTCCCGTCTATGCCACACTGTTCCCATCTATGCCACACTGCTACGCCAGAGAGAAGTGAAGTCAAGAGAAAGAGAGAGAGCGCCCATCTGCCTATGCAACACCTGTGCCCATAGTCTGCAGCCACAACATGAGTGTGGCCTGGGCATGGTGTGAGGATTGTGTGCCCTGGTAGACTAATACAGTGAGTACTTGACACTGAGGTGTGTGTATGATACCTGCGTTGTTTGTTACAGCGTGGATCACCGGAGGAGACAGCTATGCGACGTTGTTGGCGAGCTGACTCCATAGTGTGTTATGCAGTGCCGCTATTATATGAGGTGGGATGCGCTACCCAGTGATATAGACGCTTTGCTGAGTGAGACTTACTAGTACTGTAGCGTGTTAGTGTGCCTCGTGTCCTGTGGTACTGCTCTATGCAGGCAATAAAGACAGAAGTGCTAGTGAGACTGTTTTGTTGCCCTTCCCTTCGGTTTAGTTGCTTTCTTGTTTTTTTTTTTTTTTCACTTTTACTTGTCCGTTTATTCATTTATTGTTTTGCTTTCTTGAATATGTAAAAGGGTATTATCTTGTTATCTTATTATCTTGTAATACTGGTGATGGCAGTAACAACAGCAGCAGCAGCAGGATACTCTGTCTCATGTAAACTATGGTCTGACCATGTTGAATTGAGCGTTTAGGCCTTGTCCTTTTCCGGTGTCATATTGGATAAGCACTCCCCCAAAATAAGTACTCCCAAGTACAAATTCATTATGGTAAAGGTAATTCCCCAGTCATTATTCCATATGGCAAATGTACTCTCTCCTGTGAAATAAGTACTCCCACACTTAGGAAGGATGAGGAGATAATGAGATATAGAAACGAATTTCGTAAATTCACTTCCAATTCGACTATCCTTTGTGGACTTAAACGTGCTCGTCTACGCATTTGAAACTGAGATCGCGGAACGAAACCGACCGAGCCACACACTTTACAGTTTGCTGCCAGTGTCCTGAGTGTTGCTGACAATGCCGCACGTGCCATTTGACTTCATATATCAGTATCTTCTGAAGGGTGTGTGGCCCCCTACTCTATGTACCAAAGGGAAAAAAGCCAACTTCCGCAAGGCATGTAGATCCTTTGCTATTAAGGGTGAAGAACTATTCTACAAGAAGGTGAAAAATGACGAGACTGTAGAGAAAGTGGAGGTAAGATAAGCAGACATGTTTCATCATTAAAGCATTCTCTCTCTCTCTCTCTCTCTCTCTCTCTCTCTCTCTCTCTCTCTCTCTCTCTCTCTGTTTCATCATTAAAGCATTAAGTTCATGTAAGAGCTTCGGGCTCATTGAAGTAAAATCTCATACCTATTTATGAAATTAAATGTATTCTTGGTATTGTAACAAGGCCAATACACAATCAATCCATCATTAACCCTTCCAGACAGTCACGTTCCACTTTCCATTGGCTGTGCAGGAGTCTTAGTGATTCATTGATAAAAACACCAGGGTTTACTACAAAGAAATGAAAGATACTGCCTTACACACTCATTTTTTTCTTGCACTTTCAATTCCCTCCTTCCATTCCTCCAACCATCCCTCCATCCGTCCCTTACTCCCGTCCTGTCTTCTTTCCACACCCTTCATCCTTCTCTCCTTCCCTTCCTCCCTCCCTCTAATTCTTCATCCATCCCTTTCTAATATATTTCTCCCCCCCCCCCCCGGCTGCTGGTACGTGTCCTCTCAACAAAGACTGAACAACAACGAGCAATTCGATGTGCACATGAAGGCCTTGGTACCAGTATTGAAAGTAAAAGTATGAGTGGACATCGGGGAATAATGGCAATGACAAATGTTCTAAACAGAAAATTTTATTGGTGTACAATGGATGCTGATATCAAAGAATATTGCAAGCAATGTCAGATGTGTCAGAAAGTCAATCCCAAGTGGAGGCAAGAGAAACCTCCCTTACGGAAGCTGTGATGCAACAGATTGGAGTCGACATTGCTTCACCTCCTGAGTGTGATGGATATCATTACTTTATCTTTGCAGTAGATTATTTTTCCAAATGGACTGAAGGGGAGCCCTTGAAAGATAAGACACTAGCTTCAGTGGCCAACTTCCTATTCAAGATAATATGTCATCAATGGGCCCTGTTTGAACGAAATGTCTTGGAAAAGTCATGTAGTCTCAGCGATTCGGACCTTTGTGATAAACATGTTATTTACCTGCAACATACCAACAGTAACCATTTTGATCATGTCAAAGGAATTATGTAGATGTAGATCGTAAATATAATTGGATGTTATTGATCATCTGCAGAGGGAAAAATATACAATTCAAGGTAATTTTGTTTTAATGACTTTAAATTGCATGGGAGTATTTATTCCACGGGGACCAGTCAATATTCCATATGATACATGTACTGGGGAGTCCATATATTATATGAAATAATGACTGCGGGAGTACTTTTATCATATGGAATTTCTACTGGGGAGTATTTTCTTATGGGAGTCCATATTTCATGGCATACCGGGATTCCCCGGCTTACGGCGCTGCCACACTTATACTAAGATACACCTCATGTCAGGTACTTCCCTCCTCAAAATAAAATGGTGTTGTAGTATATATACACTGTGATGCTCCAGAAAAAGGCAAGTTATATATATATATATATATATATATATATATATATATATATATATATATATATATATATATATATATATATATATATATATATATATATATATATATATATATATATATATATATATATATATATATATATATATATATATATATATATATATATATATATATATATATATATATATATATATATATATATATATATATATATATATATATATATATATGATACTTGCATTGTTTTTTTTTTTGTTTTTTTTGCAAACACCACAATACTTGGCGATGTTTCCTCCAGGCGTTGTCACCTCTCCATGAGTGCTCGAGTGAGGTCCCATGGTCAGTGTTAATCCATGGTCGCTTCCTCTCGCGCCAAGAGCCAGGATGGAAGCTACTTACTTCTCTCGCTTGCTTTCGTCACCACAGACGAGAAAAACAGCTTACTTACTCAACAAATAAGTACTTTTTAGATTAAAAAAAAAAAGGCTAATAGGGATCGTTATTTGACCCCTCAAGAGCTATTAGAGACGTCGCAGTGAGGCTGGTAGATACCTATCAGCGCCAGCATTTTTAATTGTCTCCGATTTCCTGGGGCAAAGGGATGTCTTAGCTAAATTTGAAATCGATGTGCAGGAAAAGTACAGCATGAATTGCTGCACAAGTGTATCTAAAATTAAAAAACATAACCCTTAATATTAATATTCATACTTACTGGTGTATGATAAGGCTTTGTTAATTGAATTATAAGATAAAACTAAAAATAGGTAATGATTTTTTTTTTAAGTAAGTATGAACAGTAAAGATAAAAGGATGTTGATTTCGGCTTGTGCATTTTATCTGGGAATGTTAAAAAATATCAGATATCACTGACACGTCCTGTATATGAAAGTAATCAGTGAAATAAAAAAAAAGAACAGCACCGCTGGCGGACGTACGACGTATTTATCTTGATCATGATTCTTCAGTTAAAGAAAGCGCCGCGCGCCGTTAGGAAGGAGTGTAAAGTGTAAACAATAGCCTCTCAGTTCTGCCGATACAAAGGCCTTTACTTTGCTTTACTATATCCAGAACAGGGTATAGCTCGTTCTTTCAGGAATTTTCTTATTTCCGCTGTAGTCCATGATTGTGGCGGTGATGTATTCATTGTGCAGGGTAGTCGAGTAAGCGTGGTCCTGTGTTTTGGTTTGCTCGCTGCCCAAGTACCCGAGGATAGTGATCGTACCGCAAAAATAAAATCTCTGATACAAAATTATATTTTCTTTACATTAAATGGATTTGCCTGTTGTTTAGTACATGAAAATGCAAGTATATATTAGTATACTTCCATTGAGGTCAGTAGAAAATTACAGATTGCCTGCCTTGATACACTTATAGGCTCTTTTAAGAATATCATCTGAAATTATGAATAAAGGCTCAAACAATGTCATGTGCTGTCAGTTATCAGGAAATTAATTGACTTAAAATTCAGACCCATTACTGTGCAACGATACACCTTTGTAAGCTTGTAAAACCTTGTCCCAAAAAGTATTTATTTTCCGGCGAGAATTAAAAATTCTGGCGCTATCTGGTATCAAAACGCTCACTGCGACGTCTCTAATTGCCCATACAGCGAAAGCAACCAACGTGCTTTGAATTTTACTTCAATGGTGGTGTGGAAAAAAGTCGTAACTATAGAATAAAAATATAACATCATAGTTTAAGGGAAATATCATATCTAAAAGGAAAAACCTATCACATTTAAACGAAAATCACAATGGAGAGAGAGAGAGAGAGAGAGAGAGAGAGAGAGAGAGAGAGAGAGAGAGAGAGAGAGAGGTGGCAGCTTGACTGACTGACAGGCAGATTTTTTCACAAATTTTAATGATGCATAGGCAGGTAAAAATCTTTGATAGAATTAAATTTACATGAAATGTAGAATACATATGCAGAGAGAGAGAGAGAGAGAGAGAGAGAGAAGTGGCGTGTGGGGAGCGAGCTTATCAACGACACATAGGCTTTAATCTGATAATTGCTCAGTACAAGGTTTGGGAGCGCCGCAGGCCAGGGTATCTCCAATAAGAACAATGCCTAAACGCTCAACTCAAAATGGTCAGACTATAGCAAAGCTTGCTCCTCCTACGGGGATGAGATGAAAGACATAACTACACAGTGGCTGGTGACTGGCTGACAGAATCCAAGAGAGGCTGGTCAGAAGGCTGTTGGAAATGGGTAATTTGACAGCACTTTACTACTTCACTCATATTTCCTCAAATACAGTCACAAGTTTCACGTGAAACACCATAATGTCACTGTGAATAAATTTACCAAGACTGGATACAAGAATCAGCAGGAATATTATGATGTAGGAAGCAATAGGAGGTGGTGAAATACACCGCAGGAAAAATAAGTGAGTGACCGGTACAGAGAGAGAGAGAGAGAGAGAGAGAGAGAGAGAGAGAGAGAGAGAGAGAGGTCACCGCGATGTGCTTGGATCTTTGCCTGGGCCACTGCAGTCATCAATGTGAGGCTAATTGTAGTATTATATACAGTATATTAATATTGTAGTATTATATACAGTGTATTATAATATTGTAAGGAATGTAAAGTCACATGAGTGTATCATTAAGTATGAAAATATGAACATATATGAATCATGAAAGAATAAGTCAAGAGATCTTAGTGCTAATCAAAGTCTGCGCCAAACTGAACCATCGAACACAGGCCTCCCGATGAGGATTAAGATCTGACCTTGACATTCCAACCCCATCCTTCCTCATGTCCCTTCTGTCCCTTCTGTGTGTGTGTGTGTGTGTGTGTGTGTGTGTGTGTGTGTGTGTGTGTGTAGGAATTGGACGCCATCACTCTAAAAATATGTATACATCTATAGAATAATGATGAGAATGGATGGTGGAGGTGAATGGCGTTGCAATCAATTACGATTACAGGTACATTAAAGTATTACGACTCCAAGTATACTCTGTTTCATACTTCGACTCAAATCCAAGTCTGACTAATTTGCATAAGCACATTTTTACTGACGCCCTTAATTTTTTTTTTTTTTACAGTATAATGTGTGTGTGTGTGTGTGTGTGTGTGTAACACCGGCTTTATAAATAAGTGTTATTTATAATAACTATAATATTGGATGATGGAAGTGAATGGTGCGGAAAAAGTGAGAAGGGGAGAGGAAAAAGATGAAAATTAAAGGAAAAGTGGATAGGGAAAGAGCGGAGGATGATAG
Organism: Scylla paramamosain; assembly: GCF_035594125.1. Lineage (NCBI taxonomy): Eukaryota > Metazoa > Arthropoda > Malacostraca > Decapoda > Portunidae > Scylla > Scylla paramamosain. The sequence continues at coordinate 11,057,406 of NC_087163.1, forward strand.
AAAGCAAACATTGTCTTCACTTTCCTTTGTGTCGCTGTTAGGGCTGGGCCACCATTTTCGCATCTAAATTTTTTATTGATTTTCAAGGTATGTACAGTATACAGACAATCAATTACGGTTTATATACTATCTATTATTATTCAGATACGCCTTAAAGATATATTTAAGGTAAAGAAAGTAATAATGCTAACGGAAGTATTTATCTATTTTTGCAGCAGTCTTAGATAATGGGTGAAAACTTGCATCGCGGAGTGTCCAGTCCCCATTGTACCAGGCAAACGAAAGGCGTCATTCTTCGGGTGCATGAATATATCACGAAAATGTATTCTTTCTACAAAGAAACTCAAGTTGAACAAGAGAACTCGAGGGCTACGGGGATATCGGTGTAGTCGGTGGAATGGTATAAAAAAAAAGAGCCCAAGGAAGGCAGAGTTTCTTCATCCCCTTCCAAAAGAAACAGACCTTCCTAAGAGGTACACAATGTCTACGTCTTTAACGAGGGATGAATGCGTCGTATTATTTCCTCATTTTATGAAAACGGCGAGATACCAAATTTGGACTAATTGCTAGTGAAAATGAAGGTGGAACCAATGAACTTTCAGGCGGAAAGAGAGAGACTGCACAGATTACTGGAAAAACTGGGCTATCACTTCAAAGGAGTACAAAGTGGACTCCATATATTTATGGAAAAGGAGGCCCGTTGCAAATATTTGAGGAAAATAAAAGAAAACAGAGATTCCAGCCAACCCTGCACAGAGATATCCGTAGATGAAACGTGGATGAACCAAAATGAATGCGTACCTAGATGCTGGACCATTGATGATGGAAAGATGGGTCCAATGGTGAAAATTGGTATAGGGGAGCAAGATTCATTATCGTGCACGTAGGTGCACGATAATGAATCTACTGCCTCCTCCTAAAGGAGGAGGCAGTAGACACCTGCCGAAACGATAATTACTCCCAGTGAGGTCTAAAGCACTGTTCAGGGGGTGCTGTGAACTTATCATTAAACCCAGCTGTGACCTCACTGAACGTTTCCCTTTGTGTCTCACAACACAAGGGGGTAGTCACACCCTGCCCTCTAAAGACAACTCTCTTCCTCCACACAAAACTACAAGCACCTAATAACACACACACCCTTCACTCAAAAATTTTAAAATCATGGCGACTCCTACACCAGCCTCGGAGTCCCCATCTGGGGAGGGGACCATAAATGTCCCCAGGTCGGACTGCCTTTCCGTCGACGACCCTAAGTGTCTTGACACCCCCCTCAACTTTTTCTTCATTAACTTCTGCAACATTCGCGGTCTAAGATCTAATTTTCAATCTGTAGAACACCACCTCTCCTCTTCTAAACCTCATCTTCTTTTCCTCACTGAAACTCAGGTGTCTGAGGCAAATGACAGTAGCCCCATTTCTGTTCCCTCCTACTTTCTCTATCCTCATTTTCGATCCAAAGCTGGATGCTGCGTTTATGTACGCAATGACTTAACCTGCTCTCGTGCTCACGCTCTTGAATCTTCCGAGTTTTCCACCATCTGGCTACGACTACAGAGTCATTCTCATACTAAATTTATCTGTGCTGTATACCTCTCTCCTAACTCCTCTGACTATAATAAATTCTTTGACTACTTAACTTCCAAAGTGGAGCACATTCTGACCCTCTTCCCTTTTGCAGAGATCTCCATTCTTGGAGACTTCAATGTTCACCACCAGCTTTGGCTTTCCTCTCCCTTCACTGACCATCCTGGTGAACTAGCCTACAACTTTGCTATCCTCCATGACCTAGAGCAATTGGTGCAACACCCTACTCGTATTCCTGACCGTCTTGGAGATACGCCCAACATTCTTGACCTTTTCCTGACCTCTAATCGTTCTGCTTATGCTGTCACCCTTTCTTCTCCGTTGGGCTCCTCCGATCACAATCTCATATCTTTATCTTGTCCTATCACTCCAATCCCTCCTCAGGATCCCCCTAAGCGAAGGTGCCTCTGGCGTTTTGCCTCTGCTAGTTGGGGGACCTGAGGAGGTATTTTGCTGATTTTCCTTGGAATGACTACTGCTTCCGTGTCAGAGACCCATCTTTGTGTGCTGAGCGCATAACAGAGGTGATAGTGTCTGGCATGGAGGCGTACATTCCTCACTCTTTTTCTCGTCCTAAACCTTCTAAACCTTGGTTTAACACAGCTTGTTCTCGTGCTATACATGATAGAGAGGTGGCCCACAAAAGGTACTTAAGCCTTCCATCACCAGAATCTCATGCACTTTATATTTCTGCCCGGAACCATGCCAAGTCTGTTCTCCAACTAGCCAAAAACTCCTTCATTAACAGAAAATGTCAAAACCTTTCAAGATCTAACTCCCCTCGTGATTTCTGGCATCTAGCCAAAAATATCTCCAATAACTTTGCTTCTTCTTCTTTCCCTCCTCTACTTCAACCAGATGGCACCACTGCTATCACATCTATTTCTAAAGCTGAACTCTTTGCTCAAACCTTTGCTATAAACTCTACCTTGGACGATTCTGGGCTTGTTCCTCCCTCTCCTCCACCCTCTGACTACTTCATGCCACGTATTAAAATTCTTCGTAATGATGTTTTCCATGCCCTCGCTGGTCTAAACCCTCAGAAGGCTTATGGACCTGATGGGGTCCCTCCTATTGTTCTCCGAAACTGTGCCTCCGTGCTTGCACCTTGCCTAGTCAAACTCTTTCAGCTCTGTCTGTCAACATCTACCTTTCCTTCTTGCTGGAAGTTTGCCTACATTCAACCTGTTCCTAAAAAGGGTGACCGCTCTAATCCCTCAAACTACCGTCCTATTGCTTTAATTTCCTGCTTATCTAAAGTTTTTGAATCTATCCTCAACAGGAAGATTCTTAAACATCTATCGCTTCACAACCTTCTGTCTGATCGCCAGTATGGGTTCCGTCAAGGCCGGTCTACTGGTGATCTTCTGGCTTTCCTTACTGAGTCTTGGTCATCCTCTTTTAGAGACTTTGGTGAAACTTTTGCTGTTGCCTTGGACATATCAAAAGCCTTTGATAGAGTCTGGCACAAAGCTTTGATTTCAAAACTACCCTCCTACGGTTTCTATCCTTCTCTCTGTAACTTCATCTCAAGTTTCCTTTCTGACCGTTCTATTGCTGCTGTGGTAGACGGTCACTGTTCTTCTCCTAAATCTATTAACAGTGGTGTTCCTCAGGGTTCTGTCCTGTCACCCACTCTCTTCTTATTATTCATTAATGATCTTCTAAACCAAACTTCTTGTCCTATCCACTCCTATGCTGATGATACCACCCTGCACTTTTCCACGTCTTTTCATAGACGTTCAACCCTTCAGGAGGTAAACATATCACGCAGGGAAGCCACAGAACGCTTGACTTCTGATCTTTCTAAAATTTCTGATTGGGGCAGAGCAAACTTGGTATTGTTCAATGCCTCAAAAACTCAATTCCTCCATCTATCAACTCGACACAATCTTCCAGACAACTATCCCCTCTTCTTCAATGACACTCAACTGTCCCCCTCTTCTACACTGAACATCCTTGGTCTGTCCTTTACTTATAATCTGAACTGGAAACTTCACATCTCATCTCTAGCTAAAACAGCTTCTATGAAGTTAGGTGTTCTGAGACGTCTCCGCCAGTTTTTCTCACCCCCCCAGCTGCTAACTCTGTACAAGGGCCTTATCCGTCCATGTATGGAGTATGCTTCACATGTCTGGGGGGGTTCCACTCATACTGCTCTTCTAGACAGGGTGGAATCAAAAGCTTTTCGAGTCATCAACTCCTCTCCTCTAACTGACTGTCTTCAGCCCCTCTCTCACCGCCGCAATGTTGCATATCTAGCTGTCTTCTACCGCTATTTTCATGCCAACTGCTCTTCTGATCTTGCTAACTGCATGCCTCCCCTCCTTCCGCGGCCTCGCTGCACAAGACTTTCTTCTTTCTCTCACCCCTATTCTGTCCACCTCTCTAACGCAAGAGTTAACCAGTATTCTCAATCATTCATCCCTTTCTCTGGTAAACTCTGGAACTCCCTGCCTTCTTCTGTATTTCCACCTTCCTATGACTTGAATTCCTTCAAGAGGGAGGTTTCAAGACACTTATCCACCAATTTTTGACCACTGCTTTGACCCTTTTATGGGACTGGCATTTCAGTGGGCATTTTTTTTTATTAGATTTTGGTTGCCCTTGGCCAGTATCCTTCCTACATAAAAAAAAAAAAAAAAAAAAGGTGGAGAAGACGGCTTTGTGCCCCGTGTTTGTTGATGTTTAAATCGCTAAGTGAGAATAAGAAAGATTATCACATTGCAATGAATCATGAGGAATTTTTAGCTTGGTTAAGAAATCAGCTTCTACCAGACATTCCACCAAAGTCACTAATCATACTGGTAAATGCATCATACCATTGCAAGATGCTAAATAAAGCATCTACACAAAATACACGTAAAAAGGTATGGAAATGGTTAAATGATAATTTTATACTCCATGATCCACAACACACAAAGACAAAGCTATTCCAGGAAGTGAAAAAAATAAATAAATAATAATAATAATAAAAGGTAAACAGGTATTTGAGATAGACCAGTTGGTCAAGAAGTTGGTCATGAAGTGCTGCGGCTTCTACCATACTACTGCCATCTGAACCCGATTGAACTAATATGGGCTCACATTAAGTCCGTACCACAAATTCGAATCAGTATCAGACCATGAAAAGAGTCGGACTCTAAAAAATGCAGTGGAGTTCTATTGCTAAAGATAAATGGCAAAACATGTTAAGAAAATAGAGGAAGAATTTAGAAGAAATGGTTTAGCATTGAATCACCTAGTAGAAAATTTTGTGATCAATATTGACTAATCGAGTAGTGAAGAAGAATGAACAATGAGTGATGTGTGTGTGTGTGTGTGTGTGTGTCAGTCATATGGACATAATGTTTACTCTGATGTGTTTTTATTTAAACTGATGTAACAATCTTTTTTTTTTTCAATGTAAGATGAATTTTACATAATCCTCTCTATCATACACACACACACACACACACACACACACACACACACACACACACACACACACACACACACATACACATACTGT